>NC_044031.1:403807246-404118235 GCF_901765095.1 Microcaecilia unicolor | reverse complement strand
TGTGATGTCTATGTAAATTGAATCTTGTCTTAAGCATCTTGCCTGTTTTCCAATATAGCATCCTTCGTTACATTTTTTACACTGAATGATACAGTATATACCACATTGGAAGATGAGCAAGTGAAAGATTCCTTTATGTTGAATATCTTTCCTTTGTGGATGACTGTGGGGTCCTGTGAAATATTTTGGCATAGTTTGCAACTGGATAAATTACAGGGAAATGTGCCCTTCTGTTCCTTTTCAGTCTGTGATGGAAGTTTACTTCTGATTAGCTTGTGTTTTAAGTTGGGTGGCTGTCGGAAGGCCAGTACTGGTGGGGATGGGAATATCTCTTTCAGTAATTCATCCTCCTGGAGTATAGGTTGTAGATCTCTTATGATTTTCCTCAGTTTTTCCAGCTCTGGATTGTATGTCACTACAAGGGGGATTCTGTCTGTGGATTGTTTCTCCTTGTACTGTAGCAGATTCTCCCTGGGTGTTTTGAGGGAGGAGGCAATATTCTTGGAGATTAGCCTTTCTGTTTGAAGGATGCAGTCAGGCTTTTAAGGTGTCTGTCTCTGTCCCCTGGGTCAGAGCAGATACGGTGGTATCTTGTGGCTTGGCTGTAAATGATGGATCTTTTTGTATGTGAAGGATGGAAGCTGGAGTTGTGGAGGTAGCTGCATCTGTCTGTGGGTTTCTTGTATATAGATGCTTGTAAACAGCCATCACTGATTGAGACCGTGGTGTCCAAAAATTTGACTTTTTCTGGGGAGTAGTCAATTTTGAATCTGATTGTAGGATGGTATGTATTGAAGGCAGAATAAAATTGTTTCAGAGTTTCTTCACCCTCCGTCCAAATCATAAAAATGTCATCGATATACCGGTAGTATTTTAGAGGTTTGGTCTGGTGTGTATTCAGAAATGTCTCTTCCAGCTCAGCCATAAAAAGGTTGGCATCTAACAAATAAATAATAAGACCTTTCATAAATTGTACTCTTTTCATTAGGTCAGTGCAACATGGCAGAAGAATAGATCCCTCTGTCCTTGTGAAATGCATAATCCAGAAGTCCTCAGACTTTAGACATAACTGGTCTCTGAAAACTATAAGGACAAAGCTATAAACTGGGAATTAATTCTAGCACCAAGGCCAAGGCTGGCAGACTAGACATAGGGTGGTAGAGCTTGGAGGGGAGGGGGGCAGCTACATGGCTCTATGCACACAAAAGCCTTCCCTCTGCTGGGCCTGATACTGCTGCTCCCTACCTCTTCCTGTTCCTGCCCTGCAATAAAGGTAAAGAGTAAAGCGTCATGAATTTGCTATACCATCTTTCTGTGGTACATCAAGGCAGTTTACATTTATTACATGCAGGTACTTTCTCTGTCCCTAGTGGGCTCACAGTCTAAGGATTTTTTGATTTTGATTGTTTGTTTATTTGTTGTTGTTGTTGTTGTTGCTGTTGTTCTTTTTACTTTAAATAACAGTACTTCTGGCGCAGGGATCCAGAATGTTCCTCTTATCACAAAAAGATATATTTTCTCATCCTGCTGCATCCATAAAACTCATCCATCTGCATATGGGATTCCTTTACACTTCTTGGTTAATTGTGGCCCAGAGGCTGGATAAACCTAGTCTAGTTGACTGAGTTTCCAGTTGTGCGGGCTTCTTCCTTCTAGTATGGGATCCCCTTTCCCACACAGACTTTCTCCATATGGGAATTTCTCACACAGTACCTTTTCTCATTTTGTCAATCTCTGATTTGTTGCTTTTTTTCTTTTTCTCCTCTTGTGCCTAGAGTCCAAGATCCTTAGGTGAGGGGTGGGTAAAACTTCTGTCTACTCATATGCACTTCATGCAGGACATACATTTAAAACTCAAGGGAGGCTTCTTCACAAGACATAAGCTACAGACCCCAAAACAACAGATCAAAAGAAATGTGTTCCTTCTTTCACAGCATGCAAAAAGAAATCCACTCTGCTTTTGGATTAAGAACATAAGGACATAAGAATAGCTATACTGGGTCAGATCAATGGGCCATCTAGCCCATTATCCTGTTTCCAACAGTGGCCAATACAGATCACAAGTACCTGGCAGAAACCCAATTAGTAGCAACATTCCATGCTACCAATCCCTGGGCAAGCAGTGGCTTCCCCATGTCTGCTTCAATAGCATATAGACTTTTCCTCCAGGAACTTGTCCAAACCTTTTTTAAACCCACATATGCTAACTGCTGTTACCACATCCGCCAACAAAGAGCTCCAGAGCTTAACTATTCATTGAGTGAAAAAATATTTCCTTCTATTTGTTTTAAAAGTATTTCTATGTAACTTCATTGAGTGTCCCTTAGTCTTTGTATTTTTTGAAAAAGTAATCAATAGAAATCAAACAAAATAAAACATGGAAAAGAAAATAAGATGATACCTTTTTTATTGGATATAACTTAATACATTTCTTGATTAGCTTTCGAAGGTTGCCCTTCTTCCTCAGATCGGAAATAAGCAAATGTGCTAGCTGACAGTGTATATAAGTGAAAACATTCAAGCATTACTATGACAGTCTGACAGGGTGGGAGGAGGGGGGTGGTAGGAGGTATGCATGGGGACATCAAAGCATATCATTGATATTCTAACAGGGGTGGGTGTGGATAGGTGAGGGGAGGGTGATCAACCAGAGACATAAGCTTTATGGTTTATAATGGGCTAGGAACCCCAGATCCTTGTTAAGTCCTTTCTCGTTGGGTGTTAAAATATTCAATCATTCTGACTTCAAAGGTCTTAGGTTCTTGTATGGTTTTAAAGTTACCTTTGAGGATTCTCACTGTGAAGTCACTGGTACAGTGTCCTGGTCCTGTAAAATGTTGACCAACAGGCGTGGGAACCCTGCTGGCACCAGTATTGTTCATATGATGTCTATGTAAATGAATCTTTGTCTTAGCATCTGGCCTGTTTCTCCAATATAGCATCCTCGTTGCATTTTTACACTGAATGATATATACCACATTGGAAGATGAGCAAGTGAAGATCCTTTATGTGAATATCTTTCCTTTGTGGATGACTTTGGGGCTCCTGTGAACTATTTTGGCTCGTTTTGCAACTGGATAAATTACAGGGAAGTGTGCCCTTCTGTTCTTTTTCAGTCTGTGATGGAGTTTATTCTGATTAGCTTGTGTTTTAAATTGGGTGGCTGTAGGAAGGCCAGTAATGGTGGGGATGGGAATATCTCTTCTCAGTAATTCATCCTCCTGGAAGTATAGGTTGTAGATCTCTTATGATCTTCCTCAGTTTTTTCCAGCTCTGGATTGTATGTCACTACAAGCGGGATCTGTCTGTGGATTTTTTCTTTTGTACTGTAGCAGATTCTCCCTGGGTGTTTTGAGGGAGGAGGCAATATTCTTGGAGATTATTTTGGGATTGTAGCCCTTCTATTTGACGGATTCAGTCAGGGTTTTAACGTGTCTGTCTCTGTCCCCTGGGTCATCAGCAGATACGGTGGTATCTTGTGGCTTGGCTGTAAATGATGGATCTTTTTGTATGTGAAGGATGGAAGCTGGAGTTGTGGAGGTAGCTACTGTACTCTGTCTGTGGGTTCTTGTATAGATGTTTGTATACAGCCATCACTGATTGAGACCGTGGTGTCCAAAAAATTGACTTTTTCTGGGGGAATAGTCAATTTTGAATCTGATTGTAGGATGGTATGTATTGAATGCCGAATTTAAAAATTGTTTCAGAGTTTCTTCACCCTCCGTCCAAATCATAAAAATGTCATCGATGTCCCGTAGTATTTTAGAGGTTTGGTATGGTGTGTATTCAGAAATGTCTCTTCCAGCTCAGCCATAAAAGGTTGGCATATTGGGGTGCTGTCCTGGTGCCCATCGCAGTGCCCATTATTTGCAGATAGATATCAATTGTTAAAGTGGAAGTAGTTGTGAGTTAAATGAATTTGATTAATTTTGTAATAGTTTCTGGTGAGTATTGATGGTCCAGTGTGGATTTTTTTAGGAGTCTTCCACATCAGCTATGCCATCCCGCATGAGGAATGTTGCTGTATAGTGATTCTACATCCACTCGTGACCAGAAGGGTGTTAGGGTGGTAGTTGCTTGATATTTTTCAATTTATTCAGAAAGTCTGTGGTGTCGTGTATGAAGCTGTAGTTTTGTGTACGGAGGGTTTCAGAATTCCCTCTATGAATCCAGATATTTTTTCCGTGAGTGTGCCAATACCTGATATGATTGGTCTGCCAGGGTTTCCCAGTTTGTGGATCTTGGGTAGTATGTAAAATGTGCCCACGGAAGGTTGATTTGGTATGAGTTTCTTCAGGTGAGGTTGCGCTTGTGTAGGAAATGTTTTGATAAGGTCTTTCAGCTGTTTTGTGTAATCCTGTGTGGGGTCCTCAGTTAGTTTCCTGTAGTATTTATTGTCTGAGAGACCTTATCAAAACATTTCCTACACAAGCGCAACCTCACCTGAAGAAACTCATACCAAATCAACCTTCCGTGGGCACATTTTACATGCTACCCAAGATCCACAAACTGGGAAACCCTGGCAGACCAATCATATCAGGTTTGGCACACTCACGGAAGAAATATCTGGATTCATAGAGGGAATTCTGAACCCTCTCGTACACAAAACTACAGCTTCATACAAGACACCACAGACTTTCTGAATAAATTGAAAAACATCAAGCAACTACCACCTAACACCCTTCTGGTCCGATGGATGTAGAATCACTACACTAAGGTGCCAGAAGCAGCAGAAGCTAGTGAGGTTCCAAAGGCATCCTTAACTTTGCATAGGATGGTCTCAGAATAATCTAGGTTGTCAGTTAGATTCTTAAGTCCACCAGCAGGCTTTGCTAGCAATAACAGGAGGGGTGGAAGAATATTAGGTTTTCATGCAACACCACTACTTTCCGATGAGAAATAGGCTTACCATTGTATCAGAAAGATTCTGAAAAGGAAAAGGGTTTCAAAAGAATAAATTGTCTGAGCTATGAGTCCATAAGGGATCTGGAAGGATTAAAACTCCAGAACCAAAAGTGTTAAGTGCCGTATGAAATGGAAACTTTTCTCCTGTGTAATAGAATAGTGTGAGCAGTGTGTGAGAAAATAAATCCTTCATTCCCAATGGCAATTGTACTATAACTGTCTAAGTACTGGAATAATAGGATTTGCCAATTATGTAAAGAAATTGGATACTTCCATTGTATCTTCTTAAAGTTACGAGTATTTGCTATTTGCATGTAATACCCCTTTGTGAGTGTCCCTGGGGTGCAGGGCCAACCCTGGCAGGAATCCCTCTAGGGCAGGCTCTGTTGTTTCCTTGAAAGCATGGCACCTGATGCCTGCACCTGTGGAAAAAAGGTAAACAGGAGGAACTTCCCTCTCTTCTCCCCAAGAAAAATCCAAAAACATCACTGTGAACATGGTTGGCTAAGATACTAAACAATTTATTCAAACAGGATAGTTATCAACTTCATGAAACCTATTTGGTAAGCAGAATAATAAGATCTCTTAGTTATTACAGTGTATAATCCTTTGATTTAACCAGGTAGTTGCGTACTCTTTCTTATCCAGTTCCTATAACCGATTTGGACAGTCTGGAATGTATTTCCCTAAGGCTCCTTCCTAAGTCCATCCTCCCAGATCCTCAAGTCTCACTTGTAGTGAAAGCATGGTTGGACCAGTTGCTGCTAGAGATTGTGGCAGAGTCCCCTGCTCCTTAGCCAGACCAGGCTCTGTCACTCTGTTGTCTGGTTCTGAGCTCTATTTCTCCAAACCCGGCCCTGTCAAACAAGTGTGGGAGGATTGTGCCTGAGCCCCTGCCCAGGCACATTCCTCCTGCACTTTTCACCTCATGATCAACGCTAATAACACCACCTAAATTAGCATGTTACTAGCATTGCTCATTGGAGAGTTAATTCCCTGCGCTATTCCGACACTATTTTTAGGGCGCTGTTTCTGAATAGTGTGGGGAATGATCATTGGGGCCTCAGGGCCCGGTGGCAGGAAGGCCACTGGGAGTGTGCTCAAGGCCTGTGGCAGGAAGGCTCCTGGGAGCATGGCTCAGTGCTCATGGTCCAGCAGCAGCAGGGCAGATGACTGCTGAGATTGTGGTCAGCACTAGGGGTCCAGCAGCAGCAGAGGCGAATAGCTCCTGCAATCAGCACTTGGGGAGGATCAGCAGCAGCAGAAGTGGATGACCCCTGAGAGCACAGATGGTGCTTTGGGCCTAGTGGTGGGAAAGACCCTAGGAAAGCAGTCAGAGCTCAGGGCCCAGTGGCAGGAAGGCCCCTGAGAGAGCAATCGGTGCTTGGGTCTAGAGGTAAGGAGGCAGACCCTCCAAATGGGAGGAAGGCTTGTGATCTTTGGCCACTCAAAAGGAGCCTCGTGGAGGTGGACCCCCAGGACTGATGGCAGGGCCGGCCCTAGGGTTTCTAGCGCCCTCCTGCAGTCTATTAGTCAGCGCCCCTACCCATCCAGGGGCAGGATCACTATGGCTCCGCCCCCACAGTAGACACACCCCTTTTACCAGCCATGGCATCATTGAAAATATTACACCAGTATAGAAGAAAAATAACTTAGCACACAGACCAGGAATTAGGAGAACAGACAGTCTTGCCAACTCTGAAAAACAATGTGTTATCAAAATTTCAGAATCTAACAAACAGATCCCTATTCAGACACTTGGCCTTGCAGCACACATGTAGAACAGAGATAGCCCCTCTTCAAATTCTTCAAAAATTAACCTGAAATCCTAAGAAGTTAGACTCTGCATGCAGCACAATAGCCTTCCTATCCAGCACAGCTTAGGATCTAGCTAGGGCAGATTTAATCAGCATAAACTAGCATATTCTACAATCTGAGTTGGACAGACTAACAGGAGTTACTGAAGTGGGAATGAGAGATAGGAGATTGGTGATGGTTAGGAATTGAAAGCATGTAACAAAAGAGAGGGAACAAAGTACAAACTAAAGTCCAAACAAAAAAAACAGCACCACGGGCCTTTAAAAATGGAACACAGTTCTTTAATGAATGAGCCTTGACAAAAAAAGACCCGACACGGGCCGTGTTTCGGTGACTAGCACCTGCGTCAGGGGTCTACATAGAATACAAAACATAGAAATAATATATTTAAAAATTTTTTTTAAATATAATGAGTAAAACCAAAGACTAATATTTAGACTCATCAAGCATACATATATAAGCCTATATAAACACCTAAAGCATTTAATATTTTAACATTGCATTTAATATTT
Source organism: Microcaecilia unicolor (assembly GCF_901765095.1). Taxonomy (NCBI): domain Eukaryota; kingdom Metazoa; phylum Chordata; class Amphibia; order Gymnophiona; family Siphonopidae; genus Microcaecilia; species Microcaecilia unicolor. The sequence continues at coordinate 404,111,000 of NC_044031.1, read as the reverse complement.
TAACATTCTCATATATTATTATATAGTAATTTAAAAATAAATGGATAATTAATCAAAACAAAAATGGTAACTCACCACAGTGATGACGTGAAAAACTTGGGGAATAACTCGAATATATGGTGCTGTTTTTTTTTGTTAGGAATTGAAAGCAGCCATCTAGCCCTCCTGTCCTGTGAGTTGCTGTGTTGGGGTGGGGGTGGAAAAGGGTGGGTCAGGTGCAGCACTAAACAGCAGTCTCTGACAAAACAAGGGTCCAGACTGTGCTGTGCTGTCTCTGAGCCCTCTCTGGGCTGGATTCCAGCTCCTGGTTTCACTCTCAATCTCAATGTGTTCGGAGCAGTGAGGTCCTCTGACAAACACAACAGGAGGATATTTCTCTGCTTGGGAGGGGGGAGGGGACTGGACAGAGAGCTGACAGCTCCTGCTTTGGAGCCAGACTGAGATGAGCAGGAGAGATTAGATAAACAAAAGCCTCAGCAGGCGCCCTTGAAGGCAGACGCCCTCCTGCAATGCATAGCCTGCTTACCGGGTTTGACCGGCCCTGACTGATGGTGGCAGCTCAGGCTTCCTAGCATGGATGGGGGAGGAAGAGCCTTAACTCTAACCCTGACATAGGGTTAAGGTGCTATTTGGCCCATATGATCAGAGCGCAATGCTCTGATCATACAGGCGGAATACTGAAGAGCTCATCTAAATATAATTTAAATGAGCTCTGCAGTATTCCCTGCATGCAGTGCCCAACGTCCTCTGATCATGGGCGCTATGTAAATGCGGGCGCTAGTCTGGCGCTAGTGACCTCTAGCGCCTGCATTTACTTTTGATCCTCAGGCCCTGAGTACTTCACCTGTTCTACTGGGCCTTCTTCTGCTGCTCCCCCCCCCCCTTCCTTTTCAGGAGAGGCCTGTGTTCAGTTCCAGCTCTATTGTGAGTCTAACTCTTTCTGATTCCAGCCCTCTGGAGTTTGCGGTTTGCAGTTCAGGTTTTCATTCCTCAATCAAAGGCCCAGATACAGAGATCCTATTCAGAATCTCTACCTTAGTTTAAAATAATCTAGCAGAAGCCCGGGGTAATGGGGAATCCTGCAAATTTCCTCCCTGGTTGTGATGAAGAGTTCACACAGACCTCCTAAAATATTCCTGTCACCTCTGTTTAATATGTGTATTTTATTACACATCCACCAGCTTTAGCAGAAAATTATCCTTCAAGTGTGCAAATCATAATTATTAGTGTTCCTTTCCTTACAGGGAAACTAGAAATCTGAATGTTTCACTCTTTGCTGTCACCTTTACCCATTTTTTTCACTGATGTATCACTCTGCAAATTGATACTTTTCAGAATTGCTATTAGCAGACCAGACCATGTCAGTTTTAATGCTCCTTTCTTTTCTCAAACAGTGCACCACAATAGGGCTTGGGGTAAAGCAAGGCAAGTAAGAACATATGGGTATTATCTGCTTTTTAGTCTGGGAAAAACGGAATGAAGTCTGCAGATTCCCAGGGCTGGGAATCAGAGGCAATGAATGTGCCAACTGCAGTGTTAAGCACCAGAGGTGAATTACCTCTGGGGAAAGAGAATCTAAGGTTTGTAAGCCTTCAGAACTTGGTGCCTTGCCAAAGCTGGAAGTTGGGGTGACTGCCAGTCCATAATCCCCAGGGAGTCAGCAGGGACCCTGGCCTGTACCTGAGGGAGTGTGCAAAAGAATGAAAGATGCCTGAAGTACTTTTCAGGTTCTGTTCTTGGTCCCCTCCTCTTTTCTATCTACACTTCTTCCCTTGGTTCATTAATCTCATCCCATGGCTTTTCCTACCATCTCTATGCTGATGACTCCCAAATCTACCTTTCTACCCCTGATATCTCACCTTGCATCCAAACCAAAGTTTCATCGTGCTTGTCTGACATTGCTGTCTGGATTTTATTTATTTATTTATGGCATTTGTATCCCACATTTTCCCACCTTTTTGCGGGCTCAGTGTGGCTTACAATATGATATGAATAATGGAAATACAATATGTTACAACTTGGTTATGGATTACATTGTGCAGTTTTCTGAAGATGAGTCTGGCTGCTGTATTCTGGGCTGTTTGGAGTTTCCTCAGTATTTGTTCTTTGCAACCTGCATATAGTGAGTTGCAGTAATCCAGATGGCTGAGAACGAGGGATTGCACTAGGCTGCGAAAGACGAATCTTGGGAAGAATGGTCTTATCCTTTTCAATTTCCACATGCAGTAGAACATCTTTTTAGTTGTGTTGTTTGCGTGGGTTTCGAGTGTTAGGTGGCGGTCGATGGTGACTCCAAGGATTTTTAGCGTTTCTGAGATTGGAAGATTTAGGTTTGGTGTATTTATCACGGTGAATTCATTTGTGTTGTATTGGGAGGTGAGTATCAGGCATTGGGTTTTTTCTGCATTTAATTTTAGACAAAATGCATCTGCCCATGTGTTCATGATGTGTAGACTTTGATTGATTTCGTTGAAGATTTCTTTGATGTCTTGTTTGAAAGGGATGTATATTGTCACATCATCGGCATATATATATGGGTTGAGGTTATGGTTTGATAGGAGTTTTGCCAGAGGGATCATCATTAGGTTGTCTCAATGCCACCTGAAATTAAATATGACCAAAACCGAGCTTCTCATTTTCCCCCCCAAACCCACCTCCCCGCTCCTCCCATTTTCTATTTCTGTTGATGGCTCTCTCATTCTCCCTGTCTCCTCAGCTCGAAACCTTGGGGTCATCTTCGACTCTTCTCGCTCCTTCTCTACTCATATGCAGCATATCGCCAAGACCTGTCGTTTCTTTCTTTACAACATCCGTAAAATCCGCCCCTTTCTTTCCGAGCACTCTACCAAAACCCTCATCCATACCCTAGTCACCTCTCCCCTCTCCAGTCGGTTCAAAACTCTGCTGCCCGTCTTGTCTTCCGCCAGGGTCGCTTTTCTCATACTACCCCTCTCCTCAAGTCGCTTCACTGGCTCCCTATCCGTTTTCGCATCCTGTTCAAACTTCTTCTACTAACCTATAAATGTACTCACTCTGCTACTCCCCAGTATCTCTCCACACTCGTCCTTCCCTACACCCCTTCCCGTGCACTCCGTTCCCTGGATAAATCCTTCTTATCTGTTCCCTTCTCTGCTACTGCCAACTCCAGACTTCGCTCCTTCTGTCTTGCTGCACCCTATGCCTGGAATAGACTTCCTGAGCCCCTACATCTTGCCCCATCCTTGACCATCTTTAAATCTAGATTGAAAGCCCATCTCTTTAACATTGCTTTTGACTTGTAACCACTTGTATCCACTCGCCTCCACCTACCCGCCTCTCCTCTTTCCTCTACACAATAATTGATTTGTTTGCTTTATTTTTTGTCTACTACATTGTAAGCTCTTTGAGCAGGGACTGTCTTTCTTCTATGTTTGTGCAGCGTTGGATACACTTTGTAGCGCTATAGAAATGCTAAATACTAGTAGTAGTAGTAGTAGTTCATGCTGTTCAGAGAGTGGTAGAAGAATTTGGTACAGTATCCAGAGAGTTTCCACTAGAAGAAAGGAATCTTGTATAAGACGGCCAGCAATTGGAAGGAGAAGAGAAATAGGAAGCCCTCTAGTGAAAGAGGAAGTAAATAGCCAGTGCCTTTCACACTGTATTGTTGTTTCTGGTTCTGCCTAACATCTGTGAGGATAACAGATGGACTTTAGTTACTTTCAATAATTTACCCAGTAAAGATATTTTATTTTTACACAGGCTTTTGAAGTGGTCAGTGTAGTTTGTGGAGGAGACTGAGTGCTTGAATAAAAAAAGTAAGAAACCTAGGATGATTGCAGTGTAATCTTCCCCGCTTCAAGGAGAGGTGTTCCCCCTCCACACAAACTCCAACGAACTGTGATTCCCTGGAACTGTGCCTAAACAGGCTACCTGAGGACAAACTACATTAATATTGAATTATGTCAGTGATCTGTCTTGATCAAAAATCCATTGACTGCACTTGTGACTTGCCTATCTTTTTGCATTCAGCAGAAGAGTTAAATAAAATTGCCTGGTCTTTTTTGACAGTTCTTCCAACCTACCTACAGCACCAGGGTCCACAAAACATGCTTTATATGGTCCGTTAACATCCCAGTTACTATTGTAAGCCACAACGAACCAACGTGAGATGGAATATTGTAGGGTATAAATGTTATTATAAATAAATAAAACATCATAATTACTAATGTCACCAAAATCCCCAATGTATCACTATAGTGAAACAGTGGAAAGAACCTATAGCAGGACACATGTACAGGTTTACAATAACCCAGAGTTTAGTAGTAGTAATATAGGAAGCATAGGCTTGCCTTAAAGAATTACAGGGCCCTTTTACTAAAGCTTTTCACCCGTTAATGGAATTAACTTGTGCTAAATGCTAAGAAAGGGAATGGGACTTATACCACCTTTCTGTGGTTTTTGCAACTACATTCAAGGCGGTTTACATGGTATATACTGGCACTTATATGTACCTGGGCAATGGAGGATTAAGGTACTTGCCCAGAGTCACAAGGAGAAGCAGTGGGAATCAAATACAGTTCCCCAAGATCAAAGGCCACTGCACTACCCACTAGGCTACTCCTCCACTCCAAGAAGCTCATAGGTATAAAATGGGTTTAATAGCATTTAGAATGCGCTAATTCTGTTAGTTGGTGCTAAGCTTTAGTAAAAGGGCTCTTAAATTTTTTATGTCTGAAGAGGAAACTACCACAGCATGCCTACAGGTTATTGCACCGTTATTGCTACGAGGATAGGAAGACTCTAGCACGCTTCCTGCTGATGGACTTCACAACTATAGGTACACTAATGTGCACCTGATGGGATATGCTCATGTGTTATAAAGGGCCTCTTTTAGAAAGCCACCTTAGCGATTCCTACATAGTGAGGGGGTCTTTTACAAAGGCATGGTACCATTTTTAGCGTAAGTTCATGATTAGCGTGCGCTAAACGCTAGAGATTCCCATGGGATTATATAGGCATCTCTAGCATTTAGCATAGGCTTATTTTTAGCACATGCTAAAAACACTAGCGTACCTTTGTAAAAGGACCCTTAAATGAGAGGAAGCCCATTCAGTTCCTATGGACTTCCTCTCGTTTACCGCACAGGAATCACTAACATGGCTTTGTAAAAGAGGCCAAAGTCAAAATAAACTTTTAAAAATGTTTTAAAATACGTTTTATTTTCAAAATAATCTTTTTAAAGTTGAATAGTGGTTGTCAGTTTAAATAATTTCAGATCATTGTAACTTAAAAGCCTTAAAGTCAAGCACTGCCTATTCAAGGTGCTGTGCTGATTGTGCAGTGATTGTACTGTGCACTTCTGGACACAGAAAAGTTATTATATAGAAGTTTGACTAATGGGATCTCTCTGGTGTGCTAAGAGGGCTGTCTTTAAATCAGCACATTTCAAATACGTGCAATTTGCAATTAAGTGTCTTGCAAATTTTGCTAAACCATGAAAGCAACACCTTTCACAGAAATCACATTTCCACACAGAATGCTAAAACATAAAATATATTTGATTTCATCTGATTTATTAATTTTAATACACTGCCTATTACAATATCATCTGAGTGGTACTCAAATTGAAATCCTGTTTTAGATATTACTCAACAAAGAACAAGCCTTCAGTATTTAATGAAAATGGAGCTAAGTTGTTATTAGGAGTATGGATGGGCAAAAAAAAAGTTTGATTCATGCCCATTTAAAACTATTTTTTTCTCAGTTTTCAGGCATTTTTTCATGTTTGTTTTTTAAAGCACACATTGCTTGCATGCAAGAACTTAAAAATGATTACAATCGATTGTGCATGCATTAATTGATAGGTGCAAGTGAGTTGCATGCACTTTACATTTTTAGGTGCCCAAATAAACCAAGGGGCCCTTTTTACTAAAGGGTTGCCGCATGGCAATCCTGAACTACCGCTGGCCCAACGCGGGTGCTGGCGATAGTTCCACCCCCAGCTTGCGGCATTTCTGGCACTAGCAGAAAATATTTGAAAACTATTTCTGCAGGGGGTTACCTGGCGGTAATCGGGCAGCACTGAACTCTGCCTGGTTACTGCCAGGTTAGCATGGAAGCCCTTACCGCCATCTCAATGGGTGGCGGTACATGCTCCCTCCGAAATGGTTGTGCGACGAGTATGAACTTACCTCATGGCCATTTCTTTCTGTGGGCTTTTTATCTGCTACAGTAAAAGGGGCCCTGGCACATGGCAAAAACAGCCACTGCTGCTAGCGCAGGGCCCCTTTCACCACAGCTTAGTAGAGGAGTGTGGTAGCCGTGTTAGTCCACTCTTAAGGTTATCAATAGAAATCAAACAAAATAAAACATGGAAAAGAAAATAAGATGATACCTTTTTTATTGGACATAACTTAATACATTTCTTGATTAGCTTTCGAAGGTTGCCCTTCTTCGTCAGATCGGAAATAAGCAAATGTGCTAGCTGGCAGTGTATATAAGTGAAAACCTCCAAAAGTTTGTTCATTTGCTTTTTCATGCGGCTGTATGCGGTATCTTCCATCTTAAGTAGAGGAGTGTGGTAGCCGTGTTAGTCCACTCTTAAAGTTATCAATAGAAATCAAACAAAATAAAACATGGAAAAGAAAATAAGATGATACCTTTTTTATTGGACATAACTTAATACATTTCTTGATTAGCTTTCGAAGGTTGCCCTTCTTCCTCAGATCGGAAATAAGCAAATGTGCTAGCTGACAGTGTATATAAGGGCAACCTTCGAAAGCTAATCAAGAAATGCATTAAGTTATGTCCAATAAAAAAGGTATCATCTTATTTTCTTTTCCATGTTTTATTTTGTTAGATTTCTATTGATAACCACAGCTTAGTAAAAGAGCAGCTAAATGAGTGTTCACGAATGCACATCACTAGGTGTTATTCTTTCACAAATTTTGTGCAAGACTGATCCACAAAGAAGATGTCAAATAACTCAAGCTTAAAGTAGTTTCTTGATGAATTGTAGATGGAGCAGGAAGTTGAAACGGCACCTTTTTGTGATCACCTCAACAAATAAGAGGAATTGTACTGCTTAAGCCCTACTTGCCAAGTTGAAGCCTTTCAACTTTTACCTGGCCTCCAAAAGAAGACAATAACGTTTATAGAGAATTGGGGTGATGGGGTCATGTGTTTTGTGCAAATTGGAGCCTTTTTATGTTCATTTAAATAGACTCTAGTATGGCACATAGTACCAAGAGTTGAAAAGTCTTTTTTTTTTTTTAGAAAGTCACATGGCCACTAGATTACTTGTATTACGTTTTAGTTCATGCTCTAACAGCCAATTCAACATTTTCACAGGACATGCATTTAAGTTTGTAATAGCCTCAGCCTCGTGCTAGTCCTCTGAAATACTGGCCACTATATGAATAAGAATTATATGAATTTGGGAGATTTAATTAAACATCATTGCTAAATCTGAGCTCAAGATGCATTTCAAGCAGGTACGCTATTTGGATATCACCTACAAATATGACAAACTCCACATCAAACTGAACAATCGTATAGGCTAGAGGCACCACATGCATATTAAAATGAATTTAGAGATATAATGATCCTTCTCAGCTGTCATATTTCATCAGTAAGAATTCTGAAAGAAGGTCTTCCTAGAGAGCTTCATGTAATATACCAGACAGGCAGAAATGAAACCATTGAAAGAGTAATTCCCCTCAATCCCACCTCGCTCAACTGAGAAAGTAGTAGACCGTGGTAAATGGTATAAAAAACTGCTGAAAGATCCAGTTGGATTTATTTATTTATCACCCTATTTCTAGACTGCACTATCCCTGGTTTTAAGTGGTATACAATAATAAAAAAAAAACATTTACAAAATAAAACACAATTAGTATAATAACAGATTATACAATCATCTCTCTACTGAATAAATTACAGTTTATTCCTCTTGCCGATACAATTAATTAAAGGCCTGAGTAAAAAGTACATCCAAGTTCTGATCTGTTTTTCTCTGGATGCCATCCACCATGGCCTCCAACACAATCTTAGTACAATCATCCAACTGAATAAGGGTGGGATGGTTGAAAGTTGGTGTAACACCAATTTTTCCTGAATTTCTTTTATTAATAAACATAAAGTTTAAATGGGATAGTAGTCAACCATGGGATCTACTCCTTCAGAAATATTTTTTAATATTGGTATAATTATAACCTTTTAAAGACAATAGGAATAGCAGGTAGGCACTGGAGGAGGAAAGTGCTGCGTTGTGATGTCTTGCTGTCTGCTGGTTCTCTTGCTGCTTCCAAGGTCATCTGTTTTGGAAGCCCCTCTGTGCCATCAACACCTGCTGAGCTGACCCTGGCCAGGACCATAGTTTACCCCCACCCCTGTTGATGACATCGTCCAGTACCAGGTTGGCACCGGAGTGCAACACACCAGAGAAGCGAGTGCTGCCTTTGTTGCACCAACAAAGTAGCACGATTAAGGAGCTGGCCACTCCTTTGGGTGAACTTTCTTTGCAGGGATTCTGGGCAAGAATTATTGAGGTTGGTTGCAGGGAATGTTGTTTATGGCTGTGATTGAGGTGGTGACAGGGAGGGGGAGGTATGGGTCATTGGCAAAAAGTTTCAGGGGTGACCATGTGTTTGCAGAGTGTGCGGTTGTTGAAAAAGGATGGAATGTGTTTTGGTAGTATGAAAGGGGATTACATTAACCCTAGGTCGGTTAGGAACAAAACAGAGATGATTTATAATATGTTGAGGGGGTGATTACCATATAATGTGTTGTGTTACATAAGTGAGATCAGGTTGCACCAAGACAATGTTGTCTTGCTGTTTATAACTGGGAGTGGGCTTGTCATTTTAGGAAGAAGGGTGGTGGTTTTATTTTAAGGAATGTTTGTTTTGGTTACAAATGAGTTGGGAGGATGTGTGGTGATTCAAAATTGGTATATTGTGTTGTGTGTGGTGTATGTACCTCCTGAAGTGTGTTGGATGGATGGTTTTCTATTTTTAGAATTTTTGATGGGTTTATCTGTGGATTTTGAGCAGTTATGTTTGTTGGGCGATTTTAATGTGCCTTTTAATTCTGATGATTCTATTGTTGTAGAGAAGAACCATGTGTTGTTTCACTGTCAGCTTTTCAAGTGGAGCAAATAGTTACAATGCCTATGCATCAGGCAGGATATGTCCTAGATTTGATTTTTTTTTTGGCTCCTGTTATATTTGGTCATTTGTGCAGCCCTGTTGAGGTTGAACCAGTGTGTTGGTCAGATCATTCTTTATTGACCTTGTATATGAGTTTTGTGGAAGTAGTTGGGCAGAGGAAGAATCATGACTGTAAGATCAGTGGTCAGCCATATTTGAGTTGGAAGATCTGAGTAGGGAGTGGTTACCGAATTTAGTTATTGATGAATCTTACTCATTGGATGAGGCCGTGGATCTTTGGAATGTTGTACTGTCAAGCACTGGTGAGGGGGTAAAGGTTAGGTTACTGATCCTATATATTTAAATGATGGTAACACTCCTCTGTGGGAATTTACTTTCACTTTTTTTCCTCTTTTTCCTGCTTCTTAATTTTTCATTCTTGGCATCTTTGGAGAGTATATATTTTAGATTCTGTTAGACTGCAGATATTGTTCTTTTCTATAAACACTTATTACTGGAATTTAGGGTGTTGAATTTGATATTTATTTAAAATGTGAATATATAGCAAAAATAAAGACAAGGGAATGTACAATACAAAATTTTAGAGTTGGCCATATTTATGGTTTCTAAATATGATTATCTGATATTTTGAGGCAAACACTCTTTTTTTGTGGTCTCTCTGTCCAATTGACTGCGGAGCCCCTTAGATATGATAGATCGGATTCCTATCACAAGTCTTTTGTTGCCTGTTATGTCTCAGTCTTTATAATAGACAATTTGCACCATTGTACATCAGGGAAAAACTGTGGAATAAAGTCCAAGTTTACTAAGCGACTTGGGTAGACCACTGGTGGCTCCAGAAATTAACCCCTAATTACCACCACTCTACCACAAGTCCCACAACATATCCCATTATAGCCAATATTAGATCATGGTTTTTCTACTGCACGATAATACTATGGATAATGGGGTTACATGCCGCCTCAATCAACGAATGGAACAAAATTCCGGTACTTGTTACAGAAAGACAATGCCCCCCTCACCAACTGGAAAGACCAAACTATAAAAACCAAAACAAACCAGAGATCAGCACCCTAACCAATACCAAAAAGATAAGCACAAGTAACAAACGCAATGGCCACAACATCAAAAAAATATAGAACACACAGACATTTACAGACTGTTAAGTACACCAACATCAACACTGATACATATGTACCCATTCCTATAGGTTACATAAGTGCGAGATCAGCGGTTAACAAGTCAACCATAATTAGATACTGAATTGAAACCAAGCAGTTAGGTATACTAATCATAACAGAAACGTAGATGCAAATGTGAGATGACCCAGTACTGCTTGTCTTATGCCCGCCAGGATATAAAATAACACACATCAACAGAACTAAAAAGAAAGGAGACGGGGTTGCCTTAATAATATACAAATCCTTCTTTACAGTAGAAACCATAGCTGAACATATATCCCCTGTGACTGAAATCATGGCATGCAAAATCACAGACTCAACATTAACTGATCAATTATGTGATATACTTTTCTACTGCCCACCTAGAAGATGGTCCAATGCCCAAGATGACTTAATGGACTTTATTTCAAACATATGCATAAACTTCTCAAATGTCCTTCTACTAGGTGATATCAATCTACACCTAGACAAACAACATGACCCCAACACTAGGCTTCTAACAAACTTCCAGAACCAATGGAACTTCAAAATGACACCAGCCACCTCATCTCATGTAAAAGGTCACCAATTAGACATACTAGGTTACAGACTCTTAGCCTATAACAACCATATAATAGAGAATCATAACTGGGCAGAGGTGCCATGGTCAGACCATAACAAACTCACCTTCACACTTCAATGGAAAGAGAATGGCAAAAACAGAGAACCGAGGACACCACACACTGCCCTAACCAGAGGAAAGGTGGACAACCATAGCTTCTGGTCAACAGCGATGAATGACCAAACATACTGTACATAATACCCACTAGTAATCACTTCATGAGAAAATGGGATGAACTAAATAGAAACACACTAAACAAAATAGCACCACTCAAAATGAAAACTAAGAGGAAATGAGAAGTGCACCCCTGGTTCAACGAGGAACTATTAGAGATGAAAAAACTGTGCAGGAAACTGGAGAGAAAATGATCCAAAAACAAATCAGACAAGAACAAAACCACATGGAGGAAAGCCCTAAATAAGTACAAACACACCATTAAAAGAGCCAAAGCAGGATACTATAGCATATACATACCCCCAGAAGAGAAAAACATGAAAAAAATATATGAACTAATAAAAAACGTACTGAACACACAAGCTCTGCTAATGTCAATTGAAAAACCACCACAGCAGATGAGTTTGCACAATATTTTGAAGAAAAAATAATAAAAATAAGATTGAACCTAGCTGTAATACAAACAGCACTCATAGATTTCCTACACGAATGTGAAATCAACAAGAACCACATCAAGGTAGACAGAATCTGGTCCTTCTTTAAGATACCAACAACCAGCTCAGTTAAAGCACTACTGACAAAATGTTCATCAAACGCTTAACTGAACACGTAGAGTACACGTTCTTGAAAGGCCATTTGTCTTCTGACAAGGGCAACATCATACTCACCCCAATCCCTAAAGATGCCACCAGAAAGATCAATGAACTCACTAATTACAGACCAGTGGCATCAACACCACTTCTGACAAAACAATGGAGGCACTAGTAGCACAACAATTAATGGAATACTAAACGCACTACTCAGTCCTTCGTAGCTCTCAATCAGGCTTCAGACCATGCTATAGCACTGAAATAGTCACAACCACCCTGATCACACAATTAAGAAAAATAATAAGCCAACGCCAGTCAATACTACTACTACAATTCGATATGTCAAGCGCCTTCAACCTAGATCACACAATACTAATGACCCTGCACAACAATATAGGAATAACTGGAGCTATAGCAGCCTGGTTCAATGGTTTTCTAAAAACTAGATCCTACCTTGTCAAGATGTCCAATAAATTTTCAGCCTCCTGGATCATTGAATGCAGGGTCCCTCAGGGTTCCCTAATATCACCAATATTATTCAATGTCCTGGTGGCTTCACTTGGCAAGAAACCAGAAAAAATGGGTTTAAACCCATTCATATTCGCAGACAATGTCACCATCTACATACCTTTCAACAACAGCATCACAGAGATACTGGATAAGGCCAAAAAAAAGGACTGAACCTCATGGAAAACTGGGCCACAACTATCAAACTTAAACTGAACCAAGACAAAGCCAAACTCCTGGTTTTATCCAGCCAGCACAATCCCACTACTTACCAAAACCTCATAATAGATCAACAATTTTACAATTGAAACACAAATAAAAATACTAGGAAACATCCTTGACAAACATCTGAACCTTGAAGACCAAGTTGCTGCAAGCATGTCAAAAAGCTTCAAAACACTACGGAAACTGAGAAGAATCAGAGACTATTTCCCCAGACAGTCATTCTGTCCTATAGTACAGACACTGATATTGTCTCAACTACTACTGTAATGCAGCACATGTAGGCTACAAAGAAAACCTACTACGATTGTTGCAGACCATCCAAAACACAGCAGTGAGATTGATATTCAAAAAGTTGAAATATGATATTGCAACCCCACTACTCATAATGCTACATTGGCTCCTGATCAAGGTCAGATTATTTGTCAAAACCAGCACAATCATCTTCAAAATGCAGTTTGGTATGTCACCGGACTACATGCTAAACACGATCAAACTATCACCAAGAAATACAAACCCAGGAACCAAAGGTTACTTACTACTTCACATGCCCAACTGCAAAAACATACTATACAAGTCCACCTACATGGCAGGATTTAGCTACCTGGGCTCAAAATGGTGGAACTCAGTTCCCATAGTCATAAGAAGTATCGCAAACTACATCCAGTTCAGAAAAGACCTAAAGACCTACCTCTTCAGGAAATTCTATGAGTAAAATATGCACTAATCATTCTGGAACAACAATACACAACACAACTTCAAACTGTAATGCATCTTTTCATATAAGAAATGAACTAAGGCATATCTTCTCAAAAAACTCAATGACTATTCCATACGCACTAATTGTTTTCTTGCCAACCACTGTAACACATCATCATACAATTTTGTAAATGTAATTGAATTAATGTAATCTCTAACAACTGTTAAATGTAAGTCACATTGAACCAAAACTTGTTTTTGGATAATTGTGGGATACAAGTAATCAATCAATATTTTTTTTTAGATTTTTGCTTTTGTGATGATGGCTTATTCTTTTTTATTTTATTGTGGCCACTGATTGGATGGATATACTTTTTAACATTGTTATGACTTGACTCCTGATTGAGTATGATTTTGTATTTTGCTATTTTTACAGTAATTGTATTTTTATGATAAACTTTGCAATTGCAGTTTATATGTGTTTTTGTATTTTTGCTGTTTAATATTGTTAACTAATATTTGTAATCTGCTCTGAAAAACTGTAACTGGTTTAGATTGTGCAGAATATTAAAAAAAAAATACTTGAAATTAGTTGTATGATATATAAATATATAATTTGTACTTGTTCAGAAATAACATAATTGTGGGGATTAAGTGTTTGGTAAACTATTTATGATGTGCAACTAGATGGACAGCTTGCATAATTGAGAGCAGTCTTCAGATAGGGAGAGTATAGCAAGCCAGATACAAAGAGGACAATCTTTTTTCCAGAAAGAGAGAATGAGAGAAAAGAAGGCTGTTGAGAAATGTAGCTCTGAAGTGAAACAAGTTAAAAGGGAACTGGTTTCCAAGAGGTGCAGGAAACAGGAGGCTGAGGGGAGGCAGTGTTCCAGGAAGTCTTAATCCAAAGCTGGTTAGAAGAGAGAAACTTTTGACAAAAGAACTTGACACTATTTGAAAAATATATGTCAAAACTATTTAGGATGTATTAAGAGAAACTCAGAGCTCTCTAAAAGGGGTCTCCAACTGATGCAGGAACACAGCGAGAAAGGGCTACAATATCTGAGGGTTACCACACTAGAAGGCAGGGCTGGTGTTAGACAGGTTGAGGCTTAGGGCAAAAATGTGTAACTCCTTTAGTTTCATGAAAGCTTGAAAGCCCTTGTAGGATAGGGGCCTAGGACAATTGCCTGGGTTGTACCCTCCCTAAGGCCAACTCTGTTGGTAGAGATTATCCTTACTTTGCAGAAGGCTGGGTGAATCTTTTATGGGAATGCAGCAACCTAGGGTTACCATATGTCCTCTTTTAAGAGGATATGTCCTCTTTTTAGACATCTTCAGATATGTCCTCCAGGATTTTTAATTTTTAGGGAAGTGTCCTCTTTTTCTTTTATGTGCCTATGACCAACACACCTACCCACATAATGAGAGAAACCATCTCTAGCTTATTAGTCAGTCTGGACATATGGGGGTGCTAAAGAGAGAGAAATGCTATGCTGATCCCCTCTCTGTCAAAGGAATTTTGTTCATGCAGCACAACCTTAAGCATATATCATGCAAAGACTTTCACATGTATTTCAGAAGCCAGAAAACCTTTTGAGGGATATGTGCTCTTCTGCTAAGTATGCTTGGGCTCAGACTCCATCAAACTCAAATCTGGACATTTTTGAACATAGATTCAGTGGCGTAGCAAGGGGGGCTGGAGGGGCGGTCCGCCCCGGGTGTCAGCTCGGGGGGGGGGGTGCTCCCTGCCAGCTCCCCTCCCCCGGGTGCAGCAAGATGACACACACACCCCCCCTCGGTGCATCAACACCCCCCCCGACCAGTGCCTACCCTCCTCAGCTCCCTCCGGCTCCAACCAGCTCCCGCACCCTACCTTTAAAGAAATTTCGGAAGCCGTGGAGAGGGGAGGTGCAGCGCCTCGCGCCTGCATGTGAAAGAAGCATGAATCGTCATCGGGCCTTCCCTCACACTGTCTGTCCCGCCCTCTGCTGACACAACTTCCTATTTCCACAAGGGCGGGACAGACAGCGTGAGGGAAGGCCCGATGATGATCTACGCTTCTTTTACATGCAGGCGCGAGGCGCTGCGCCTCGTCTCTCCACGGCTTCTGAAATTTCTTTAAAGGTAGGGTGCGGGAGCTTTTTGGAGGGAGCTGAGGAGGGTAGGCACTGGGTCGGGGGGGGGGGGTGTTGATGTGCCAAGGGGGAGTGTCATCGTGCTACACCCGGGGGGGGGGGGGGCAACGGCGAACCGCCCTGGGTGGCAGCCCTCCTTGCTATGCCACTGCATAGATTGTCTATTGCTGTACTGTAAGTAAGTCATTGCTTAATGTGTGTTCATTAACTATGATTAAATATTTCCTTGGCAATGGTAGCAACCATTTTTATTTTTTCTGTCCTCTTTTTTTGTCTCTGCAAATATGGTAACCCTACCCTGACACAAAATGTGACAGAAAAAAGTACTTTGGTTGATCCATGAAGTTTATGCCAGCCAGTACTTAATTGCCTCCTGTACATGTCTGTGTTGACCTTGATGCCTTAAGATGTTGAACACTGCTGTTGTCAGAGGAGAAACAGACAGGAGGAGAAATTAAATATATTATTCTAGTGCAAGTACCTGATTGTGTGGTTGTTTCAGACAAGGTGGCAGTGAGCCAGAGCAGATAACCGGCAGTGACTCAATGACATGATATGACAGTTTAAAAGCATACTTTATTTGCTGGAAAGCCACCTGCATCTCTGAATTTTCTGGCAATTTCTGTGTTAGGGACCAGAACATTAATTGAAATGTCCTGTTTCTTTCTTTCTTTCTTTCTTGTCCATTATCTTATAGTACTGTACATACTAGCTCTAAGAATTAATGTCTGCCTCCATAGTCATCCTTTCCAGGAATATTTGGTTGAGTTAGCATTAATGCCTATATCAGTGTTCATAGCAATATCATAGCTAGGACTACAATGATCAGAACTATGCATTAGGACCATAGTTTAGGACTGAACAAAACTAAAGCAAAAAATGTTGCCTTACCAGGTCACTTTTGAAATAATTCATCCTTTGTTCTCCTTCCACAAGTCTTTAACTTCTAAGGAATATGTTCCACAAGGAAAAAAAAATTGTGCAGAACTAAAATCATTGTGTAAATAGTGCTAAAAATGACCCTAAACTTTAAATAAAAGGGTTGATATTGAAAACAATTTAACTGGGTAGAAGAGGCTCCTGCCAGTTAAATCGCACTGACCAACACTAGTCTAGAACAGATATGATATAGTAAACCGCATAGAACCCAGTAACAGCCCTTGCGGTATATCAAGAATGTGTAACTAAATAAAGCAAAATAAAAATTCAGCAGCAGTCAGTCAAAGAGTGCCGCTGAATATCTCTTCTGACTGCTGCAGCATTAGTAGCCTAATGGAGGAACTGGGTTTGATTCCCACAGGACCTCATGAGACTGGGAGACTGGGCATCCAAATGGCAGCTTTATTTATTTGTGACATTTATATCCCACAGAGCCCGTATCTTGCTAAGGATGTAAAAAGAATTGAAGCGGTGCAAAGAAAAGCTACAAAAAAGGTATGGGATTTGCATTACAAGACATATGAGGAGAGACTTGCTGACCTGAACATGTATACCCTGGAAGAAAGGAGAAACAGGGGTGATATGATACAGACGTTCAAATATTTGAAAGGTATTAATTTGCAAACGAACCTTTTCTGGAGATGGGAAGTCAGTAGAACTAGAGGACATGAAGTGAGATTGAAGGGGGGCAGACTCAAGAAAAATGTCAGGAAGTATTTTTTCACGGAGAGAGTGGTGGATGCTTGGAATGCCTTCCCGCGGGAGGTGGTGGAGATGAAAACGGTAACAGAATTCAAGAATGCATGGGATAAACATAAAGGAATTCTGTTCAGAAGGAATGGATTCTCAGAAGCTTAGTGGAGATTGGGTGGCAGAGCCGGTGGGGGAGGCGGGGATAGTGGTTGGGAGGCGGGGCTAGTGCTGGGCAAACTTCTACGGTCTGTGCCCTGAAAATGGCAGATACAAATCAAAGTTAGGTATACACATAAAGTAGCACATATGAGTTTATCTTGTTGGGCAGACTGGATGGACCATACAGGTCTTTCTCTGCCATCATCTGCTATGTTACTATCCAGCTTATTTTCGAAGGAGAAGGCCGCCCATCTTTTGACACAAATCGGGAGATGGGCGCCCTTCTCGCAAGGCCGCCCAAATCGGCATAATCGAAAGCTGATTTTTTGACACCCTTGATGGTTTTCCATCGTGGGGACGACCAAGGTTCATGGGGGTGTGTTGGCAGTGTAGCAAAGGTAGGACTGGGGCGTAATTAGGAGATGGGCGTCCTCGGCCAATAATGGAAAAAAGAAGGGGGTCCCAGATGAGCACTTGGCTGACTTTACTTGGTCCATTTTTTTTCGTTACCAAGCCATGAAAAGATGCCCGAACTGAGCAGATGACCTCCCCTTACTCCCCCAGTGGTCACTAACCCCCTCCCACCATAAAAAACAGGTTAAAAATACTTTTATGCCAGCCTCAAATGCCATACTCAGGTCCATTGCAGCAGTATATAGGTCCCTGGAGCAGTTGTAGTGGGTGCAGTGTACTTCAGGCAGGCGAACCTGGGGGGGGAGTTTGGGGGGCTCAGCACCCAAGGTAAGGGAGCTATGCACCTGGGAGCAATTTCTGAAGTCCACTGCAGTGCCCCCTAGGGTGCCTGGTTGGTGTCCTGGCATGTGAGGGGGACCAGTGCACTACAAATGCTGGCTCCTCCACAACCAAATGGCTTGGATTTGGCCATTTTTGAGATGGATGTCCTTACTTTCCATTATCGGCGAAAACCAAGGTCAGCCATCTCTAAGGGTGGCCATCTCTAAAGTCGACCCAAATGTTGAGATTTGGCTGTCCCTGACTGTATTATCAAAATGAAAGATGGGCGCCCATCTTGTTTCGATAATACGGTCGGGGACGCCCCTTTACGGGGCCGTCCTTAGAGATGGGCGCCCCCATTTGATTATGCTCCTTCACGTTTCTATGTTATCCCAAACAAGTTTGAGTTCAATGTGGTTTACAATAAACAGTATAGGATACATAACAAAGAATAATGCATAAGAAAGTAATTTGATGTAAGAATCCACTTTTACAATACAATATCATAAACATGCTGGGATAGCTATGTATGTTTAACATTTAGAAAATCTATTATGAATAAGAAATTGTACACGAAGCAAAGAGAAAGTTAATGGTAAATAGAGTAATTAACCAATTCAGATAATAATTAATTGTTTGAGATATGGTTCTTCTTTGTGGGGGTTGGTTTGAATAGGAACGATTTGAGGATTTTGTGGAATCTAGTATATTCCTGTATATTTCTTATTTTGGGTGGTAAGGAGTTCATCATTTGGTTCCTAGGTAAGTGAAGTCTGCAGAGTGGACAGTTTTGTGAGCAAACACAAAGTGATGCATATGGAAAAGAGGAACCCAAACTACAGCTACGTGATGCAAGGTTTCACATTATGAGTCACCACCCAGGAAAAGGATCTAGATGTCATCGTTGATGATATGTTGAAACCCTCTGTTCAATGTGCAGTGGTGGCAAAGAAAGCAAATAGGAATCATTAGGAAAGGAATGGAAAACAAAACTGAGAATGTTATAATGTCGCTCCATGGTGCGACCGCACCTTGAATATTGTCTGCAGTTCTGGTTGCTGCATCTCAAAAAAGATATAGTAGAATTAGAAAAGGTACAGAGAAGGGCGGTGAAAATGATAAAGGGGATAGGATGAGCTCCCTATGAGGAAAAGCTAAAGCAGCTAAGGCTCTTCAGCTTGGAGAAGAGATGGCTGAGGAGAGATATGACAGAGGTTTATAATGAATGGAGTAGAACGGGTAGATGTGAATCACTTGTTTACTCTTTCTAAAAATACTAGGACTAGGGGGCATGCAATGAAGCTACTAAGTAGTAAATTGAAAATGAATTGGAGAAAATATTGTTTAGCAGGGTTTAAAAAAGGTTTGGATAATTTTCTAAAAGAAAAGTCCATAAGCCATTATTAATATGGGATAATCCACTGCATATTGTAGGATAAGCAGTATAAAATCTGTTTTGCTGCTCTAGAATCTTGCCAGATACTTGTGACCTGGATTGACCACTGTTGGACACAGGATATTGGGCTTGATGGACTTCAGTCTGTCCCAGTATGGCAATGCTTATGTTCTTATGTGACTCTGGCAAGTTGCTAAAATATGGAAACTGCTTTAATTGTAACCAGAGGCAGTATATTAAGTCCCATCCCCTTTCCCTTTCTCTTGTTAGTGCTGGGCAGTCCAGGGGCAGAGGTTAGGAAGACCTGGAAGTTACCATGCTACTTGATATCTATCTGGCAATTAGGACCACAGAAATAGCAATCCTAACTTACCTGGATAATTATTGGGATACCGGTGCTAAATATCAGCCAGCACCCAGATATGGCAGCCAGACAAGACCCAGTGATTCAGTGCCAATAACTGGATTAGGCACAGCATTCAATATCTTTGTCAAATTCAGCCACAGCGGCCTGTGCCTTAAAAATCATTGACCGTTACCTGATTAATAATCAGGTCCATAGCACTTAAGCACAAAAGTCTCACAGTAGTGTTTTGCACAATGTAATTTTGGAAATAGCAAGAATCTTTGCAGGGTCCATGTTGTGTTGGGATTCCAAGATGGAGGCTTGTCCTGGGGTGAATCCAACAAGGGCAGGGTTAGCTGAGGTTGAACAGATGTTAAGCAAGACTGAGAACAGGTGGAACCCCAGGCTAGAATGTCACCAGAGTGCCAGTCAATATAAGGTTGATGCTTCTGCAAGGAGGGAAGCCCCAAAATGACCTGATGGCCAGATCTGGGGAATACATGAAACCAGGGGCATAGCCAGACCTCGACAGGAGGGGGGGGGGGGACAGAGGTGGGAGGAGGCACATTTTGGCCCGCCTCCCTGCTGCCACATCCCGGCACCACCTCTTCTCCCCCACCGCTTTTGTCTTAGCTGGCGAGGGTTGGGGACCCCCACCAGCTAAACTGGGGGCCCTGGAGCCAGTTTGAGGAGGCCCAGGGCCCCGTGGCCCCCCCATAGTGACTTTGGGCAAGTCACTTAACCCTCCATTGCCCCATGTAAGCCGCATTGAGCCTGCCATGAGTGGGAAAGCGCGGGGTACAAATGTAACAAAAATAAAAAAATAGTTATGCCATTACATGAAACTCTATTGTCTCTTGATGCTGAGAACCCACCTGAAGGGAAATAAGTTAATAACCTTCAGATGCCCTGACAGTGGTTCTCCATAAACCGAGGAAATGCAAAGGGGTTCTCCGAGGGGATTCACAGAAATGTCACACTAGCATATCAGCCGTTCATCCACAAAGTTCCAGCTGTGCCAGCCAGAATATGTATGTCTGTCTAGGCAGCTCACGCTGTTAATTAATTAGCAGTGTGCAGCTTCACACAAGGGATCTTTTAGAAAGTGTCAGTAAGCCCAATGCAGGCTTAGCGAACGCTAAATTGGGACCACCGCCGGCCCAACGTGGCCACCAGCTATAGTTCTTCCCTGAGCGTGTGCTCATGGCCAAGCGGTAAGAGCTCTCTTACCGCGTGGCCATGTTTGTCTGGGGACTTTTTACTCGCTGCGGGGACCTTTTACAAAGGTGAAGTAGAAGATGACCTGAGCAGGCTCATACATGGGTCTTTCCCCCACGCTAAGGCCTATTTTTTTATTTTCTGCAAACTTGAGGCTGGGTTGAACTACCTGAAGTAACTTTGTTCAGTAAGATTCTACTGTTTATTTTATGTAGTTTTATTTTTGCCAGCAATGTTTACATGGCCATATTTTTATCTGTTTACTTTTAATATTACATCAGCAATGTGGCCTTATGTACCCAGGGTTTGAATATTTAGTTGTAATTAAATCACCGCACTCAGGTCCCCATAGTTTCATTTTTATTTTTCAGCACTATTCGTGCTAGTTCTTACACAGTTCATTTTGTTTTTACAGCTCTGTTATAGCATTTCACTCTCTCACCTCACCTGTTTAAGATGGTCTGCTAAGCACTGTGATTTAGCATACTTATTTTCATGCAGCACATAATGTTTTGGGCATGCCACTTTATAAATTCTTCATGGTATTACTGCCCACAGTGATTTTCTTTGTTCACACTATTCATCATTTTGTTTGCATCATTTAAATACTTCTATTTGATATTTATTCTCTCCATACTTTTTAATTTGGTTTTTAGGGATTTTCTTGGTGCACTAAATTACATGTAGCTCAGTACATACTGTTTTAAATATGTAATGCTGTGAGTGTTAAGATGGGTGTTGCCATTCTATATGACTTATCATGCCCTAAAAATGCTAGCACACCTTAGTAAACAGGGCCCTTAATTATATTGTGAGGATCTTTTACTAAGTGGTAGTAAGCCCAATGCGCTAGTTCCCACCCCCAGGATGTGCCATTTCTGGCACTACAAAATGTTTTTATTTTTGTAGCGCAGATGTTTACCCGGTGGTTATTGGGCAGTGCCATGTGCTGCCCGGTTTCCACCAGGTTAGCACAGGAGTCTTTACTGCCACCTCAATGGGTAGCAGTAAGTGCTCCCCCCCCCCCCCCCCAGAAATGGCCACGCAGTAAGTGCTTCACTTGCCACACAGCTATTTCTATTTTTTAAAAACCCAGCCTTTTACCTGCTGTGGTAAAAGGGGGCCCCCAGCGTGCATCAAAAACGTTTGCCACAGCTTAGTAAAAGGAACTCCTATGTTTTTTCTTCTCATTTTTTATATACATATAAATTTATCCTTTGTTAGTACTTTTAAATTTCTTTTCAGCACTACACTTGCAATTTTGGTTTGTGTTTTCAGGTTTTTGCACTCATTTATCTTCGATTTACAATTCTGTTAGGTTATTTACATGATTCAAGTTTCATCTGTATTAGTGATTGTTATGTTCGCTTATATTTTGGTTAATGATGTTTTGTCACAATATCTTGTTTATGATTATTTGATGTGGTATAGTATTATCTATTTTCCATACATATACACAGCACATCATGTTTTGAGCACTTTGTTTTAGCATTGCTCACTAGCACTTTTGTTTTATTACAAGTATCTCCACAGGCAATTTATTTACATTTTTTTTATATATATAGAACTATACATTGTTCCAACGTTTGTTGTTTTCTCTCTATTTTTGGTGTCTGCCATATGTTTACAACATTGTGTTTTTCTCTTGCCTTGTATTTGCATATTGTTATTCCATTCCCTTTTTGTTTACATACTCCTTATGGTTAACAATACTCGTTACAACAAATAAGTTTTTTTGGATGTTTATGTCATCATATTCTACTTATCTTTTTGTTTTTATTTATATTTGTACCAGTAATCATTCTTAGACTTTTGGTTATGTGGTCAATAAGGTATGTATGTTTTCTAGTAGTATCTCCCAAGCTACTATTGATAGCATTTTGTTCCTAAGGTATTTTTTTTACTTGCGCATCATAATTTAATATTGTAATTTTTAATTTTCATTATATTTTGTACCTTTTGTGCATTCCTGTTTATACTATGCTTTATTTTTTAAACCTCCAATGATAATTATTATTCATGCTGTTTTAATTATTTATTTAATTGTTTTATTCTGTATTTCATTGGTGTACTGTATTTATTAATAGGTTTTTATTTTTAATCTACATAAGGCTCCTGATGAAGGCACATCTGCTGAAACACGGCCATGCCGAGCCTTTTGACAATTGGCTTACATCATTTTTGAGGCAATAATGACCTGATTTATTGGAGTAGCTTTGGTTTCCTCTTTTTTTTTTCCTTCCTCACTTCTGACTGTTGGCTTCATATGCTAATGCTGCCATTAGTTCTCAGCCATTTTTGGAAATTACCACATGGGCACTTACTTCCACCCATTTAGTAGGCAGTAATGGCTCACAGGGTATCCCTGTGTTAACCAGTTAGCATGCAGTAATGTAGATGCGCTAATTAGTTAGTTTAGGAACGTCTACTCTCTGCCCCTGACATACCCCCTCAAAATAATTTTTGGTGCAGTTAGCACACACACATTTGGAAGTTTCCACAGAATGCCAGAATGTGTCCTGTAGTACTTTATTTTTAAGCTGCATTAGGTGCGCATTGGCACCTAACGCAGCTCAATAAAAACATCCCATAGTTTCTGTCAGTGCATTTATTTATAAGAAGCTCATTTGTATGTTATGCTATGACATGTGTTTATCATAAGCATTATAAAATGATTACTGGTACTTATGAATAGTTACAGTCTCACTCGGTTTTCACCAAAATTCCTACGGGTCAATATTCAAAGCAATTTAACTGGCCGGAAATGATTCCTGGTCAGTTAAATCACCTGGTTGGGGCAAACCAGTGATTTTCAGTGGCACGTAACCAGTTAGCACCGCTGAAAATGTCTGGTTAGTCACCCTATGTATTAAACACTTGGGAGTAGAGCCAGGCTTTCACCTTAACTAATAGATGAAGGCAGAGAACACGGACATTTCAGTGACGCCATTACCAGTTTAAGGCATAGTGCAGCCCTGGAACTTGCATTATACTATTGACAAAGCAGATCTGCAATACTTGAACATCATTATATATCAAAGCTTACTTTTCTGAAGTAGGCTCTGAAAACTGTAGGGCTGTTCATAGCTATTCTGCATGCTGTTTTAGATTCTTTAATCTGTAATTTTTCAGTATGCATTTTGTATTTTTTTGTCTTTTCATTCTTTCATTTTTTTAGGGCTGCATTTTGATTAAAATTTGTAATTGTGATTAATCGCATAATTAAAGGTATATTATTTATTTATTTTTATTCCCACCACAGTTCCTTGTGACTCTGAGCAATGAAGGGTTAAGTGACGATTAATATTCTAATCGAAATGCATTCCCATATGAAATTGCATCATAGATCAACAAAGAACCAAGTTTAAAGCACAAGTTTCAAGTTTCTCTTTATTTGTTATACTGCTCATGGTCAACCTATCTGAGCGATTTACAATATCTAATAACAATCTAAAAATGATCAAAGAAAGAAATATAATAAAAACAGGACAGAATAAAAAACAAAACATAAACCATACTGCTGCTGCGAGAACGAGTTCAATCTCTTAAAGCTACAGCAGCAGACTTGAAGTAGCTGAGGCAGACAGAGAGCTATATTGAGGAGCCCTACAGGGACATCAATCTAATACAACTGTATAGTTCAATAATATAATTACTCCTGGAGGAATTCTGCACCACAAGGTGTCCCTCCCACCATTTTAGTCACTGGTCAGGAGAGTCCACCTCTTCTCCCAGAATCTGTGAGGGTATTTACAAATCAAAATCCAATACTCTAGTAGAGCCGCTAAAGGTCTCTGCAATCGTTAAGGGAGCAGAATCCTAAACTTGCACCTATAGGCGTCTTGGCTCTTTGGCTCAGCCTCAATCTGGTTCCCAGCTAGGGCAATTGGTCTATTACTGGCTGCCTGTTTTGAGTACTTTAGGGATAAAGTGGTTACTACAAAACTTTCCTTCCCTCCCCCCCCCCCCCCCCCCCCCCAGGGTTTATCCTGAAGTTTGGACAGTATCTAATATACTTGCCTTTTCTATTGGTTCAGGCCTTGTTCAGTACTACACGCCCACTCTCACTGGAGCTTACTGTTTCAGCAGACACCTTGACAGAAAAAAGGCAAAAGACACCAATCCCTCCACTGCAATATATAAGCTGTAGAACCCACCTAGCTTCTCTCCTGGTTTCTCCTTTCAGCGAACCCAGCTAGAAAATTCTTATTAATCTATGCTGATGCCAGGGTGTATAACATCCCTGAATAGTCAGCAGGTTTATATTCAAAGAGATTTAATTGACCAGAAATAACTCCTGGCTGGTTAAATCACTTGTTTAGGCTAACCAGTCATTTTCAGCAGTACTAAACCAGTTAGTGCTGCTGAAAATGTCCTGTTAGCACCTATCTCAAAACTGGGTATTTTGGGAGTGTTCCAGGGGCAGAGTCAGCAGTTGGTCAGTTAAGTGTTGTAATTGGCAGGGGCTCAAGCAGGGGTGTGTCCGTTCAGCACTTAACCGGTGACAGGGTGGCAGAACGCGGTAAGCAAGGTATGCATGCCGGGGGATGCGAACATTTGGAGGCTCCAGAAGGAGCGAAGCCACATGCATGCTGCCTTACACACTGCGCAGGATAATGACATGGCAGAAGATGGAGTGGAGGAGAAGAAGAAGAGTGGAGGAGTGGCCTAGTGGTTAGGGTGGTGGACTTTGGTCCTGAGGAACTGAGTTCGATTCCTGGCACAGGCAGCTCCTTGTGACTCTGGGCAAGTCACTTAACCCTCCATTGCTCCATGTAAGCCGCATTGAGCCTGCCATGAGTGGGAAAGTGCGGGGTACAAATGTAACAAAAATAAATAAATAAATGGCGCATGCTGCCTGGCACCCATGCAGCACTCACATAGTACTTTCTTCTGTAGTGGAATGGGAATAAAGCCACGAGACAGGAATACAACACAGTGCGGGCTGAATGACCAATCACAGCCCTTTACCCTGTGCTGTGCCAGCCGTGACCCTGAGAAGATCAATGTGAGGTTAGGGGTGGAGTATGCACACAGAGCTGAGAAAGGGGTAACAGGAAGTGATGGAATGTGCTGTTTTGGCATGGTTATTCAAAGCTCTGTATGGAGAAAGGGAGAGCGAAGGATGCCGGTCTGGTTCCCGTTCACTGTGAGCAGCAGTCAGGCGCTATGGACAAGTACAAGGAGCTATATGGAGTGGAGGATGACTGAGAGTCAGTTTGAGGCCGAGCTGGAAGATGAGCGGTGGTGGGGCGTCTTTTCCCTTTCATTTCCCTGCAGACTTAATCTGAGGTTGCCCCTCTTACCGGTGGTGTCTTGTTTCATTTTGTTGAGAGGTTATCATGGAATACGAGACAGTGTTCTATTGTGGATTAAGAACTGGTTAAAAGATAGAAGAAAGAGGTGGAAAGGGGGTGGGTGCTGAAAAAAGGGGGGGGGGTGGGAAAAGAGGAAGGGAGAAGAGAGAACATAAATGCTGGAATGGTAGGGGGTGCCAACTGTTAGTTGCATGGGGGCGCCAGTGTCCCTAGCACCGGCCCTGACTGGCGAAGGTAACCAAATAAAACTCAGTCCAGTCTTTATGCAGTAACCATAGGCGTAGACTGGGGGGGCGAGGGGGGGCAATGCCCCCCCAAACGACGGTGAGGCGCCGCCGCGCCATTAGTTAAAAAAAAAAAACACATGCACGCACGCGCTCCTCTCCATCCGCTTGGCTTTCCTGCTCTCTCTGTCTGCGTCCCGCCTTCCTCTGATGTCAGAGGAAGGCGGGACGCAGACAGAGAGGGCAGGGAAGCCAAGCGGAGTAGCGGACGGAGAGGAGCGTGTCCGTCTACCCCTCTCTTCCTCCCTCCGCCGCAGGCAGCAGTCTTTTCCAGCGTTCCTGGCAGCAGTAGCGATGTACACGCTGCCTTTGGCTCTGCCCCGAAGCCTTCTCTTCAAGTTCCTGTTCCCGCATAGGTGGGTACAGGAACTTGAAGAGAAGGCTTCCGGGGCAGACCGAAGGCAGCGTGTACATCGCTACCGCTGCCAGGAACGCTGAAAAAGCTGAAGACTGTTGCCTGCGGCGGAGGGAGGGAGGGAGGAAGAGAGGGGGTAAACGGAGTCACCTTCTTGGACCTCGCGGGGGGGGGGAGCAGAGGGAAGATGGATGGGACTGGGAGGGGTGGGAAGCAGAGGGAAGGAGCAGGAGATGGATGGGACTGGGTGGGGTGGGAAGCAGAGGGAAGGAGCAGGAGATGGATGGGACTGGGTGGGGTGGGAAGCAGAGGGAAGGAGCAAGAGATGGATGGGACTGCGAGGGGTGGGGAGCAGAAGGAAGGAGCAAGAGATGGATGGGACTGCGAGGGGTGGGAAGGAGCAGGAGATGGATGGGACTGGGTGAGGTGGGAAGCAGAGGGAAGGAGCAGGAGATGGATGGGACTGGGAGGGGTGGGAAGGAGCAGGAGATGGATGGGACTGGGTGGGGTGGGAAGCAGAGGGAAGGAGCAGGAGATGGATGGGACTGGGAGGGGTGGAAAGCAGAGGGAAGGAGCAGGAGATGGATGGGACTGGGTGGGGTGGGAAGCAGAGGGAAGGAGCAAGAGATGGATGGGACTGCGAGGGGTGGGGAGCAGAGGGAAGGAGCAAGAGATGGATGGGACTGTGAGGGGTGGGGAGCAGAGGGAAGGAGCAACAGATGGATGGGACTGGGAGGGGTGGGGAGCAGAAGGAAGGAGCAAGAGATGGATGGGACTGGGTGGGGTGGGAAGCAGAGGGAAGGAGCAAGAGATGGATGGGACTGCGAGGGGTGGGGAGCAGAAGGAAGGAGCAAGAGATGGATGGGACTGCGAGGGGTGGGGAGCAGAGGGAAGGAGCAAGAGGTGGATGGGACTGTGAGGGGTGGGGAGCAGAGGGAAGCCTACTGGAAAGAAGACACTGAATAAAACAGAAGACACTGGGACCAAAGCAAATAGAAAAACTAAATGATCAGACAACAAAGGTAGATAAAAGTATTTTATTCATAATTTATTAATTGAAATGTGTCAGCTTTTTGAAATGTGCATCTGTGATATTTTGCCTGTAAATTCAATTCCTTCCTCCACATTAGCATATCATTTGCATATGTATATATGCAAATGATATGCTAATATGCTCCGCCCATTCTTTGCCCCCCCAAATGAAACAGTCAAACTACGCCTATGGCAGTAACCCATAGCTAGTTAAGTGCTACACTTAACTGGCTCTGCAAATTTGGAAATTCAAAGCCGAAGTCTGGACATGGCCTTGCATTGAATTTCTGGCCATAGTGCTGGCAGCATTCAGCAAAACTCTGAGTGCCATTGGCTGAATATCAACCCCATGGTTTTTTGGTTAGGTCAGTTAGACAACTGGATCACAAAAGAATGCTAAGAGAACACAGGCTCATGCTGGGGTTGCCAGGCAACCAACTCAACTTGTGTGTATGGAAAGTCAGTTCAGGTACAAGGTGAGGGGAACAGAACAGAAAGGAAAGCAAAGTGCTGCTTTGTGGGCAATGAAGGGTTAAGTGACGATTAATAACTTGAGAGTTATAATGAAGAACTTTTTAATTAAAGGTGTGAATGGGTTTTTAGTACTTGGAAAAGTGTGATTGGTAGAGGATGGATGTTTTTTTAATTAGTCAGAGCAATCACATGAATTTTAGCTTTCTTATGAGTGAAAATGTGGGAAGGAGGGAAGAAATATTTTAAGTTTAGCAAGGGAAACATATTTTTCTTCTTGTGAGAACTAAAACTCTGTCTAAATGTGAGTTTTCATTCAGAAATGTGAGACTAATATGTCTGAAAAATAGCTTTGTTCATGTTGTAAATAAAACCTGAAAGTGATTTGAAAAAGGACAGTGTCTGGATTATTGGTTTTGGAGTGATGATTATAATTAAATTTCACTGTAGAATATTGTATATATGTGTGTATATGAAGCTCCTTACAAATCACTGTATTACTTTCAATTCTGGTATGTTATGTTCATCCATAGTCACAGATTTGCAAGCCCTGATGTTTGAGCAAGACTTGGATATTGTTGCCATTACAGAGACACGGTTCAATGATTCCCATGAATGGGATGCAACCATACCGGGCTATAATCTTTTTAGGAAGGATAAGGAGGGCAGAAAAGGTGGAGGAGTGGAACTCTATGTGAAAAATAATATCAGAGCAGCAGAAATGCATGGGACCTGGGGAAATGAAGAAGCTATATGGATTGTCCTGGAAAGAAAAGATGAAACGTGTATCTACATGAGGGTTATCTACAGATCTCGGACATGAATGGACAAGCTGGACAAGGATCTGATTGAAGATATCCATAAGCTTGGAATGAAAGGGGAGGTGCTGTTACTGGGAGATTTCAACTTGCCTGGTGTGGATTGGAACGTCCCATCAGCAGAATTGGAAAGAAGCAGAGAAATCGTGGGTGCCTGTCAAAGTGCTTTGCTCAGACAAATAGTAATGGAACCCACAAGGGATGGGGTGATTCTAGATCTAGTGCTCACAAATGGAGGAAGTGTTTCCAAGATCCTGGTGGGTACCCACCTAGACAGTAGTGATCACATGATATGGTTTGATATAAGAGCAAAAGCAGAGTACAGATGCACAAAACTCTGGATTTCAGACATGCTGATTTTGGTAAAATGGGGGTGTTCTGTTCCCATATTCATGGAGGCAGGGTGTATTGTTATATATATTTAGAATAAGTATTATTTGTATTTAAATGCTGGCTATTTAAACTACATTACACTTTGCCTAGAAAAATACAGAGGGAATACCTGAAGAAGTAGCTGATGAAGTGGAAGAGCAGTGGTCCAAGCTGCTATAAATATGGCAACAGATCTTTATACAAGGAAAGTAAACAAAAACAAGAGAAACAGGAAGCCTATATGGTTCTCCAAACAAGTGACTGAAAAAATAAGGGCAAAAGAGGCTGCGTTCAAGAAATACAGAAGGAGGCAACAAGAGGATCACAGAAAAGATTACCAGATTAAACTCAAAGAAGTCAAGAAGGAAATACAGCTAGCAAAAGCACAGGCAAAGAAAATATGGCTAAAGATGTAAAGAGAGGTGACAAGACCTTTTACAGATATATTGGGGAAAGGAGAAAAGCTAGGAATGAACTTGTAACATTGAAAGATGCTGAGAACAGCTATGTGGAGAATGTGTTAAACAAATACTTCTCTTTGGTGTTCAGGGAAGAAAATCCTGGAAAAGGACCATGATTGGTTGCTGAGGGTATATCTGGGAATGAAGTGGATATTGCACCGTTCACAGAAGAAAACATAAACAGTTTGAAAATCTGAAAGTGGACAAAGCTATGGGACTGGATGGGATACATCCCAGGATACTGAGGGAGCTCAGAGAAGTCCTGGTGGGACCTCTTAAGCATTTATTTAATAGATCTTTAGAGATGGAAGAGGTTCTGTGAGATTGGAGATGAGCAGATGTGGTCCCACTTCACAAAAGCGGGGATGAGGAAGAAGTGTGAAACTACAGGCTGGTAAGCCTCACATCAGTGATAGAAAAAATAATGGAGTCGCTGCTGAAGGAAAACATTGTTAACTTTCTAGAATCCAATGTGTTGAAGGATCTGAGGTAACATGGCTTTACCAAAGAAAAAAACCTGCCAAATGAATCTGATTGATTTCTTTGACTAGGTGGCCAAAGATCTGGATAAAGGACATGTGCTAGATGGAATCTACTTGGATTTCTGCAAAGCCTTTGTTACAATTCCTCACAGAAGACTCTTAAATAAGCTGAGAGGGCAGAATCTAGGACCCAAAGTGGTGAAGTGGATTGGAAACTGCTTGACCGACAGGCAACAGAGAGTGGTGGTAAATGGAATTCAATCGGAGGAAAGGAAGGTCAGTAGTGGAGTACTTCAGGGGTCAATACTGGGGCTGATTCTGTTTAATAAATTTGTGATGGACATTGCTGAAGGGTTAGAAGGAAAAGTTTGCCTTTTTGCAGATGACACAAAGATAGCCAACAGAATGGATATCTCAGAGGGAGTACAAACCTTGAGAAGAGATTTCCAAAAATTAGAAGGATGGTCGAAGGTCTGGCAGATAAAATCTAATGCGATGAAGTGCAGAGTTATGTACTTGGGGTGCAGAAATCCAAAGGAGATATATGAGAGAGGAGGAGAGAGATTAAGAAGCACATTTCAGGAGAGGGACCTTGGGGTGATGGTATCTGAGGATCTGAAGGTGATGAAACAATGTAATAAGGTGGTGGCCACGGGTGGTAGGATGCTAGTCTGCATAGGGAAGGGTACAACCAGCAAAAGAAAGGAGGTGTTAATGCTCCTACACAAGTCATTGGTGAGGCCCCACTTGGAGTATTGTATTCAGTTGTGGAGGCCACATCTTGCTAAGGATGTAAAAAGACATGGACATGGAGTGGTTCTGAGAAAAATGACAAAAATGGTATGGGATTTGCACCACAAGTTGTATGAGGAGAGGCTTGAGGACCTGAAGATGTACACCCTGGAGAAAAGGAGAGACAGGGGTGATATGATACATTCAAATATTTGAAAGGTAATAATATACAAAAAATCGTTTTCCAGAGGAGGCAAGGTGGTAGAACTAGAGGACTTGGATTTAGATTGCAGGGGTGCTGAATTAGGAATAACATCAGGAAATATGGAGAGAGTGGTAGATGCCTGGAATGCCCTCCCACAGGAAGTGGTGGAGATGAAAACAGTATATAGAAGGCTCTTGGCACGTTTTTGTACTTTTGGACTGTGTTCTGTGCTTTGGACCCTCTCTGTGTTGCCAATTAGAGGGCAACACCAGTAATTGAGAAGCAAAGCCAGTGCTGGGCAGAATTCTATGGTCTGTGCCCTGATCATAGCTGGACAGATTCAGTTTCAGCAGTTGGCGATCAAGGCCAGTGCGGGCAGACTTCTACGGTTTGTGCAATAATCATAGCTGGACAGATAGACCAGTGCCAGGCAGACTTCTACAGTCTGTGCCCCGATTGTGACTGGAGTGATTTGGATGGGCTGGAGTGACCTTCAATGACAGCTTCAGTAGTTGGAAAATAAGGCAAGTGACAGGCAGACCTCTATGGTCTGTGCCCTGAAAATGTCAAGGACAAATCAAGATCATGTATGTAAACCTTACTAGACAGCCCTTCAGCAATATCACTTACAACCAGTCTAAAGTAAACGTTGACAGCACGGTAAGCTTTGTATATTGGACCCTCAGTACTGGTGCCTGCATAGTTAAGTGGACAGACAGAATCACTCAAAGCAGTGGCGTAGCCAAGGGTGGGCCCGGGTGGGCCTGAGCCCACCCACTTTGGGCTCAGGCCCACCCAGTAACAGCACACCTATGAGGTGGCTGGCAGGGATCCCCAAGTCCCACCAGTCAAACTCCCAACAATTGTCTCTCCTGCGTACCTTGTAAATAGCAGATCTTCACCTGCAATGGCCCCACAGCCTTCCCTCTGATGTATTTCTGCCTATGCAGAAACAGGAAATTGCATCAGAGGGAAGGATGTGATGTCAACATGAGCAGTGTGTATTAGCTGCTGCTCGCTGCCGGTGAAAATCTGCTATTTAAAATGTATGCAGAGGAGGGGGGATGTTTGAGAGATCATATGGCATGCAGGCGAGAAAGGAAGAGACCAAATCACTTGTGGGACAAGGCAGAGTTCTTCTGCCCACCCATCTTGGGCCCAGGCCCACCCAAAATTGGGAGTCTGGCTACGCCCCTGCTCAAAAGGCAATCCTATCTTTGTCCACTTACCTATGTGGGTTCTGGCACTGAATATCAGCCAGAAACCATATAATTTCTGGGTCTCAGCTGACCCGGATATTCAATGCTATTGCATAGACGTGGCCTGGCATTGGATATCCAGGTCTAAGTTAGCTCACTGCTGTAAATGGCTTGAAAACTGCTGACACAGTTGGGAGCTACACATTGGGGGAAGTTTATCAGATATCCCCAGTTTCTGGGAATTGTATGCAAAATTAACAGCAGTTGTCCCCAAATTTAAAGAAAAAAGACTTCATATGCTCAAATCACAGCTGAACTATACTCCTTCGTTGCTGCTCCTGCAAACGAAGTTACTTCTGCCACAAGCTGCTTGTCTCAGTAGCATGTGTTGCTTTATTGTGCTTTATGGCATTCATGCCAAGTCAAAAGCATTAGGCGTGTGAAGCACACATTTGGCCCCTTCTCCAGCTCACATGCCAAAGGGTCCTCCTCTCACACATTCTATCTCTGCTCCTGCTCCCCCCCCCCCCCCCCATGGTTCAGCATTTCTCTCCCTTCCCTCCCCCCCTGGTCTGGCATCTCTCCCTCCCTCCCTCCCTCTCCCTCCCACCCCATGGTTCTCCAAACATGTTCTATCACCTTTCCTCTAGCTTGTCTCACTTACATAAGTACATAAGTAGTGCCATACTGGGAAAGACCAAAGGTCCATCTAGCCCAGCATCCTGTCACCGACAGTGGCCAATCCAGGTCAAGGGCACCTGGCACGCTCCCCAAACGTAAAAACATTCCAGACAAGTTATACCTAAAAATGCGGAATTTTTCCAAGTCCATTTAATAGCGGTCTATGGACTTGTCCTTTAGGAATCTATCTAACCCCTTTTTAAACTCCGTCAAGCTAACCGCCCGTACCACGTTCTCCGGCAACGAATTCCAGAGTCTAATTACACGTTGGGTGAAGAAAAATTTTCTCCGATTCGTTTTAAATTTACCACACTGTAGCTTCAACTCATGCCCTCTAGTCCTAGTATTTTTGGATAGCGTGAACAGTCGCTTCACATCCACCCGATCCATTCCACTCATTATTTTATACACTTCTATCATATCTCCCCTCAGCCGTCTCTTCCCCTGATGCAACTTTCTGTTGCTACATGCATGGGATACAGCAGAGGAAAGACCCCAGGGCTGGCCAGAATTGCTTGTCTTAATTCCTCAGCTGCCAACAATAGAATGCAAGTTTGGAGGACCACGGGGGGGGGGGGGGGGGGGGGGGGTGAGGGAAGGGGGGAGAAAGAGGGAGAACAGTTAGACTTGTTTGGGGACAGTGGAAGACACTAAACCAAGGGGGAGGAGAGAAAGAGAGAGAGATTCTGGATACAAGGAAGGAGCAGAGAGGAATGAGAGATAGGTTGAACTGTGGGAAATTAAGGGGGAGATATGTAGGGAGGGACACAATAGAGGTAAGGAGGGCGATATGCCAGACCACAGGGGGAGGTAGGGGCAGGGAAAAGAGGGTGAGGGATGACAGATCACTGGGGAAGGCAGGGGAGAGAGGGATAGAAGCTGGCCCTGGAGTGGGGATGCAGAAGGAAGGGAAGAGAGAGAAGAAGTTGGACATGGGGAGGGATAGGGAAACAGAGAAAAGATGCTGGACATGGAGGGAACATAGGAACAGGGACACAGAGGGATGATCTGAATGAGGAGGATATAAGGACACAGAGGGGCAATGCTGGACATGGGGGATAGGGACACAGTGATGCAAAAAAGGGGAATGGAGACATATTATTTATTTAGATTTTGCTCACACCTTTTTCAGTAGTAGCTCAAGGTGAGTTACATTCAGGTACACTGGATGTTTCTCTGTCCCAGGAGGGCTCACATTCTAAGCTTGTACCTGAGGCAATGGAGGGTTAAGTGACTTGCCCAAGATCACAAGGAGCAGCTGTGGGATTTGAACTGGCCACCTCAGGATTGTAAGACTGGTGCTCTAACCACTAGACCACTCATCCACACCATAGAGAAGTAATTCTGAAATAGTGGAGATAATGACACAAATGAGTGATACTGGGCACAGGGAGGGATAAGGATACCAGAAAGGGATATGAAGAGGCAATGCTGGAAACAGGAGAGGGGTAGGGATACAGAGGAGTGATTCTGGACATGGAATAGGGACATGGGGGTACAATGCTGGATACAGGAGGAGGAATAGGAACCCAAAGGGGAGATGCTGATCATGGGGGGTGGGGGATAGGGACAAAGACACAGAAGGGAAGTGCTAGACAGGGCAGATAAAGACACAGATGGAAGATGGTTGATAGACATATAGAGAGAAGAAATGTGAAATGGTCTTAGATAGAGGATCCTGGAAAGAGAGAGAAAAAAAAAGAGAAAAGCAGAAAAGAGACACTGGGGCCAAAACAAATGGAAAAATAAAATGCTCAGATAACAAAGGAAGAAAAAAATATTTTAGAATTTATTAATTGGAATATATCAGGTTTGGGAAATGTACATCTCTGATATCTTGCATGTCAGTATCTGTTTCCCCAGTATTGCTGTACTTGCAGATTCTGACTTTTTAAGGTTCTCAGTTTAGTTTTTTTTTTTCCCTTCATATCTCTATATTACTAATCTGTGGTTCATTTTTTCATATTTCTTGAGGATCTGTCTTGTGTCTTGCGCATGTGACCAAGGTATAATATTCCGCTAGCGTGCAGTGCCTGTGCGGAGATCTGTAGCAGTCCCATTTGTTCCGTTTTCTCACCAGGGGACCCTTTTACAAAGCTGTGGTAAGCACTAACGCATGCTTACTGCAGTAAAGCACACCCCACGGTAATTTTGGGATGTGCGCGTACTACCCCTGCACTTAAAAATAAATGTTATTTTTTAGCACTGGGGGGCAGGTCTGGGGGGCAGAGAGTGGGCATGTTCTGTGCTAATCAGCATGTGGGCATTGCTGCACGCTAACCAATCAGCACAGGTTTAGCGTGCAAGCTCTTACTGTCTACATAATGGGTGGCAGTAGGGAAAATTAGCGCTTTTATTGATCTCTGGTCCCTTGTGTCATATCTGTTGTCCCTGAAGAAACACACACCAAAGTGGGAAAACGAAAACACTACAATTGTGAGGAAAAGTCAAAAGGAGTAGTGTATGCAACAGGACACTTCCATACACAATGAAGAACGACGATGCAGCGAGGCTTTGTACAGAAGAAGATGGTCTTTATTCTATAGCAGTAAGAGACTTGACATGGCACAGTGTTTCAGCCAAGTGCCTGCTTCAGGAGTCTTAATAAATATTGCTAAAACAATGTATCAACCAAAATAGCTTGTGCTAAGAGTGCAAGAGTCTTTAAAAAGAGTGTGATGCACTCCTAGGAGAAGAAGACAAACAGTCCAGCAATATGCAGCTTCCTGTTTTCAGAAGGGAGCGGGACGGGTCAAAGGGAAAGGCCCAATACAGGCCAAGGTAGACTTTCAATCCAGCTGCTGAAAATCAAAAAGTAAACCATGAGGAGACAGGAGGGGAGGGGAGAGAGAGAGAGCCACCGGCAGTCCGGGAGGGCAGGGAAGGAAGAGATGCCGGACCGACTGTGCGGGCAGACATTGAGAGAGAACTGCGGGAGGGGAGGGGAAGCGAAGTGAGGAACAT
The DNA here is from genome assembly GCF_901765095.1 of Microcaecilia unicolor. Taxonomy (NCBI): domain Eukaryota; kingdom Metazoa; phylum Chordata; class Amphibia; order Gymnophiona; family Siphonopidae; genus Microcaecilia; species Microcaecilia unicolor. The sequence continues at coordinate 404,074,879 of NC_044031.1, read as the reverse complement.
TTTAGAAAGAGAGAGAGAATGGGAGGGGAGCACATAGAGAGAGAAAGAGAGAGAGAGAGAGAGAGAGAGAATGGGTAATGTCAGGGGGCACATATGAGAGAGAGAATGAGTGAAGGCACAGGGGGCACATATGACAGAGAGAGAGAGAGAATGGGTGACAATGGGGTATACATATGAGAGAGAGAGAATGGCCCCCTGCAAAACTGCAGTACCTTTTCAATGGCTGGTGGGGTAGCTGAAGCCCTGCCAGCCAAAGAAATCCATTGCCTGAGTCATGCCCTTCCTCCTCATACTGCCTCAGGAGCGAGGAAGTCAGCGGGGTGACTCCAGTCACCAACGCTTGCACTCCCCAAGCTTAGTTTGTGCATGAATTGAGCATGCTTGGGGCATGCTATCAATGGTGGCTGAGGGCACCCTGCTGACTTCCTCGCTCCTGAGGCAGCACAGGGAGGAAGGTGGATTTCTTCAAATGCGAGGCTCTGCAATCCCCATCAGCAAAGGTATGATATCTAATAGGAGGGGGGGAGAGATAGGAAATGTGTACTCCCCAGTCCACCCCTTTGCCCCCCCCCCCCCATGGACTGCTGGTTGTGCCCCATTTTTAATCATGCAATTAAACATTTTAATCAAAATGCAGCCCTAGTGTATACCATTCGGACCAGATGATTTATCACTCTTTAACTTGTCTCTAAAATCCTTCTCTTGGACAATGGGTTTTCTTCCTGAACTCATATCCTGAGATAACATGATCCATTTACAGTAACACTCATACTAGGAGACTGCATTTCAAGTGTCATTCTATTCCAGAGGTCCCTAAACCTGCATGAGGTGGAGGCAGTACATGTAAATCTCTCTCATGAATATTCATTGTAGATATCCTGAAAACCTGACTGGCTGGGGTGCCTCCAGGACCAGGTTTGGGAACCACTGTTCTATTCATTGACAGTAGCAGTCATACTAGGAAACATCCACACTCCAGCTGACTGCACTTCAAGTGTCATGCAACCTTACACTTTACAAAAGAAATCTTCTCCTTCACAATGTACTGCTGGAATATGTACAGGTCCCTAGGAGCACTCCACACTCCGGCAGATCACATGACCTGTGAAAGCCAAAACATTAGAAGAGATCCATCTAGGGAATTGGACACTTTTACATTATTGCAAAGAAATAACCAGTTTATAGGTTGGGGTGCTATCCTAGACAGGACAACTAGCAGCAATCTGCAAGTCAAAATACATTATGAAGGCGGTTTACACTTTAAAAAAATACTAGGACTAGGGGACATGCGATGAAGCTACAATGTAGTAAATTTAAAATGAATCAGAGAAAATATTTCTTCACTCAACTTGTAAATTAAACTCTGGAATTTGTTGCCGGAGAATGTGGTAAAGGCGGTTAGCTTAGCGGAGTTTTAAAAAGGTTTGGACGGCTTCCTAAAGGAAAAGTCCATAGACCATTATTAAATGGACTTGGGGAAAATCCACTATTTCTGGGATAAGCAATTTAAAATGTTTTGTACTTTTTTGGGATCTTGCCAGGTATTTGTGACCTGGATTGGCCACTGTTGGAGACAGGATGCTGGGCTTGATGGATCTTTGGTCTTTCCCAGTATGGCAATACTTATGTACTTAAACCAAATAGCTGGAGCACTACTTTTTGTGTTTTTGAATTTTTTTTTCTATTTTTCCAGAAAGTTTTTCTATTTTTTCTCCCTTGATTACCATACCAAATAATAAATAATTTAAGTAGAAGAATGTATATTAACCATTCATCAAAAGTACCTGAGAATCTTCTGTTCTTCTAGGATTCATGACTAGCCAGGTCATCTTGTTGTTTGTGGTTTGAGGATCAACTATATACAGTCTTTTCTTTCATGGAATCAGTGGCATACCAAGGGGGGGCGGTGGGGGCAGTCCGCCCCGGGTGCACACCGCTGGGGGGGGGGTGCCGTGCGCCTGTCTGCTCCGCTTGTTCCGTGCTCCCTCTGCCCTAGAACAGGTTACTTCCTGTTCTGGGGCAGAGGGAGCATGGAACGAGTGAAGCAGACAGGCACACGGCACCCCCCCCCCCCCCAGCAGGTAAAAATGCAACTGGGGGGGGGTGTCCTTTCGCCGGGAGGGAGGTGTGTCCTTTCGCCGGGGGTGGGGGGGGGGTGCATTGGCGATCCGCCCCGGGTGTCAGCCACCCTAGGAACGCCACTGCATGGAATCCTTCTTCATGATGTGGTAGTTGTTTTAGTCCACTTTTAAAGGTAATAAATAGAAATAAAGCAAAACAGAGAAAAGAAAATAAGATGATACCTTTTCTTATTAAACTAACAATACATTTTTTAAATTAGCTTTCAAAGGTAACCCTTCTTCTTCAGATCAGAAATGAACAAATGTTGACAAATATCAGAATATATATGTGAAACACTAAATCATTTCAATGACAGTCTCACAGGAAGAGGGTGGGATGGGTTAGGTAAGAAACAGGGGGGAGGGGGGAGTGAGAGACAGGGAGAGATGGATGACTGATAAGAGAGTGACAAAGCAGTATAATTTTATGGTTTATAGTGGGATAGAAAACCCAGATCTTTGTTAAGTCCTGTCTGGTGGATGTCAAAATATTTCATCATTTTAACATCAAAGGTCTTACATTCCTGGATTGTCTTAAAATTTCCTTTTAGTATTCTCACCATAAAAGCATTGATGCAGTGTTCTGGTTTTGTAAAGTGCTGTCCCACACAGGTGACATCCTGGTTGGCTCTGTGATGTTTAATATGATGTCTATGTGAATTGATTCTTGTCTTTAGCATCTGGCTTGTCTCTTGAATATAGCACCCTTCTTCAGACTTTTTGCATTGAATGATATATACCACATTTGAAGACGAGCATGTAAAGGATCCCCTTATGCTGAATGTTTTCCCTATGTGAGTGACTGTGGGATCCTGTGAAATGTGTTTGAAGTCTGGTACCTTTGAATTGAAAGTGGAGGAGTGGCCTAGTGGTTAGGGTGGTGGACTTGGGAACTGAGGAACTGAGTTCAATTCCCACTTCAGGCACAGGCAGCTCCTTATGACTCTGGGCAAGTCACTTAACCCCCCCCCCCCCCCCCCCCCCCCGTTGCCTGCCATGAGTGGGAAAGTGCGGGGTACAAATGTAACAAAAAAAAAGAGTTGGTGGTATACAAAAAATACATCACATCACATGTCTAGTAAATATTGAGGACAGTGTTTTGGATTAAGCTGTGCAAGTGGCTATTAATGTGTGGAACACTGTAAATAAGAAGTCTATAGAGAAAGTTCCCATTTAAACTTATAAATAAAACATATAAATAGTACACCGGTGTACTGCTCATTCATGGTAAAGAGGTTTAGTGCTGAGATGTACTAGAGAGCTGACCCATGGAGGACCTTTACCACACTTGTAGTAAATATAACCGTCACTTTTTTTTAATTGACTGCTACGGCAAAACTAAAATATGAATTGGTATTTTTATGGATATTTATAGCTTACCAAGTTTGTGCAGTTTGTTCTTTAATGTCTCCCTTCCTCCTCCCACCCCCACACCATAACAGACTATTCTAATGACAGAAAGAAAAAAAAGTCAGCCAATAGCAAAGGTACTGATAGTTTTCAGTGGAGGCTGTTGGTAACTGAATTTGCCATTTTGCTTATTTTTAGCACTGTTTCAGCAAGAGTTCACTCTAGTTAGATAATGTTGTTTGGGTTTTTTTTAGTGTGTTCAGCAGCTGCTTTGAAAAACAAAATCACAGTAGTGATCAATTTACGTTTTTTTTTTTTGGTGGTGGTGTAGCAGCTTGTTCCTTCTCCTCTGTGCTTCCAGTTCAGTTGGATGCTGCCCAACTAAGGCTTTGTTGCCATAAGCTTTCATCTGTAGCTAGCCAGAGTTTCCACCCATTTGTATTCTCTCATCCTTCTCACTGTGACAGCCCTTGGTACACCACAGCTCCCTTTGAAGCTAGGTATGTGTGCATTGGGAATAACCCTTCCTGGCATTGTTTAATGGCATTTCCTACCCCTACGGAGCTGTGCACACTGTCTCCTCAGCATGGCCAGCAAGCAGAAACCAGGACCTGCCAAGAGGTCCAAGCCACAATGTTCTAGTTACACTTCTTTTGTAAATTATACTGTTATATTTTTAAGTGATGTAATACAGGAATATGCAAGACAGTCATGTTATGATTTATTTTGCAATGACAATTTAAGGAAAAGGGGGCAAAAGTAAAACTGGAGATCTTCTGTATGTGTTTTTCTACTTGGCTTGGGATCTAATTATTGAACCTCTTTTGTTCTTATGGCTTTATTTATTTTTTGTTTATTTATTGCATTTGTATCCCACATTTTCCCACCTCTTTGTTTGTTTTGTTACATTTGTACCCTGTGCTTTCCCACTCATGGCAGGCTCAATTCGACTTACATGGGGCAATGGAGGGTTAAGTGACTTGCCCAGAGTCACAAGGAGCTGCCTGTGCCTGAAGTGGGAATCAAACTCAGTTCCCCAGGACCAAAGTCTACCACCCTAACCACTAGGCCACTCCTCTACTCAGGCTCAATGTGGCTTACAATACATCATGAATGGTGGAAATATATAAGAGAATATACATTTAGTATTACTTAAGGATATTGGGTAACATGATAATGATGAAACATGATAGTAGTGTAGCAAGCAAATATTATAAGACAATTCTGGATATATGTGTAGGAGTTCACATTTGTTGATCTTTGTGGTATGCCTTGTTGAAGAGATTTTACTAAGTCAACTGACATCACACAATTTTGGCTGCATGTAGCAGAATAGCTGGAATTCTCCTGTACAACATTGTTTTCAACCTCTGTGAATAATCCTGAGATTCTCTTTGTAAAACAGCTTGAGACATCTGAAATGCCGTTTAAAGTAAACGGGATCGGTTTTGCATTCGTCTGTAAGATTAGAAAACTCAGGCATCTGTGGGAGCTAAACCAAACTGTGATTCTCACAGGGAAGATGTGAGAGGCGAGACATACGTTGCTCGCCAGCAAATCCACAGAATAAATACGAGCTGCTTCATGGCTGGATGGAAGATTATTTTAAATTTGCTGGGGAATAATGGGATACTGTAGTATGGTTAGTGTCACCTGCACCATTACTGTAGGTTGTAATCTGCCCTCTAGTTCACTCTTTTTCTCGTCCTTCCCCTTTGACCTGGTCATCTCCTCTTCCCCTCCCTACCCGTTTGCTTTGTGACAGCAGTACAGATGTTGCTGGCACTCATACCGAATAAACTGGTCCATGTAGTCTTGGCAATCAGCACATTTTAAAGTATACAAAGTATCTTTTTTACTTTTCTTATAAACAAGGAGCTTCTCTCTATAGTCTCCAGACAAAAACAATCTTGGAATATGAGATTAGAAAATCGCTGTGTGTGAGATTTGGAGTGGTAGCAGCTTCATTGGACACTGTAGAAAGAGGCTTTCTCATTGTAAAATAAGTAAAAAGATATTTTGGATACTGATTTTTCGCTATTTCTGTTGGACATTCATGGTGATCTAGGGTTTTAAATACATGATTTAGAGTTAAAAGAATATGGGGGAGTTTCACTCTTGAAGTTTCACTATTGAGGATGTACTGGAGCAGGTTATGTCCCTCTTTTAAAACTTGAGGTAATGCAGCTTTTGTCCGCTGTACCTTAAAAAATTGGCTGTGGTCCAACAATCACTAATATAGAGGAGAATGCTAGCTATAGTCTCTTGATATATTTATTAGCATTCTTAGTTACAATGTTTTGTGCCTACAAGTGAGGTCAGCCAGATTAACATAGTAAATGACTGCAGATAAAGACCTAAATGGTCCATCCAGTCTGCCCTACAAGATAAACTTATTTTACATGGTATGTGATACTTTATATATGTACTAGTAAAAAAGGCCCGCTTCTGTTTTAAAGGAAACGGGCGCTAGCAATGTTTTTTGTTTGTTTGTTTGTAACCATATAGTTTGTATAAAAGTGTTTTAAGGAGATACAATACTTGTTTAATTTGTGTGGAACTGATTTCCATGACCCCCTCCTTCCCTTGCTCTAATTCCGTCTGTTGTGAGAGAGTGTGTATGCCGGAACACAGGGGCGGTCATAGACACACAGTGATTGTGTGTGTGTGTGTGTGTGTGTGTGTGAGTGTGTGTAAGACAGAGAGACAGACTGTGTGAGTCTGAGAGTGAGTGTGTGTGAGAGTGAGGCAGAGGGATTGAAAGAGTGGGTCTGTGTGTGTGTGATAGAGACTGTGTGTTTGTGTGACAGAGAGTGTGTGTGTGGAACTGATTTCCATGACCCCCCTCCTTCCCTTACTCTAATTCCGTCTGTTGTGAGAGAGTGTGTATGCCGGACCACAGGGGCGGTCACAGAGACAGTGTGTGTGTGTGATTGTGTGTAAGACAAAGACAGACTGTGTGAGTCCGAGAGTGAGTGTGTGTGAGAGTGAGGCAGAGGGATTGAAAGAGTGTGTTTGTGTGTGTGTGATAGAGACTGTGTGTTTGTGTGACAGAGAGTGTGTGTGTGGAACTGATTTCCATGACCCCCTCCTTCCCTTGCTCTAATTGCATCTGTTGTGAGAGAGTGTGTATGCCGGACCACAGGGGCGGTCATAGACACACAGTGTTTGTTTGTGTGTGTGTGTGAGTGTGTGTAAGTCAGAGAGACAGACTGTGTGAGTCTGAGAGTGAGTGTGTGTGAGAGTGAGGCAGAGGGATTGAAAGAGTGTGTGTGTCTGTGTGTGTGTGATAGAGACTGTGTGTTTGTGTGAGAGTGTGTGTGTGGAACTGACTTCCATGACCCCCTCCTTCCCTTGCTCTAATTCCATCTGTTGTGAGAGAGTGTGTATGCCGGACCACAGGGGCGGTCATAGAGACAGTGTTTGTGTGTGTGTGTGTGTGTGTGTGTGTGTGTGTGTGTGTGTGAGTGTGTGCAAGACAGAGAGACAGACTGTGTGAGTCCGAGAGTGAGTGTGTGTGAGTGAGGCAGAGGGATTGAAAGAGTGTGTCTGTGTGTGTGTGATAGAGACTGTATGTTTGTGTGTCTGACAGATACAGAGAGTGTGTGTGGTGAAGTGATTTCCATGACCCTCTCCTTCCCTTGCTCTCCTAATATCTGTGTTGCAGGCCCCACCCCTCCCACCCTCCCTCCCTCCCTCTTCGGTCCTACTTGAAGACAGGGATTATTGTATTTAGTGATGGTGCCCTACTGCTTACCTTTGTTCCGTGTTTGTGTGCATTGGCCAGCACAGCGTTAACTGTGGAGGGAGGGTGTTCATGGGTTTTTTTTTGTTTCTATTTTTTTTGCGAATGCCAGCTGAATTGAGGAGGGAGTCTGTTCAGCGCTTCACTGACGGCAGGGAGGCTTTTCACCGCTTCACTTTCGGCACCGGTGTTCCGGGGGGGGGGGGGGGGGGGAGGTTCTGCGCTTCACTCACTGCTTATTTTTTCCGCTTTTGTTTTGATTTTGGCGAGCTGAGCATTTTCCGCTTTTGTCTGAGTCCGTGGGAAGGCCAGCTGAGCGGTATGTGAGGAGGGAGGGTGTTCAGCGCTTCACTGCGGGCACTGGTGTTCTGCTGTTCAGCGCGTCTGTGCCATCAGGTTACCTGACTCAGGTAGTCTTGAACGTGTTCAGTTTGGGTTTTGGCGGGCAACTATTTTCACGAGCCAGTTGTGGGTGTGTGTGTGTGTGTGGTGGTGGGGGGGGGGGGGGGAACAGGATCAGCTGTGGGTTTTTTTCCCCTGGTTTGACAGCATAATGGGTGCAGTGACGTCAGCTGAGGCTTCGGAGACCCAGAAAGTTATGGACACAGGCAGCCAGGTTTTAGAACATTGGAGGTGAGAATTATTATATAGGATACCTGAGTTTGATTTGTCCTTGCCATTCTCAGGGCACAGACTGTACAAGTCTGCTCAGCACTCTTCTTGTACTAAGTTCTGAAGCTAACGTTAAAGTCCCTTAAAATTTACACTCCAGCCCATCCCTATTTATTCAGTCATGATCAGGGCGTAGACCGTAGAAGTGTGCCCAGCACCGGTTTTCTTTCCCAATTACCAGCATCGCCACCTAATCTCCACTAAGATTCCGTGGATCCATTCCTTCAAAACAGGATTCCTTTGTGTTTATCCCACACATGTTTGAATTCCATTACTGTTTTCATCTCCATCACCTCCCGCAGGAGGGTATTCCACATATCCACCACCCTATCCATGAAAAAATACTTCCTGACATTACTCCTGAGTCTGCCCCCCCCCCCCCCTTCAAACTCAATTCCATGTCCTCTAGTTCTACCGCCTTCCTGTCTTCGGAAAAGGTTTGTTTGCAGATTAATACCTTTCAAATATCTGAATGTCTGTATTGTGTCACCTCTGTTTCTCCTTTCCTCCAAGGTATCACATGTTCAGATCATCAAGTCTCTTCTTGTACGGTTTGCAACACAAATCCCATACCATTTGTGTAGCTTTTCTTTGCACCGCTTCCAGTCTTTTCACATCTTTAGCAAGATACAGCCTCCAAAACTGAACACAGTACTCCAAGTGGGGCCCCACCAGTGATGTGTAGAGGGGCATCAACACCGTCTTTCTTCTGCTGGTTATGCCCCTCTCTACGTAGCCTAGCATCCTTCTGGCCACGGCCGTCACCTTGTCACATTGTTTCTTCACCTTCAGATCCTCAGACACCAACATCCCAAGGTCTCTCTCCTGAGTCGAGCTTACTAATCTCTCCCCTCCTATCAGGTATCTCTCTTTTGGGTTTCTGCACCCCAAGTGCATCACTCTACACTTCTTGGCATTAAATTTTAACTGTGAAAATTGAACCAAGTAGTACAAAGACGTCAAAAATGTAGATACCAGCGCTGACACCCAAACAGACAAATACAAACAACCTATTAGAAAGTGGAGAAAAAAAGCCTCAGTAATGCCACCAAACCAGCCTGAAACAACAAACTATAAGGCTCAAAGAAAACTCCACTCCTCACTGTGTTGAAGTATTTCAAAACAGACTACTGATAAGGTGACAGACTTGTGTATACAAGTAAAACACAGAATACAGTTCAGTTCAATAATATTCCGTTCAATTTAATTCAGTACAAATCCATTCAATGCACTTCAACAATCCTGGTGAGACAGCACAAAAGCACTTAGCATAGGATTCTTCTATTTTCTCCTGTTCTCATGGCGCTCCGCTGCCCATAACATCACCAGCCACTCAGTTCATCCATCAACACAGTGAGGAGTGGAGGTTTTTTTTGAGCCATATGATGGTGCGCTGGGCCCACGCCTTATAGTTGAGGGTGGGTTCTGCAACGGCCCGCCACATCCAATCGCCTCATGCGTTTATTAAGCACTGGCAAGCTGCCCTGTGCCTCTGACCAGGATGTTTTGTCCGTTGCCCCTACCAACTTGCAGCGGGCTTGACTAAGGAGGCAAGGCCTTTACTGCAGCTCCCTCTCCAGTGTGTAATACCTGGGCTGTTAGGGTGGACCAGCCTAGCCCTGCATGCTCAGTTATGTGTAGAGGCTAGGAAGTCTCATCAGAGTTCTGAATACCAACCCTTGTGATTTGCCTTCGCCACTGATTTACCTTCTCCAAAGGTGATGCTGCTGCACACTGAACATCTTGGTAGAAGGGAGTTCTGGCTACTTTTGGAGAAGGTCCTCAGGCTGGTGATGCTTGGAGATCCCCACCAACTACAGCAAGGGTCAAAGCTGGTGTTAGACATGTTGGGACCCAGGTCAGAAAATAAAGGAAGGAGCCCTCCCATTTCTTGCCTCCTCTCCAATCTCCCCACCTACCATAACTATCATACCAACAGAACCTCACTAAATACAGAACAAGGGATCACAAAAATTGAACTGGGAACTCCGTGTGGCATGTACTGCAACACTAGAGAAATAAAAGCAGAAATGCATTTCCTTTACTACAGAACACAAAACAAAGACAACTGCTTTGCACATTTCACAAAGCTAACATATTCTATTTAACACATTCAAAATAAAATACTTTATTTCTACCTTTGTTGTCTGTACATTTTACTTTTCCATTAGGTTGGTTCCAGTTTCTCTTTTCTGCTTTTCTGTCTGTCTTCTGCTAATTCTTCTTCAAAAAGCTGCTGCCCATTTGTTTTTTCTCCTCTCGCCTGACTTCTTCTGTTCTCTCACTACACATATTGACATTTTGATATATTGACATTTCCTTTTTAGCTCTTTTTTTTCTTTACTGCTTCTCTGTTCATGCAAATTTCACCCTCTTTATCATCCTTCTCCTTTTTACTTCTCAGCTACCTATCAAATTCCATCTCCTTCTCTTACCCACTAGATGTCCCATTCCTCATCTCAGTCCTTACCCCAGCCTTCCATTCCCTTTCATCTTTTAATCAACTCCCTATTTCCTTATTTATTTATTTATTTATTCATTCATTCATGACATTTATACCCCACATTAACCCGAAATAGACTCAAGTTCAATGTGGCTTACAAACAAACAATAAAGTGAATAAAACATAATAACATCCAGAGTATAACACAAATTATAATAAGTTCAAGAAGCAAATTAATACATGTGCAGTAAATAACCAGAGATTTAGACTATCTCAAGGACAAACAAATAATTAAGGGTGGGTAGGTGAAAGCATAATTAGGCAGGACTAGATGGGAAACAAGGTTAAGAAAAGGATGTGGGTAAAATTCAAATAGAGTTCTTTGTATTCAGAAAGGCCAGACTGAAGAAATGTATTTTTAGAAGACTTCTAAAAGTTAGGTAATCATCTGTAATCTTGAATGATTTAGGAAGAGAATTCCAAATTTTGGTGCCTTGATAAGAGAAATTAGCAGAGTGGATTATTTTATATATCATATTCTTACAGATAGGGAAATGTAAAACAAGATATTCTCTAGATGATGAACCAGCATTACAAGGGGTAATTCAATAAGATTATTCATATATGATGGGTCTTGACCAAACAGAATTTGGTGAATGTAAATGCATAATTTGACAGAAATTCTATCATTTATTGGTAACCAATGTAGCTCATATAAAAGAAGAAGTGGCTTTGGCGAAGTGAGGAGATCTACATATAAGATGAGCAGAAGTATTTTGAGCTGTTTGTAAGTTTTTTTAGAAGACCACCTTTAAGTCCCGCTTAGATGGAATTTCAATAGTCAAATATGATGAGGACAAAGGATTGAACCAAAGTATGAAAGACAGATTTAGAGAAAAATGGCCTCAATGTCTTTAGCTTCCAAAGTGAGTGAAAGACACTCAAGGTCAACTTAGAGACTTGGTTTCCAGGGTGAGGAAACAATCTATTGTGACTCTCAAGATTTTCATTAAATTTATCTACCTCAGAAAAAAACTGGAATTAAGGGGAAGGGGAAAGGGAAATGGGACTTGATATACCGCCTTTCTGAGGTTTTTTTGCAACTACATTCAAAGCGGTTTACATATATTCAGGTACTTATTTTGTACCAGGGGCAGTGATGATCCCAGGTCAGCTGCCACTTGGAGCGGATCGTCGATGCGCACACCCCCCCCCCCCCCCCCGGTGCAGCACAACACTCCCCCCCTTTTGAAAATGGCTCAAAGATAATGTTTTTGCACAGAAAACATCTACAAAGAAGAGCTATTTTCCAAAGCGACATGTCCATTTTTTAAAAAAAGGCACTAGAATGTCTGGATGACTCCATTTTGAGGGAAATGGCCATACAGACATCCTTGCAGAATAGAGGAACAGCCTAGTGGTCAATGCAGTTAACTTTAAACAATGGCACCCAGGAACAATTCCCACCATAGCTCCTTTATTATGTATTGTGAGCCCTCCAGGAATAGAATAAAACTTACTTTACTTAACTGTACACCATTACAATTGACTTCCACCCTGCAGCTGTCTCCTATATTTAGGTACAGTAGATAATATGGTGGTTTGGGGGGGGGGGGGGCTCATAATTTCCACCACAACTGTACATTAGGACGCTGATTATCCGGACTAACCTCGGCAAGAGCAATCTGGATAATGGAAAATCTGGATGCTTAGACATTCCTTTTTCAGGAGAGCACACACTTTGAGTGTAATGGGGTACTCAGGGAGGATAAGGCCATAGTGGAGAGATTGAATGAATTCTTTGCTTCGGTCTTTATGGAAGAGGATGTAAGAGATTTACCTGTACCAGAAATGGTATTCAAGGGTGATGATGCAGAGGAACTAAAAGAAAAATGTATGAACTTGGAAGCTGTACTGAGCCAAATAGACAAGTTAAAGAGTGATAAATCAACTGGACCAGATGGTATATACCCCAAGGTACTGAAAAAACTCAAACACGAAATTGCTGACCTGTTGTTAGTGATCTGTAACCTCTCGTTAAAATCATCTGTAGTACCTGAAGATAGGAGGGTGGTTAATGTAACGCTGATTTTTGAAAAGGGTTCCAGGGGTGAATCTGCAAATTAAAGACCAGTAAGCTTGACTTCAGTGCTGGGGGAAATATTGGAAAATTACAGAACATATGGACAAACATGGTTTAATGGGACAGAGTCAACATGGGTTCAGCCAAGGGAAGTCTTGCCTCACCAATTTGCTTCATTTCTTTGAAGGCGTAAATAAACATGTGGATAAAGGTGAACTGGTTGATGTAGTGTATCTAGATTTTCAGAAAGGTTTTGACAAAGTTCCTCATGAGAGACTCCTGAGAAAATTATAAAGTCATGGGAGAGGAGGCAATGTCCTTCTATAGATTAGGAATTGGTTAATGAACAGAAAACAGAGTAGGGTTAAATGTCTGTTTTTCTCAATGGAGGAGGGTGAATAGTGGAGTGCCATAGGGATTTGTTTTGGGACTGGTGCTATTTAACATATTTATAAATGATCTGGAAAACAGAACCACAAGTGAGGTGATTAATGCCGATGGAACCACGAGTGAGGTACGGTAAGTCAGCATTGCTGCGTGGCAGCCACTAGTGTGGCTTTTTAAAAGGGGGGGGGGGTAAGTTTGTTAATATAAAAATTTAGCATTGTTTACAATAAAAATCAAGACATATACCCCTGGATTCTATATAGCACGACGTAAGTTGAGCAAGCAAAGCTGTCGTATTCTGGATTTCCATGCACAACTTAATTATTTAACAAAGCAATCAGTGCTGTTAATTGCCACTTAACAATCAATTATTGATGCTGATTGGCATTAATTAGAATTTGTACACAGAATTGTCTAAGAGTATTCTATGCAGAGACAAGGAAGTACAGTGATCATCAAGACATTTCCAAAAACTAAGGAGACGAGAAATAAAATAAAGTTCTTTAATGGTGGATAAGACTCGACATGGCACCGTGTTTCAGCGAACAATACCAAGTACAGACTCCAGAGGCAGGCATTGTTCACCAAAACACGGTGCCTTGTCGAGTCTTATCCACCATTAAAGAACTTTATTTTATTTCTCATCTCCTTGGTTTTTGGAAGTGTCATGTTGATCATACTACTTCCCTGTCTCTGCATTGTCCCTCGTAATGGATCCAGATTCTCTACTTTGGTGGTTGCCTTCTGTAAGCGTATTCTATAACATGATGTGCATAAATTCTAATTCACATAGTTGAAAAGCAGGCGTGGCCATGGGTTGGAATGGGTAGGTTGTGGGCGTTCTAAAATCTATGAGCGTGATTCTAGAATGCAACCAGTCTGTGTGTAATTTAGCTGTCAGCATTCACACCACGTTTTACTTCATGACTTGTAAATCCATGTGAAAAGAGTCATCACTGAACCACTGACGTTAATTTGGAGTGTATGTGGCAATGATTTGTGCAGCGCTGGCATTGATTGTTGTCATTGCCTAAATGTTGGCACTCACATGCACCCAGGCCTCACCCACATGCCCCCTAGCATTTAGGCAGCTACCTTATAGAATAGCACCTAAGGGCAGATATGCACTTCACTGCCATTTACCTCGCTTTGGCATTTAAGTTCCATTTGAGTGTCAAATGTTATGTGCCAAATTGGTGCTTAACTTGTGGCGCACTATCAAGATTTAGGGGAATTGTACAAAAGACTTGACATTAGAGAGTTGCACGGGGACAGAAATCTTACCCATCCCCGCCCGTCCCCACCTGTCCCCACTGGAATCTTACCCATTCCCACCCATCCCCGCAAGAATTTAACCCATCCCGTTCCAGGAGGTAAGAGCGATGCGCTTGGGAGGATGGGGGTGATGTGACGGGGGGGGGGGGGGGTGTTGTGAATCGCAGAAGGGGGATGATTTGCCGGGGGAGGGGCACAGTGGTGATCCATCCCAGGTGGCAGCGACCTAGGAACACCACTGAAATAATTGACTATAAGCTAAGACTATAAATGAAGAGATGTGCTAGGGGTGGATAGGAACGGGGGAAGATGGACGGGAGAAAGTACTGAACTGGGCTCTGCTGTGACTTCTAAAGGCTGTTAAGTTTATACCTCTGGCAGAAATTTCAAGATTAAAACTATGGGGAAAAGGGTTTTACACTATGGAAACTAGTTAATAAATAAAGAGGGGCATTGTTGGTACTGAGGTGTATTTTCAAAGCACTTAGACTTATAAAGTTCCATAAATCCGACTTTAGATGTTTTGCTGAAAACGTCCAAAAACCAAGTAGTGAAAATTACTATTTTCAAACCAGAAAAACGTCTATCTTTTTTCTTTGAAAATGACCATTTCCTAGACATTGTTGTGCTGAGTACATCTATCTTTTTAGGCCATTGGAAAAAAAAAAAGTGTAGTGATAAACACACAAAATCAAGTCAACTTTCCTAGTAGACTGGCCACACTGGCATCTCAGCAGAGCAATGGGGCATCCTGTGGACTTCACATAAAAGTAGATATACATCTCACCATTACCCCCTTTTATGGTATGGTGAGCCCTTCATATCCCACAAAAAAACTACTGTACCCAACTATATACCACTATAATAGCCCTTATGGCTGCTTGTGTCACCTATATGTGGGTACAGTAGGTTGGGGGGGGGGCTTTGGGGAGGGGCCTCACACTTTCCACCACAAGATGTAATAGTTAGAGTGGATTATGGGCCTAGTCACCTTCTCTACAGTTCACTGTACTGACCACTAGGCTATTCCAGAAACCTGCTTGTGCTAATAGGACTGTCCATAACATCTGAAGCTGTCATTGAGGCTGGTATGTACTGTTTCATTTACATCTTTATGAGGTGGGAGGGGGGTCACTGACCACTGAAGGAGTAAAGGGGTGTCATTACTTTATCCTTACAGTGGTCATCTGGTCATTTGGGTCACTTTTTTGTGGCTTATTCGTTAATAAAACAAGTCTAGACTAAAACGTTCAACTTATAGCCCTGGATGATTTTGTTCTGTTCTATTATGGCAGAAAAACGTCCAACTGTCAGAACACCCAGATCCCGCCCTTAACACACCCCCTTGTGGTTTGAACACACATCCAACAGACTTCAAAGAAAAATGTCTAAAATTGGTTTTGAAAATACCAATTTAGATGTTTTTATGAGAAAAACTTCCAAATGCAGATTTATGCCACTTTTTAATTTATTGTTTTTAATTCAAAGTGTCTTTATCAGTGAACCTACAATTTCCCTTTTATCCAAAACTTTAAATCACCACAGCACAGAGCAAAATAATGTTCACTTACCCAGAGAAATGTCCTCTTCTCTCAGAACCTCTCCAACATATAACCATATACCAAATACTATTCATGTTTTGATATTGTGTTTAATGATATGCATGGCCAACTCAAGTGGTGAGTGAAAGAATGGCCACCATGGGATGTTAGGCTGCAGTTTCATGAATTTCAACAGAATGATTTTTAAAAAAGAAAAAAAACAAACAAACAGTATTAAGATAATTCAACACAATTGTTTTAAAAAAATTTAAATTTAATAATTTTGAGCACATGAATACAGTTTGGTACATGGTTATATACTGGAGGTTTCGTCAGGTAATTGGCAATTGTTTCCAAGCCTCATTCTGTGTATTTTAGCTGGACAAGTTGTGAGGGTTTTTTCCTGCATGTTCAAAAATTGTAGTAGAAATATCAGTAAAATTAGGGATAAGGTTTGAAGATCATTGAGTACACTAAGGCACTGTTAAGGAGTTAGTATGCAGCAAGTATTTTAAGACTGGATGGTTTACACTGCTGTATATCTGTGGTGATGACTTCCTTTGCATAGAGAAAATTGCCATATATAATCTTACACCCTGGTACCTCAAAATCCCAGACTGCCTACCTTGTTAGGAGAAGTTTCCATCACCACGGGGGCTAACATCCTGCTAGAAGCATTGCAGATCTTGACGATTTACAACTAACTGAGCTCATGGTTTAGGTTTTCCCCAGTATAGAGGAACCCATTTATTCTCAACCTTAAGTCCAAATACCCGACAAGAAGATACAAGGAGAACATGCACGCTTTTTCTCCTACCAACCCTTTTTTAATACCCTGAAACCCAAGGTTTCAGTCCTACACTTATTGATCAGGGTGAAAATCAACCTTCTCAGGGAATTCATTCCTGATGCATTTTCTTAAGTCTAGCTAACACATATACCAACATATCTGTCTGTCTGTCTCTCTCAGCCTGCTCCTAGGTGGTTTGGCATTTGCATATAACATCCTTACATTGGTTCACAAACAGCATTTTGAAGGACACATGTAGATGATATGGAGTGTGCATAGGAAACTAAAAAAATGTGTGCTAGAAGCTGGACAGCAACTCCTGGTGGCCAGAGGCAGGATAGCATTGACAAACAGATATATTTGTTACAACTAAGAGTACTGTATATATCTTATATATAGATGGCCCAAAAATTCGCTTTCTGGCTAACTCTTGGAATTATGATGGTCAGTGATTGTCCTCCAGTGAATCTCACCTACCTCAATGCAAAGCAGAGGCTTAGGATTGCAACTGATGAACATACCCTATGATTGCTATTACAAGGATTCAGCTTGCATATCTCCAAGTTTACCTCATTGTTTTCTGTTTTATGCAGACATACAGCCCTTTTACTCTTGTTATGCTGGTTATACATTGTAAATTGCACACACAAATTGGGCACATGCAATTTTTGGTGACTTTTATAGAATTAGTGGGACAGTGCCTGCTTCAGGAGCAAAAAGCTTTTTTTTACGTCTGGGGACTGTTTTAAGTTTATATCAGGGGTTGGATACCGCGACCACCTAGGTGGATTGTTTCTCCAATTACGCTTTAAAGTTTGCCCCTGAAGCAGGCAGTATGTGCAGAAATATGGACTATTATGTAAAGTGTTTTAAATCTAATAATTCCACCTTGAATAAGGTTGTTTTCAATTAATTAAAGAATTTTAAATATAGCTACTGGCTGATTATTTAATTACGAATCGGGTTATTTTAGCACAGGGTGTCATTACATAAAATGGGACCCTGTGCTAAAATAACCCGACAATAGTAGTCCAGGTTGATAACTTCTCCCCTAAATACCTCTAAACAAAAATAAATAAATATAATATGGTAATGCCTAGTTACTGGACTAACATCATACATCTCTTGATTAGCTTTTGGAAGCTAACACTCCCCAGATCAAAACAGAATAGCATGCCAACAACCATAAGTACATAAGTATTATGTACATAAGTACATTATTGCCACACTGGGACAGACCAAAGGTCCATCAAGCCCAGCATCCTGTTTCCAACAGTGGCCAATCCAGGTCACAAATACCTGGCAAGATCCCAAAAAAGTTCAATACATTTTATGCTGCTTATCCCAGAAATAAGCAGTGGATTTTCCCCAAGTTAATTTAATAATGCTCTATGGACTTTTCCTTTAGGAAGCCTTCCAGACCACACTGCTTTATCCACTATGCTGAAAAGGAGCTGGGGAAGGGAGAGGTGGGAGGAGCTGGGCAAATCCCCACAGCGGTGAAACCTGATATTTTCACATGCAGTTCTCTTTTAAAAAGCTGCCTTTTAAAGGAAACTATTGGGAATACAAATTCTGCTAACTATTTTTTGCTCAGAGGTATCTGGACAAATCTTAACTTTTACAGTTCTTTCCCTGGCAACTGTTTAACTTTTGTCCATCAAGCTGTTTGAACAAAAAGTTAACTGCTTAAGCACTGGGGAGGCAAGAAGCATACTGGAGACGTGGAGGGGCATAATCGAATGGACGCCCAAGTTTTGCTGAGGACGCCCTCGCAAAATGTCCCAATGGAGGGGCGGGGAAGCCCGTATTATCGAAACAAGATGGATGTCCATCTTTCGTTTCGATAAGACGGTCAGGGACACCCAAATCCTGAAATATAGGTGGTCCTTAGAGATGGTTGTCCCTAGACTTCTGATTTTCGGCGATAATGGAAACCAAGGACGCCCATCTCAGAAACGACCAAATGCAAGCCCTTTGGTCATGGGAGGAGCCAGCATTCATAGTGCACTGGCCTCCCTGACATGCCAGGACATCAACCGGGCACCCTAGGGGGCACTGCAGTGGACTTCATAAATTGCTCCCAAGTACATAGCTCCCTTACCTCGTGTGCTGAGCCCCCCAAAACCCATTATCCACAACTGTACACCACTACCATAGCCCTTACGGGTGAAAGGGGGCACTTAGATGTGGGTACAGTAGGTTTGTGGTGGGTTATGGAGGACTCACATTTACCGCCACAAGTGTAACAGGTAGGGGGGTATGGGCCTGGGTCCGCCTGCCTGAAGTGCACTGCACCCACTAAAACTGCCCTAGGGACCTGCATACTGCTGTCATGGACCTGAGTATGACATTTGAGGCTGGCATAGAAGCTGGCACAAAATATTTTTAAAGATATTTTTTTGAGGGTGGGAGAGGGTTAGTGACCACTGGGGGAGTAAGGGGAGGTCATCCCCGATTCTCTCCGGTGGTCATCTGGTCAGTTCGGGCATCTTTTTGTGCCTTGGTCGTAAGAAAAACAGGACCAGGTAAAGTTGTCCAAGTGCTCGTCAGGGATGCCCTTTTTTTTCCATTATGAGTCGAGGACGTCCATGTGTTAGGCACGCCCAAGTCCCGCCTTCGCTACGCCTCCGACACGCCCCCATGAGCTTTGGTCGTCCCTGCGACGGAAAGCAGTTGGGGACGCTGAAAACCGGCTTTCGATTATACCGATTTGGGCGACCCTGTGAGAAGGACGCCCATCTTCCGATTTGTGTCGAAAGATGGGCGTCCTTCTCTTTCGAAAATGAGCCTGCTAGTATAATTTAATTAGGTAGTTCTGCTATTCAGCACAAACTGGTTAAAGATAATTGTCTAAGTCTAGTCCAAGAAATGCCTTTGCTAAAGCTAACTGGACAAAGATCCAGCTAACTTAAGGGAGTAACATAGGGCCAGATGCACTAAACTTAAGGAGCCAGCAACATGGTTTTTAAACTAGTTCATAGTAACACAGTGGATGGGGCCAGATCTGGCCCCAAGACTGATGTGGTCCATAGCGTTACCGCCATTCAGAGCAGGTTTCTTTCCCCATGCTTTATTTTTATATTTGGGGGGGGGGGGAGGGGTTGTACTTGCTACACAGTGAAGGTTTCTTTCTCCATGCCTTTGTTTTTATTCTTGGGGGTTATATCTGCTGTGCAATGCAGGTTACTTTCCCTATGCTTTATTTTTTATTTTTGTTTGGGGGGGGGGTTCAGGATATCCACAATGAATATTCATGAGTTAGATTTGCATGCAATCGAAGTAGTCAGGTCCGCTTTTACCAACGGGCAAAAGAGACAGCTGCCCTGGAACAGGAAGTAATGTCAGAGGGAGCAGGGGACCGGCGGAGCCGACAGCTGCACAACTGCACCGTACAACCCCTTGCTGTCTGCACCCAGGGTGGACCACCCCCCACCGTCCACACTTTATACGCTACTGCTTTTACCAGTTTTACACCACTCATGATTTTATAGACCTCATTCATATCCCCCCTCAGCCACCTGTTTTCCAAGCTGAAGAGCCCGCTGATGAGAGGGGTTCCATCCCATTTATCATTTTGGTCATCCTTCTTTGAACCTTTTCTAATTCTGCTATATCTTTTTTGACATATGGTGACCAGAATTGAACGCCAACCCCCATAGTCTCTTTCTAGCAGTGCCAGGCAGTTTGGTGACTAGAACCAGAGATGAAAAGCATGTACTTATAAACGTGAATTTTGTTGCAAGATAAGTTCATAGCTCTAGAACAAACACAGATTTAACTTTGTTTAAAAAAAGAGAGAGCGGAAGAATCCGTGATCCCATTAAATGTCATTAGTGGCTGGAACACAGCTTGGTGCAGCATAGGAACAATTTCAGGCTTAGATTCTCACTGAGCTTCCCCTGCTCTTCACTTCCCCCTTCCCACCTCCTGGTGGATGTGCTTACACCTATATTATTTCAAGTACTAAATTTCTGTCCAAAAGGGGACTGCACTTCAACATGTTTGTACTGTGATTACTTCGAGTCTCAGGGTGCCTGAAAGGCACTGTGAGTAACTGAATTATACCCTTTTCCTTCCATTTCATTTCTTCATGCAGGCAACTCATTGGCACGCCCTACACTCTACAGCAGGGTGCCAGGCTTCTGGCAGCTTAAGCTCTGCAGAGAGGCAGCTCTGTAAACAACCAGTGGGCAAATATGGGATGAACATCACTTATTGTAGCTTCACTGGTAATCAATTTGTTTTCCCATTAGTCGCTTTCCCTTTCATGGTCTCTGTTTCTGTGCCCTCTCTTCTGATGAGTTTTACATCTGTTTCTATATCTCTATGCCAATGGTAAAACAGAACTGTTTACTGAGTTCCCAGCTGCTGTGAAGGCTGAGGACCCAGCCAGAAATGACTGTATTCTGAGCTCATCCCACTGAATGAAGCCTCAGCAGGGTTTGTTGCAAGTTCATTTTAACTGGAGCCAAATCAAAAAGCTTTCACATCTGTGAACTTTACTACTTGAACTTTCTGAGAAATATAGAGGAAGTCACACACACACCAAATACACAAACACCCCATGCATAGCACAGGAACCGATATATACACACACAATATACCCCAATTCATACACACACACAACCATACATACACACACACAATACATACACCATATACAAAACTACCATGCACACGCACCCCACATACACACACAAACACCCCATACACAGACACCATATATACAAACACAATGTACACATAACTCATACACACATACACACGGCGTATAGAAAAACACCATGCACACACACATACACACCAACCATACACAAACACACATACCATATACAAAAATACCATGCACACACACACCATACACACACCCCCACACACCCCCCACACACAAACACCATATATACAAACACCATGTACACATAACCCATACACACGGCATATAGAAAAACACCATGCACACACCCCATACACATACACAAACACCTCCCTCACACATACATGCACACACCACATACACAAATGCCATGCACACACACCCAAAACACAGATACCCCATACACACACATACACAAACGCCCCATACACACACACACAGACATACACACACCATACACCATATACACACTTCCCATACACAGACCATATACACACCATATACTCGGCCCAATTCTCCCGTGCGTCCTGCACTGCTAAGCCCCACCCACATCCAGTGCAAGACTCTTGGCCTTGTTCTCCTGTGTGTCCTGCACTGCTAAGCTCTACCCACATCTGGTGCAAGTAAGTGACGCCAGAGGCCCGCCATGATTTATTCCATCATAGTAGTCGCATCAGCTCTTCTACCTGCTGCTAGTGTTTGCTATGGCTGCTCTCTCTACTATTGTGTGCAATCCTGCTGTGCTTTGCTTTTGTGTCTCCTTCAGGACTCTTGGCCCAGTTCTCCTATGTGTCCCGCACTGCTAAGTCCCACCCACATCCAACATAAGTGACACCAGAAGCCCGCCAGGATTAATTTCATCATAGTAGCGGCATCCGCTCTCCTACCCACTGCTTCTGCTGCTGGTGTTTATTGTTGCTGCTCCCTGCTTTTGTGTGTAATCCTGCTGTGCTTTACTTTTGTGTCTCCTCCAGGACTCTCAGCCCGGTTATCCCATGCATTCTGCACTGCTTAGTCCTGACCACATCCAGCACAAGTAAGTGATACCAGAGGCCTGCCAGGATTTATTCCATCATAGTAGTGGCATCTGTGCCATGGGCACTTGCCAAAGGAGCAAGTTGCACTCAGAAGTTCCGAGAGAAGAGGACATTCTCTGGTAAGTGAATACTAATTTGCTTTGTGCTTTGGGAACTTAAAGATTGGAGTATAAAGGTGGAATTGTAGGTTATCCATAGACAGAATAAAAATAGAAAAACTGCAAATTGTATCAACTAATCTCCATAGTCTTTTCCCCTTAGTTTTAAAACTTGAACTTGTACCACAGCATTAACAGATAGCCTCTAGCAGGCACTGCAGGATCTAGTTTAGTATTAAAGGGGAATAAAAAGAGAGAGAGAGAGAGAGAGAGAGAGAGAGAAACAAGCATTATTAACTAGTTGCCATAGTGTACAACCCTTTTCCCATAGTTTTAAACTGAACTTTTCTCTAGATATAGGTATTTTCCCATAGTTTTAAACTAAAACCTTTTCTAGAGGTAGAAACGTAACAGCCAAAAACTCTGGTTCTATAAGGCAGTTATTTTCTGTTCTTTGGTTGCTGGAGAGCTAGCACGTGCAGTGACCTCAATTAGGTGTTAACTAAGGTGTGGGGAAGTAGAATATTTGCATAGGTTGCTGAGTTAGCTTCAAAGAGCCTGTTTAAAAAAGGCCCCACAGATTCAAAACTATATAAAGAGGAAAGGTCCCACTGAACTTTCTTTCTGAGAAGTTCTGAGAGTAGAGGACATTTCTCTGGTAAGTGAACACTATTTTGCTTTGGGAACTTAAAGATTGGTGTTTAAAGGAGGAATTGTAGGCTAGAGATAGGCAAAATAAAAATAGAAAAAAAGCTAATTTTATCAACTAATCTCCATAGTCTTTCCACCTTAGTTTTAAAACTTGAAACTTGTACCACAGCATTAACATATAGCCTATAGCAGGCACTGCAGGATCTAGTTTAGTCCACCTCCCACCATTGAACTTTTTTATTATAAGGGACCCAGAGCAATCAAACCCAAATACCCCTACAAACAGACCAGCTGCACACACTCCACAACACTTATACTCCAAACAAATACCCCCTTGCACCTCCACTACCTCTCTACCCATCCCCACCCCCACCCCCCACCTCCGACGGGTGCCTAAAATGTGATTAGCCTTGCGATGTAGATACAGCAGATCCATCCAAAAAGCGACACCACAAAACTATGTAGCCTCTCTTGTCTATATGAGAGGCACGTCAATACATCTGGATTTCAAAAAGCACTAGTTCCTTCATGGTGGCCAACCATTGCTGCAACAGCAGCGGGTCTTCAGATAGAAGATAAGATTAACTTTTTAATCAGTAGAATCACATTATAAAGAAAGAGTCTCTGGGGGACAGAAAGGCCCTATGCCAACAAAGTATTCCACTGCCCCAAGAGTGGGATCCATAGTCCCACTTGAGGTTGCACTGGATAACATGCGCCAGCACCGGGAAGGTCTGGTGCCAAATGAAAAATTGAATGCTCCCACCCTGCTGGAAAATTCCAAAGTATGGAAGGGGGAAGCCTCTGGACTCTTGCCTTGTCTGATCCTCCACCACCGCCATGCCCTGCACAGTAGCACCAAAAACCAGACTGCAATAACGGGGTCACTGGCCTGCCCATGAAACAATTTAATAAGCCCAAAGGGTGCACTGCACCCAACCAGGGGGGAAAAGTTTTCCGACCCAGTGATAGTCTTAAGCATTCATCTGAACAGGGTAGCCACATAATAATCAAATTTCAGCTACATTAAGCCCACCCCAGAATTTGTCCAGTATCAGTTTTGCCATGCCAATTTTGGGAGACTTCGCTCTCCACAGAAACTTGGAGATAATTGATCGGAACTTACGTTCATCCTTATGTGTCAGCCAGAGTGGCATGATCAGTAGAGGATATTAAAGTTTAGGTACCATAACCATTTTCATCAATGCCACCCTGCTCAGCAGTGAACGAGGAAGATCATGCCATTTCTGGCAAAGCTTCTCTATGGCTTCCAAATTTCGGGTAACATTAGTCCTGTATAAAACCTCGGGATTGGCACTTAAGTACATACCCAAGTATCACACTTGGACCCCCTTCCAGTAACAGTAATTCAGATTTAGAGCAATTAACTTGCAACCCAGGAGTGCGGCAAAAATTAGTTATAGCCAGAGCGGGATCAAGGTGTCTAGTCATTTGGTCAAGATACAACAAAATATCATCAGTGAATTAGTTGATCTTATCTTCCCCCCCCCCCCCCCCCCCCCCCCATGCTCAATGCCTTGGATAGCTACCATTGAGCAGATCTTGATGGCTAAGGGTTCTATGGCTAAAAGAAACAAAAGTCATGGGATGGGAGGTAGTGTTCTATCGTGGATTAAAAACTGGTTAAGAGATAGAAAACAGAGAGTCGGGCTAAATGGTCAGAATTCCCAATGGAGAAGGGTAGATACTAGGATCCTGTAGGGGTCTGTGCTCGGACCGTTGCATTTTAACATATTTATGGGAATAACTAGTGAGCTAATTAAATTTGCTGATGACACAAAATTATTCAAAGTTGTTAAATAGCAAGAGGATTGTGAAAAATTGCAAGAGGACCTTACGAGACTGGGAGACTGGTCATCCAAATGGCAGATGATGTTTAATGTGAGCAAATGCAAAGTGATGCATGTAAGAAAGAGGAACCTGAACTAAAACAATGTGATGCAAAGTTCCCCATTAGGAGTCACTGATCAGGAAAAGGATCTAGGTGTCATTGTTGATGATACATTGAAATCCTCTGCTCACTGTGTAGCGACAGTGAAGAAAGCAAATAGAATGTTAGGCATTATTAGGAAAGGAATGGAAAACAAAAATGAGGATATTATAATGTTTTTATATCGCTCCATGGTGCGACCGCACCTCAAGTACAATTCTGGTCACCGCATCTCAAAAAAGATATAGTGGAATTAGAAAAGGTACAGAGAAGGGTGACAAAAATTATAAAGGGGATTGAAAAACTTCCCTTTGAGGAAAGGCTAAAGCAGCTAGGGCTGTCCAGCTTGGAGAAAAGACAGCAGAGGGGAGATATGATAGTGGTCTATAAAATAAAGAGTGGAATGGAACAGGTAGACGTGAATAGCTTGTTTACCCTTTCCAAAAATACTAGAACTAGGGGGCATACAATGAAGCTACAAAGTAGTAATTTTAAAACAAATTGGAGAAAATATTTATTCACTCAACTTATTAAACTCTGAAATTCGTTGCCAGAACAAGTTGTAAAAGCAGTTAGCTTAGCGGGGTTTAAAACGGTTTGGATAACTTCCTAAAAGAAAAGTCCATAAGACATTATTAACATGGCCTTGGTGAAAATCCACTGCTAATTTCTAGGATAAACACCATAAAATGTATTCTATTGTTCTGGAATCTTGCCAGGCACTTGTGACTGGGTTGGCCACTGTTGGAAACAGGATACTGGGCTTGATGGACCTTCGGTCTGTCCCATTAAACTTCCCTGCATGGCTTCCCCATCTATGAAGCTTATAGCACTGATAATAAAGTGTCTGTTTAGCCCACTGTTGCAAAATAGCACCTATCTGCCATCTAATGTCCACCAGTTCATCCTGGGTGACGGGGTCCAAGTGCATGGCACGCCCTCCCTGCAACGAGCGACACTCCAGGGTCAAGGCAAGCAAGGCCTTATCCTGTTCCTGCTTTTCGTGGGAAGTATAGACCAGAATTTTACCTCTTGGCACCGCTTTAGAGGCATTCCAGAAAAGCACCACCCTAACATTGATGGTATCATTATGTTGTTGATACTCTAACCATTTAGCTCGCAGGAATACCCTAAAATCTGGATCATCGAGTGGATGCTCCTGACTTCAAAGTAGAGAGTAAGTCTATCAGGCGGTGGAGTTTTCAAACACTAACACAAGTGGGGAAAGCATGCAGGTCTTGGCTCATGGAATTCTTTCCAGCCCCTCTGCATGTGTATGTGTGCATACTGACACTTGCATATGTGGACCCTAAAATGCTCCTCATGGATCCCATGAAAGACATATTGTTGTGGTGGTCTACGCTGCATCAGTGTCCTTCAAAGATACCTTCCTCCAAACCACGCACTCCCACTCTATCACCTGCCACTGTGCCACTGCCTGGTCTGTTGATTCTGTGCCCTGCTCTATTGCTGCTAGTAGCACTCCAGCTGCTTCCAGTGTGTCATTGCCTACCTTGCTGCTTTCAACCTTCTCTCTTTATTCAGGGTCCTGCAGTGTTACTGCTACTGCCACCCTACATAGTGGTACCTGGCTTGATCTGCTGTCCTGTCACTCACTTGTTTTCTTTTGCCTCCAAAAGGAAAATAACACAGATGCACGCACTTAAAAAAAGGGCCCCTTGGTGCAGTTTACACAATCAAAATCAAATGAAACAGAAAGGAACTCCATCAGGACAGACACAGGAGGAAAAGAGAAGAGAGAGAGAGAAAGTTCTCTGCAATCAACAGCCGACCACACTGTCCCAGGGAGCTCTGGGGAAAGGCTATGGAGAAAAGATGAGTTTTTAATGCAGAGCAGAATTTAACATAGGACTGCTCCACTGAAGGTTGAGAGGAAGCAAAGGCTTGAAAAGAAAAGGCAGAATGCCTAGTAGAGGCAAGATGGGAGCTATGCACCGAGAGAAGGGCCAAACGGTGGGCTGTAGTGGAATGGAGGGTACAGGGAGGGGTATATGGATCAAGGAGGGAGGAGAGATAAGAGGGGGACCCAAGATGGAAAATCGTATGTGCCAAAGTGAGGATTTTACGATGTATATAGAAAGAGACTGGGAGCCAATGATGCTGCATGAGAAGTGGGGTAACATGATCCTGACGGCGTGCATGGGTGAGGAGTCTGATGGCCATGTTCTGGACTAGTTTGTAGACGTGATCAATTGTCCGGTCACTTACTTGTTTCCTTCTGACCTCAAAAAGGAAAACAAAAAAGAAAATAACAAAAAAGAAAACCATATTTTCCTTCTGTGTTAGTATCTTGGGGGCTGTTCATGTCGCTGACTTTTTTTGTCATGCCCACTACTCCTGCCTCAAATTGTGCTATCTTGAAAAATGGCAGCACCGTACCCTGGACGGTGCATCCCAAAGAGGCATGCACCATGAGGAGCCTGCTGCCATGTAAGGAAATTCTTTTTGATATGGCAGCAGCCCCAAATGATGCATCCCCAGGATGCATCATGCATAGATAGATGCTGCCATCTTTCAAGATGGTGGTGCTTGAGTCATTATTGTACGGTTATTGCTCCTGCCTCTCCTATAACATACATCAGGTGGGCTTGGGTATGCTGGAGGAGGGATTGGGGTGGAAGGGTGCCACTAGACACCAAGGATTTAATTTGTTTTGTTTGAGGTAATGGATTTGGGTGCCAGGGGGAGAGCCACTACATTACCAGGGAAATCTTTTGAACTGCAAGGGGGGGGGGGGGGGAATCCAGGTCAGCTCAGGCTGTTAGAGAGGGAGCTGCTAGTCCATCAGGGTGAGCAATTCAGGCATCCGGGGCAGGGTGGTCAGGTTGTAGGGGAACCCTCCACTCTGCTCCATTATTTTTCCCATGGTAGCTGCACAGGCAAAGCTTTTTTGTTTATTTTGCATGCTGTGGGATGGAAAATGCACTGCATTCGCATTCATTTGAATGCAATTACGGTAAGAGTTTCCATGTGAGTTAACACCTGCACTGAAACCCTTTCTGCATTGCTATTCCATAGTAAACCTATGTAAAATCCACAGTAACCATGCCGGAAGCTTTCTGCATCGGACCCTATGGCAGACACAGTGCAATAATTATTATAATTGCTCTGTTTAATTATCAAAATATCAAGTGGGAAGTTAGGGGTCTGGAAGTTAATTGAAGATGCCACTAACCTGAATGTTCCCCTAGAGAGTCTATAATCCTGCCACTGGCCCTACATAAAGGGTTAACACTAAAAAATGTACCAGTCAATATTCAGCCAGCAGAGGTCAATGTTTGAATGCTGGCTAAATTATACCCAGACAGTCAGTGCTGAGTTCCAGCACTGAATATCTGGGTGTGTGGTGGCCAAGGAGGTTTTATGACAGGTGACAGCATGAGCCTATCTGGCCCAATATGTGGGCTGAAGCCAGTGGGTGCAGTTTACCACTATACTGTGTGACTCCAAACATTCACAGATGCTACTGAAACTAATAGTGGAGGAGTAGCCTAGTGGTTAGAGCACCCGTCTTGTAATCCAGAGGTGGCCAGTTCAAATCCCGCTGCTGCTCCTTGTGACCTTGGCCAAGTCACTTAACCCTCCATTTCCTCAGGTACAAGTTTAGATTGTGAGCCCTTCTGGGACAGAGAAATATCCAGTGTACCTGAATGTAACTCACCTTGAGCTACTACTGAAAAAGGTGTGAGCAAAACCTAAATAAATAGCAAACATGATGTTTATGACTGCCTATGTGTGCTTTTATTTTTGACAGTGCTTTTATTTAGTTGAAAGCTTCTCATATGTAACCCAAGGTTTTTTTTCTACTTCTTGGGGAGGGGGGGGGATCCTGGGGCATGAGCCCTGGTTCTGCCATGGGTGGGGGTGCTCCGGAGTGGCAGGCTTGTTTTTGGAACTGCAGGATTCCCGACAACTCGGCCCCGAGGCTCAGGCAGAGCTGTGGCCTTTCTTAAACCTGCCCCCTACAAAAACCAAGCCTCCCATGGCTCCAAAAACAAGTCTGCCACTCCAGAGCACCCGCACCTGCGGTAAAATCAAGGCTCATGCACCAGGTACCCCTCCCCAGAGGTTAGAAAAAAACTTCACCTCAGATTATATATGGGAAGCTTTTAAATAAATAAAAAAGCTGTCAAATAAACAAAAAAACCACACATAGGCAGTCATAAAGCTCACAAGTTTGCTGTTGTTTTCAATAGCATCTGCAAATGTTTGGGGTCACACAATATAGCGGCTGTGCAGGGGAGACGGCTTCAACTTTTTGATGTTATGCTGCCTCCTTTCATAAAACCTCCTTTGTGGTGCCACCCGGACTCTATCCGAGGATGGCCAATAGGACTGTTTTTTCTGCAGTCCAACATGACTGGTTAGCTAAGCATTGAATACTAGCTGTGCCTGGATAACTCATAGCTTGCCCTGATTCTGTCATCAGACTACCCTGGCAGTAACTGGAGAGTGCCACCATGGTCTGAGCAAATATTCAGTAGCACTGTCCAGTTAAATGCTGCTAAATATATGACCCCCAGACAGCCAGAGTGATTTAACTGGAGAGGAGCCTGTCCTGAGCGGTTAAATTGCTTGGAATATCTATACCTCAGATTACTGGCAGAATTCTCAAGCTGGGCACTGGACAGTGGTATATAGATTTAGAAAACATGCTCCCAGTCCCAAAAGATGCAAACAGACTTCTTTATTCATTCACTCCCTGGAAATAACTGTCCTTCCCCTTGTCTAAACTTGTACAGCGCTGCGTAACCCTGGCAGCGCTATAGAAATGCTAAGTAGAAGTAGTAGTTCATGCATGTAAGCATGCAGCATCTTGGCATGCATACATACATGTGTGTACACAGCCATGCAATTTTATAAACAGCCTTTTCACATAGAGAAACCTTTTACAAAATTGCTCCCATATGCAAAGTAGTTAGGTCCTCGCTTCATACCTTACATGCTGCTGCTGCCTTGGACCAGTCTTCAGTCAAGGCCAGTGCTCTCAGTTGAGCTATCCAGACAAACCTGTCTTTGTATGTTCTGTGACTCTCACATCCTTAACACAGTAGCTTAACAGAGGATGGCAGATAAAGACACCTGAACACTTTATCCAGTCTGCCCTATAGTCACATTCATTAACAATTTGTGATTAAATCAACCATCTAACAATGTTATTAACTAGCAACATTTTACTGGCTAAATTCAACATTAACTACTACTACTACTATTTAGCATTTTATACAAACATTAAGATGCCTTCCCTTCCCTGTTGAGATACACAGCACCCACACTCATAGCTTATGTTATGAATGTGGTATAAAAAAACATGTGTATTTGATCCTGATCTGTGAATATTTGATCCAAAACAGGTCACTCCTGAATAATGGATACATTATTTATGACATTGAGCACCCCTGAACCTGGGAGCCACCCACTTGTGTGTCTGATTCAGTCCTGCTTGTTGACCTGTAACTGATGCTTTCCATAAACAGGAAGATCAATCAGGCACACAGTCCCTCCCCAAGAGTCACATTCCTTCCTGAGCTATGGAACTTAAGAAACAGACTGAGGAGACCACCATGCATGGGAAGGGCTGTTCCAACCCAGTGTTGTGCGATGTTGTCCAGCTGTGTGTCTGATGAATCCTGTGGTCTACTGCTTTCTCTGTATCTCTTCCTAATTATCCACTCTTCTCAGTCTTTTGTGCCAAATATGCCACACTGTTTCCATCAATCCACATTCCCTTCAGCAATCAGATTTTTGCAGTATCTGGTATAGTATACCATCTTTAGTAAATTTTATAGCTGATCTCTGTTATCAATCAAAATCAGTTTTACCAGCCCTTGTTTTAGTTAGATCCCATTGATCTGTAGACATCATACAGTTTAATTCTTGCTCTCATGCAGATATGTATTTAGCCTTAACTTTCAGGTTTTGACCTCTAATAGCATTTACAGTTTGGGGGGTAGAGACTAAGGTATGCAAAGGCAATAATGCATGGCATATGCCTCATAATTTGCACTAAACATCATTAGCTTACATTATATTACTATAATGCACATTAGTTTAAGTCACTACAGGAAACAATAATGAGATGCAAAGCAAGAAAATGCAGGCAAAACACATTATTATGTAAATTGAATAATGCAGCTTACTATAAACACAAAAAGCTGCAATATTCCAGTGAAAAAAAAACAATCAGCTCAAAGCTGGTG
Source organism: Microcaecilia unicolor (assembly GCF_901765095.1). NCBI lineage: Eukaryota > Metazoa > Chordata > Amphibia > Gymnophiona > Siphonopidae > Microcaecilia > Microcaecilia unicolor. The sequence continues at coordinate 404,043,858 of NC_044031.1, read as the reverse complement.
TTATTTTTCCTGCCCTGTGCTCTTAGGCCCCATCATAAATGTGCTAAAGCTGAAGTGTGTTTCCCCTTCCTTGAAAGACACCCCCACCCCATAAAATCACCTCCCCTCTAGACACACTCTGCAGAGGACCCTCCCTCCCTGAAAAGACTCCCCTGAGGAGCCTTCTCCTCCCATAGAAACATCCTGAAGACTCCCACCCTTCTATAGGCCCCCTCTTTAAGGCCTATTTTTTAGAATCCCTAGTGGTAACGTGACATAGTAAATGACGACAGATAAAGACCTGTACGGTCCATCCAGTCTGCCCAACAAGATAAACTCATTTTACATGGTATGTGATACTTTATATGTTTACCCGAGTTTGATTTGTCCTTGCCTTTCTCAGGACACAGACCGTAGAAGTCTGCCCAGTACTGTTCTTGTACTAAGTTCTCAAGTTAACATCGAAGCCCCTTAAAATTTACACTCCAGCCCATGTGACTATGATAACTGAGTTTGCTAGGGGAAAAGGGGATAAGGCTACAGACAAAGGTGGGGATTGGGGGGAATGGAGAGTGATTTTTTTTTCCTTTCAAACTGCTGGGAAAGGGGGCTGTGCAATGATTTTGCTATTAAAGTCTCCACCAGGATTTACAGGCAGTGTCACCTGGAGGGGCATTTTCAATAATGCATCTAAGTTGGACTTTGGACATTTTGCGCTAAACGTACCAAATCCGAATGGGAAATATACCCATTTTCAAAAAAGGAAAATTGTCTTTTTTTTTCAAAAATATCATTTTGTGCTTTGTGCATTTACCTTTATAGGCCATTTTTGGAAAAAAAATGAACAAGTTAAAAATGCACAAAATCAACCCCTTACAGAGTTTCAAAATACCTTGCTATTTTTAAAACATTTAGTATGACCTTGAAAATATATTACTATAATGGTTTTTTCTTAGTTAATTCATAAGTACATAAGTATTGCCATACTGGGAAAGACCAAAGGTCCATCAAGCCCAGCATCCTGTTTCCAACAGTGACCAATCCAGGTCACAATTACCTGGCAAGATCCCAAAAAAGTACAAAACATTCTATACTGCTTATCCCAGAAATAGTGGATTTTCCCTAAGTCCATTTAATAATGGTCTATGGACTTTTTCTTTAGGAAACCGTCCAAACCTTTTTAAAACTCTGCTAAGCTAACCGCCTTTACCACATTCTCTGGCAACGAATTCCAGAGTTTAATTACACGTTGAGTGAAGAAACATTTTCTCTGATTCGTTTTAAATTTACTACACTGTAGCTTCATCGCATGCCCCCTAGAAACACACACTTCCAATCTAACCGAACAACCTCCACTCATTATTTTATAGACCTCTATCATATCTCCCCTCAGCCGCCTTTTCTCCAAGCTGAAGAGCCCTAGCTGCTTTAGCCTTTCCTCATAAGGAAGTCGTCCCATCCCCTTTATCATTTTCGTCACCTTTCTCTGTAACTTTTCTATTTCCACTATATCTTTTTTGAGATGCGGTGACCAGAATTGAACACAATATTCGAGGTGTGTTCAAAGTGTCCTCCATCAACCTTGACACATTCGTGAAGTCTTCGACACCACTGAGCTGTTAGCTCAATGAATTCTGGGGTTTCTTGAATTAAGAGCTCAACTGTTTTGCAAGCTTGATGCACTGGAGCTTCATCCTGTTAAAAAACAAAGTACTCAGAAATGTCTCAAATTTCAAGCAGAAATTCCAGCTGCAGTAGAACGTTTTTGGGTTATTTGGAAAAATGTTGAGGGTCCTGTATTTTTTGGACACTGTGTAGTGCCATGGCTGTCTGCTCAGATTTTCAGTAGCACTATCTAATAAGTACTACTGAACTTCTGGGTATGGACCCAGTCAGCAGGATTATCCAGGTAGGAGCCATTCATACTGAGGTAAGACCCATGTTTCACTGTGTACCTGTTTTAAGAAGTTTTATTGGTTATACCAGTGGTTCCCAAACTGTGTGCAGTGGCGCCCTGGTGTGCCGCAGCAAACTCTCTAGGGTGCAGTGGCAAATCCCGACCTCCCTCTTGCCACCACCCGAACCGCTACTGCAGACAGCAGTGGCGGCAAAACAACAACAAAAAAAAAAGCAAGCACAAGGTTGCAGCAGACTTGAAGCATGTGCTGTCAGTTCTGCCAGTCCTCTGACCCCAGAATTGGAAGCTGAAGTCAGCGGGGGCAGATGACCAACTGAGATGACAGCACATGCCTGATGATTGGTGCAGTTCCATGCTTGGTTTTTTTGTCGCAGCCACTGGGGATACAGCGTAGACGGCCTTCAGGACTCGCTTTTGCTGCCAAGGAGGTTGGATGAAAACAGAAAACAGGATGAAGTCAAAAAGTTGAAGCTGTTTCCCCTTTCCATTCAAAACAAAGCAAGCAAACCAGTAGGCTGATGCATCCACGTTGTCATTCTTTATTGTTGGTAGCATTTTTTTATTTAATTTCACTTATATTTTCAAACATGCTGGCTTGTTCAGGATACAGATGTACACAGAAGCAGTATAATAAGGGAATAACCTTTCATAGGTAGAGTAGTAATTTGTTATAAATCGTAACCAGTATGTCATTTGGAGTGACTGGTTATAGTGAAAGCCTAGCACTGTTATATTTCTGCAGAGAAAAAGATGTAGACCTGTGTGGGTGGGGGGGGGGGGGGGGGGGCAGAGAACTGTGTGGCTGGGTAGGGGAGGGGTAGAGATCAGTGTGACTGTGGGGGGGGGGGGGGGGGGGGGGGAGGTGGAGACCTGTGTGGCCGGTGGGGGAGATTGGTGTGACCAAGGGGTTGCCACAAAAAATTGTTTGGACACAAAGGGCGCCATGAACTGAAAAAGTTTGGGAATCACTGGATTATACTCAACCTGATTTTAGACAGGATGTAGAAGTTGGAATTGGCATGTAGAGGTCAGTGCAACTCAAGTTTCACTGGTACTTTGGCAGATTTTGTTCTAATGTAGAGCCTGTTCTGAAACACAGGCAAAATGGATGTTTACTTGCCGGGTGCCTGCAGCATTAACACCAAGTATAGAAAAACAAGCATATAAGATAAATTGTCAGATTCAAAAACAGCACATACTGGTTATATTGTACAATGGCAACATAACCAGTTATGTGCCAGTACTTAACTGGTTATCCTTGTGACCTTAGAAACATAACTGGATATTATCCCGTCACCAGTTTCCCCTGCCTAATCCCTCCAGTTAAGTGATGCTCTATTACAGCTGTTTACCAAATCCTAAATGTGCTTGGTAGGTAGCAGGTATAACTTCTGATGTCAATCTTTTAGAATAGAGATGTTTAGACCCCTTCTGAAATTGGGAATGAACTTGCCACACCCTTATCCTGCCCAAAACATGCTTCTTTGCCATTTGCACGCATTTGGGAATGATGTATGCATATCCTAATTTTGTAAAATGGGGACAGACATTTATGCAAGATAAACATTTCAGTGTTGGTTTATGTAGATATCAAATGCAGATAGGGCTTGTAGAATTAGGGCCATTATGTCTTATGTTTCTTGTTCTTTTACGCACATAAATTTGAGAAAGCTACTCCATTGTTATCTAAATTATGCTGGTTGCATGCAGGATGTAGAACAATCTTTAAGCTGCTTTGTTTTCATGATATTTCAGGGTCAAGTACCTCTTTTTCTTGATTAAAATGTTTTCCAGCTAATTCTAAGCAATCGTGATAGGGTATAAACTTGCTGTTACATTTCCCTGATACAAAAGGGATAATATTAAAAAGAATGTTCGTTCAAACCTTTGACTTGGAATATTTTACCATTTGAAATTAGATCTCAACATAATTATATGAGTTTTTGAAAGAAATTGAAAACTGCCTGTTTAAAAGCATAAACTTCTTTAAATGTTTTAATGATTGTACATCCTAGAAATGTCTAGCCAACTCTTTTGTAATTCGTGTAAAACCTAAAGTGGTAATTTGCAGAATATAAACTTTGTTTGTATTGTATTGCAACCAGCTCAGAATATGAGATAGACAGAAAATAAATGAATAAACTAGACTGAGATATTTCAACAACATTATATTATTGTTATTTTTTTTTCTTTCACCTTAGAGTCAGTATGGGAGGCAATTTTGGACACTGGTAAAGCTCTAATCTCTGAAATTAAAATATTCTCTGCTAAAGTCCAGGAACGGAAGTTTAAAATGAAAGAAGTGGAAGGAGTGGTGGTGAAAGTAAAAGCAGTAACTTTTGTTTCTTTCTATGAGATGTTTAAAAGGTATTTATCTAAAATATTAAAGATTCCTCAGTTTCTCACAGTATTCTTAAAGTAAGTATTTATTTATGTATTCTTGAATCCCAGTATTATGCAAAATCACATTTTGTTTCGAAGTGGCTTACAATTTACATTTTGGTGGAGTTACAATAGTGGAGAGGGCATCTATATCATCACTAGAGATCCATCTGCTAAATAAATGGCAATCACTCCTTTTTTTGCAGATTGACATCTAGCCAGTGGCGTTCCTAGGGGCGCTGACACCCGGGGCGGATCGCCGATGCGCCCCACCCCCCAGGTGCAGCGCCCCCCCCGGAACAGTGCCCCCCCCGGTGAAATAACCCCCCAGGTACAGCGCGACCCCCTAGTGAAGAACCCCCTCCCCCGGGTGCACGCCGCTGGGGGGGGGGGTGCCGCGCGCCTGTCGGCTCTTTGTTTCCATGCTCCCTCTGCCCCAGAACAGGAAATAACCTGTTCCGGGGCAGAGGGAGCATGAAAACGAAGAGCCGACAGAAGCGCAGCACCCCCCCCCCCCCCAGCGGCGTGCACCCGGGGCGGGCCTCCTCCCCCCCCTTGGTACGCCACTGCATCTAGCAGAAGTACCATGAAACTACCACTTAAAATAAATCCAGGCCTCTATCTGGAGCCAATGTATGTCCAAAATAAAGAAGACAGAGGATCAAATCTATTTAAAGAAAAATTAAATGAATGGCAGTATTTTGAACTACCTGCAGGCTTTTTAATGAAGCTTTAATACAACCTGCATACACTAAATTGCAGTAGTCAAGAATTGAGAAAATTAATGTCTGAACCACAAACCTAAAGACAGAAACATCAAAATACTTTTTTAATACAACATTTCATAAGTTGCTAAAAAGATTTCTTTATCGTCGCATTAATTTGCGGCTTCATACTTAAGGGTTCATTTTCAAAAGCAAAAAACATCCAAAAAGTGGCATAAATTTGCATTTGGAAGTTTTTCTCACATGTTGAGTAGGATCCAGGTCTGAGAAAAAGGCTAATAATTAATGGTCAAAAGTTCATGCAGGGCAGGCGAAGTGGACATTAAAGTCCCCTAAAGTGAAGAGATTACTGAAGTGGGTAACAACATCAGCAAAGCAATGCAGGAAAGAGCAGAGGAGGGCCAGTTTAGGGGAGGGAGAAAGGTAAAAAAAGGAGGAAATGGACCGAGGGAGAGCTATTGAAGCAGAGCAGGAGGACATCCGGGAAGGGGAGAAGATCCTGGGTAAAGTTGGAGAACAAGAGGACAGAAGGGGCAAATAAAGCAAGGCTGCCCCCACACTTTTGAGAGGAGCAGGCCACAGTATAGAAAGAAAAGGAAGCGGGGAGGCATTAAGCTAGAAGGGGCTCTTCCTCATCGCAAAGACAAGTTTTAGTCATGAAAAGGTCAAGGAGGTCGGAGGACAAGTCACAGGCCACAGCCGTCTTCAGCCTAAGAGATCGACAGTTCAGTAAGAAGAGGGAGAGGGAAAGAAGTGCCAGAGAGGAAGGAGAGGATGAAGCAGGAGCCAGGGGGAAGGGAAGAAACTGGACAGTCAGCCAGGACAAGAGGGCAAAGTATGGGGGGGGGGAGTGGCCCCAAACCACTGGAATCTGTGCCATTGCTGAAGAGGAATAATATACAAAAAGTGGGAGTACGACCAAGGAAACCAGACGCTGGAAGACGTACTTAAATAAAAATTTATTAAAGATTTGAAGACTCGACACGTCGTGTTTCGGCCGTGCTTGAGTTCTCCACCTTTTGGTGGATCTTCCCTCCCATTGCTGAAGAGGCCCAGGGGGTCCAAAAAAGAAGAAAACACAAGAGGGCACAGCACCAGTAAGGTTGTCACCCAAGACTTGCCCTAAAGAGCTCATCCAAAGAGTGTACATAAGTACATCTCTCTATATAAAACGCACCTCCAACGTTCTAATGAAGCCTCTCTTAGCAAAGTGAAGGGGGTGAGATCGCATTGTGTCTGCCCCGCCCACGCGTCAAACGTGATGACGTCGAGGGCGGAGCAATGACACTCAACCAATCGCATCGCTCGGCAGCGAAGCGTCAGGGAAGGAGGCGGCGCTCCCGACGTCTAGCCTTCCCTTCCATGTGTTCCGCCTTCTTCTGACGTCAAGGATGACGTCAAAAGGAGGCGGAACACAGCGAAGGGAAACCTACACGTCGGGAGCACCGCCTCCTTCCCTGACGCTTCGCTGCCGGAACCGCCACGGAGGTAAATTTAAAAACAAGAAAAAAAACAAAAACACGCATGTTGGGGGGAGAGAAGAGGGTGGCCAGTAAAGTACAACAATGGGAGCGGGAGGGCAGGGAAGAAACGACAGCATGGATGCGAAGGGGGGGGGGGAGAAGAGGGCGGGCCAGGCTGGCACATGGGAGAGAGAGGAGCATGGAAGCGAGGGGGGGTCATGGAAAGGAGAGAGGGGACTTGCTGGAAAAGGATGAATGGAGGCGCCAGGGGACAGAGGAGCATGGATGGCCATGGATTGGGAGGGCAGGGCTCAGGGAGAGAGGGCAATTGCTGGAAAGGGATGAATGGAGGGGGCAGGGGACAGAGGACCATGGATGGGCATGGATTGGGAGGGCAGGAATCAGGGAGAGAGGGGAATTGCTGGATAGGGATGAATGGAGGGGACAGATGGGCATGGATGGATATGGATTGCAGGGCAGGCCTCAGGGAGAGAGGGGTATTGCTGGATAGGGATGAATGGAGGGGCCAGGTGACAAAGGAGCATGGATGGGCATGGATTGGAAGGGCAGGACTCAGGGAGAGGGGAATTGCTGGATAGGGATGAATGGAGGGGACAGATGGCCATGGATGCATATGGATTGCAGGGCAGGCCTCAGAGAGAGAGCGGAATTGCTGGATAGGGATGAATGGAGGGGCCAGGTGACAGAGGAGCATGGATTGGACTCACACTTTCACTCTGACTCTCGAACAGTCACTCTCACATACACTCTCCCAAACATACACACTCCGAGGAAAACCTTGCTAGTGCCCGTTTCATTTGTGTCAGAAACGGGCCTTTTTTACTAGTAAATACATAAGTATTGCCATACTGGGACAGACCAAAGGTCCATCAAGCCCAGCATCCTGTTTCCAAAAGTGGCCAATCCAGGTCACAAATACTTGGCAAAATGCCAAAAAAGTTCAAAACATTTTATACTGCTTATCCCAGAAATAGTGCATTTTCCCCAAGTCCAATTTAATAATGGTCTATGGACTTTTCCGTTAGGAAGCCATCCAAACCTTGTTTAAACTCTGCTAAGCTAACCGCCTTTACCACATTCTCTGACAACGAATTCCAGAGTTTAATTATATGTTGAGTGAAGAAATATTTTCTCCGATTTGTTTTAAATTTACTACTTTGTAGCTTCATCACCTGCCCCCTAGTCCTAGTATTTTTTTGAAAGCGTAAACAGACGCTTCACATCTACCCGGTCAACTCCATTTATTATTTTATAGACCTTTTTCATATCTCCCCTCAGCCATCTTTTCTCCAAGCTGAAGAGCCCTAGCCACTTTAGCCTTTCCTCATAGTGAAGTTGTCTCATCCCCTTTATCATTTTCATAACTCTTCTCTGCACCTTTTCTAATTCCACTATATCTTTTTTTGAGATGAAGCGACCAGAATTGAATGCAATGTTCGAGGTGCGGTCGCACCATGGAGCGATACAAAGGCATTATAATGTCCTCATTTTTGTTTTCCATTCCTTTCCTAAAAGATAGACGTTTTTCATTTTTGATAATGACCTTAATCGCAGCAGCACACTGAGCAGAAGGTTTCAACATATCATCAGTGACGACACCTAGATCCCTTTCTTGTTCGGTGACTCCTAACGTGGAACCTTGAATGACGCAGCTATAATTCGGGTTCCTCTTTCCCACATGCATCACTTTGCACTTGCTCACATTGAACGTCATCTGCCATTTAGACGCCCAGTCTCCCAGTCTCGTGAGGTCCTCTTGTAATTTTTCACAATCCTCCCGCGATTTAACAACTTTGAATAACTTTGTGTCATCAGCAAATTTAATTACCTCACTAGTTACTCCCATCTCTAGATCATTTATAAATGTTAAAAAGCAGCGGTCCCAGCACAGACCCCTGGGGAATCCCACTAACTACCCTTCTCCATTGAGAATACTGACTATTTAACCCTACTCTCTGTTTTTTTTCTTTAACCAGTTTTTAATCCACAGTAGGACAGTACTTCCTATCCCACTTGCCACTACCTCTTACTCACCTAATCTAGGTGTGTACATTTACACCACATTTCAGTTGGTTCAAATGGTCACGCCTCAAGATAGGCTTGATTCCCAGGCATAAGTGCTATTCTATAAACTACACCTAACTTTAAGCATGGCTTATAGAATAACGCTTTTTTTCTGTGCCAAATGTTTTTGGCACCATATATAGAGTTCACTCCTATGCAGGAAATTCTATAAGGGGGCACATTCATAAGTGCTCCGATGACACTAGCTGGGAGTTTATTGTATCACAGCATCTGGGCACCCAGGGTTCTGTTATAGAGCACTAGTATAACTCAGTATCAGCATGCCTTGCTTTTATGCGTCCGCAGTTCCACCAGCCATAGACCTGGTGTAACACAGGCACATAAATGTGGCAAGGACACGCATAACTTACAGTATGCTATGTGTGTGAGTGGGATCCCTACCCATACCACAGCCATCTTCTGTCCAGACATATGCCCTTGTGCATCTGCACACTATCCCCCGGATTCTAGATATCACACTGAAAGTTGCTGTCACGGTCTCAGGCTCTCGCACACTGGAATAACGTGAGCCCTTGGGCTACTGTCAATGAGCAGCAGCAGCAGCAGACAAAATCTCCCAACCAGGACTGGACAAACGAGCAAGGATGGAGCTGGAATCTGGAATAGACTTGGCTTGGCTGGACTGGAACCAAATGCTGGAATAGACTTGGCTTGGCTGGAACCAAATGCGGGAATGGACTTGACTGGAATAACAGGACTGGAGCAACTGGACTTCACCTGCACTGACCACCATTCCACAGAGGTTGAGCCCCTAGGTATGGGCGGCCTGCAGGACTTACAGGACGGAGCTGGTAGACAAGAAATGCTGGACCAGACTGACTGGAACAACAGGATTCTCACACCAGACACTGGATACTAAACAAGCTTGACTAAAACAGGATTTAGGATTCAGGACTCAGGATTCTCACACAGGGTATAGGATACTGAAACAAGCTTGTCTAAAACAGGGTGAAGGATTCACAGACAGGCTAGACAGAAACGGGGCCAGGGTATATATACAAGCTTGGCAGAAGCAGGGCTCAGGATATACAGACAAGCTTGGCAGAGACTGGGTTAAAGATACACAGGCAGGGCTGGAACTAAAGCTAAAGGTAAAGGGGTAAGAGCAGGGGAGGACTGAAGCTGAATACAAACACAGGACTAAGCTCAGACAGGACAAGAACTAAAGCTAAAGGTAATGGGCAACATGGAGGCAGAACTCAAGGCAGGCCACACAGACAAACAACAGAACTAAGGCAGAGAGCTAAAAGGCTAACAGGTAGCCTCAAGATCACACAAACACACAACAGAACTCTAGACAAGAACAAACAGAAGTGCCACAGGCACACCAACTAGAAACAAGGAAAGGCAGAAATGCAAACTGCATACAAACTGACCTGAAGACCTTTGGCGTTGCAAAGGCATACTAGAAAGTTCCCAGCTGGTTAATAAAGGCAATCTCACAGCTGAGATCACAAGTAAGGGTGAGGTATAGTACCAAAAATCCCAAGCAAGTCTGGAAGACTGGAAGATCCGGACCGGATTCGAATGACTTCTGGAACATGCTTGAGAAACAGGAACAAGACAGTCCATGCAACCACAGGGTCCGGCCACCAGGGGGCAAAGTGAGCACAGACATGGAAAATAGTCACAATCATGACAGTTGCGTGCCAATGTTCATGATGTGCACAAAACTGAATTGATTAGCAAGCCCTTAACTAGCAATGGATGCTAACAACCAATTATTGCAGTTAATTGGCATTCGTCATACAGGATTCCTCAGGAGACTAAAACTAAAGCATAGCACACCATAAAATACATTCTCACAACTCATCATTCCTCCCAATGTAACCACAAAATGCACTTCTCAAACAATAAATCCCATACAGCCACAAAGTAGTACATTTAAAATAAACCAGAGAAAATATTTCTTCACTCAACATGTAATTAAACTCTGGAATTCGTTGCCAGATAATATGGTATAAGCAGTTAACTGAGCAGGATTTAAAAAGGGTTTGGATAGCTTCCTAATGAAAAGTCCATAGGCCATTATTAGGATGGACTTGGGTAAGATCCGCTGCTTGTTTCTAGAACGGGCAGCATAGGATGTATTGTACTGTTTTGGTGTCTTGTCAGGTGCTTGTGACCTGGATTGCCCACTGTAGAAACAGAATGCTGGGCTAGATGGACCATTGGTCTGAGACAGTATGGCTATTCCTATGTTCTTATGAATATCCTCCAATGCATCAGGAAACCCCCTTGATCCATTACTATCCCCTCCTAATCCATCACCAACCCTTTCCCTACTTGGTGCATCAGATTCATTCCTTATATGGAAGAATGACCCTTAGTGGTAGTACCTTGGGCTCATCAGTGCCATTTTGGAATCAGGCGCCAACCCGGACAGCAGCAGAGGGGGATTGCTTCTGCCTGGGACCTACTTTCCCTATCAGTAATGACCCCCGGTTAAGTTCTAGTGGGGAAGTCGGGAGGAGGATTGAGCTACAAGGGATGTGGTGTTACGTCCCTCACCTGTTCGACGCTCCTCCCGGCTAAGTCATTCTGCAGCTCCATCCAAAAGGGACAAGGTTCAGTCTTAAGGGTCTGTTTCAGTTTCCTAGTCTGGCAGCCGTCATCCGGCTTGGAGCAAGAGCAGCAGCCATCTTGGCTAGCTCAGGAGGGGGCAGCCATCTTGTCTAAACGAGAACAGGAAGGAACTCCATATCTGGTCTTGGGAGGATCTACTATGGGGGCTGCCATGTTGGATTCACCTGAGTTTGGTTTGCTCTGATTGCTTCACTATTTAAAGCACTGCCTCCAGGACTTCTTTGCTTCGGCCTCAGTTGTTCTGAGGAGTTGCTGTCGGAGTGCTGTTTGCCAGCTATCTTCTGTTCCTGATTTCCTGTGTACCGGACTTTGGCTAGTTTCTTGGATTTTGCTTGTTTGCTGCCTGCCTTGACCCTGGACTGATTTTTGACTATTCTTGCCTTTTCAGAGTTCTGGTGCTGGACTGTGTCTGTTTCCTGCCATCCTGGTCAGCGGCTGTGCAACCCCGCCGGTTCCAGAAGTCCTGGTGGCCACCTGCAGCTGAGAGCTCAACTCTCGGTGAACGGTGGTCGCTTCCCAGGTGAAGCTAGGGGTTGTCTGGCTGCCCGACCGAGTACGGCTTCACTCCATCTCAGCCGTGCTCAGTCGGGGCACAGGGGCTCACTACTACCGGGTCATAACATGTGGCTTATGTGACAGAGTGTAGGGCAACTGTAGGTGCATGGGATTGTTGCATCAGGGAGTTTGCTGATGCTTTCAGGGGATGGGGAAGAATTGGGGGAGGGGTTGGTTGATAGATTAGAAGTTTAATACCAAAATATACAAAACTCTAGTGAAAAAAACCTTTTTAAGAAAAGTGCTGGTTTATGGAGAAAAAGCCCTCAGAAACCATAGGCAAACAGCCGCAGGTTTTTAGCGAGGTTACTATTTTGTATTGGTAACACACGCCAGGATTCTATCATCGGGCATAAAAAACTCCACAGAACAACTGAGCGTATTTTCAGCTCTCAGTTCTTTGCTCTAGGTTATTTCTGCTCTTAAGCACTGTAGCACTGAAATAACAGCTTATTTATGAATCAATAGCATCAAAAAGATGAGCACTTAGCTTGACATCGTTTAATGAAGCACTCCTGTCTTAGCATTCGACGGGGACCACCGTTTCACCCCGAAAACAAGGCTTCTTCAGGAACGGAGCGCTGCAACGTGATGCTGAGAATCTAAAAGAACACATAAGTTGATAAAATTATATAATGAGCAAAAGAAAAATATGCACAAGAAATAGTCACGCATGGATCTGCATACTTCAAAAGGAAGCGCTGAGAGTTTAAAATGGCACTTCAGCGTCATCGGTTGAACAGCTGATTTAAATACACACATCAATTTAGGTACTGATGATGCAGGTCTGCTGGTAAACAATTATAATGATTAATAGAAAATGTGCCAATCAATGGAGCTATTGAGTCCATTGGGTTCCAGTGTGTCTAGATCAAAGATCCACTTAGCTTCTTTTCTCTGTAGTTTTAACTTGCGGTTGCCGCCTCTGTTAGATGGGTCAATTCTGTCAATTGTGAAACATTGTAATTCTTCAAATTTATGATTTTTCATAATGCAGTGTTCAACAAGTGGTTCTCTGACGGCTTGCCTACGGATGTTGGATCTGTGTTCTAGGATCCTAATTTTCAGCGCTCTTGTGGTCATCCCTACATAAGACTTCATACAGGGACAGCTGATTAGATAAACAACATGGTCTGATAGGCAATTGGTAAAGTGACGTAATATATGAGGCTTATTGGTTCTTGGATTGAAAAATTGTTTAGTTTGTTTCGTGGTGGGATAGATCTGGCAAAGACCACATTTAAAGATGCTTTGAGGGGATGGGGAAGAATTGGGGGAGGGGGTTGGGTGATAGATTAGAAGTTGTTTGGGAAGTTATTCTGTAAACAGGTAGTGCTCGGCCACCATGTTGCATGCACAAGCCAATAGTGCAAAAGGCCCACGCTATAATGATTCATCCCAATATCCTGGCATGCAACATGGTGGCCACGAGGTGCCTGTTGCCTTGTGTGGTAAATGCAGGGCACATATAGGGCACCCCTGCACGTACCACACAGGTTTTGCACTTACCGCATGTTTAACACAAAAACTAATGTGCAGTAAGTGTAAGACTTACCACATTTTAGGAGCTCAGCATTTCTTTGAATATCAAGTCCTACATTCATGTTACTATACTACCTGCTGCTCCTCTGTAATAGGCCTATTTTTGCTTGCAGCACAACCTTTCCTTTCCACTTCAGAGATCTTGTGATTTTATTTTCCCCTTTAAGCTTAACAAAGCATGAAACAACTGTGGTATGATCACCACATGCAAATCATCGATTACTGGTAGTCTACAGTATGTGCTATGTCAATGTGGAGGCTGTGATTCTGAGCCAGAAATGTCAGGCCTAGTCCAGTAGATGTTCAAACAGGCCTTTTCTGAGATGACATTTACTTCAGTGAAGATATATGGTGGATCATTTTGCAAGTCCCCGTTGAGCTGTTGTACTTATCATCCATGCTGGTGTTACATCCTGGGCCCAGGAGGACTGTTTACTGTACTCAGCTGCCAACAATTCCTTACTTTGTAACCTGACTCGGGGGGGGGGGGGGGGGGGGGGGCTGCTTGCTTGCTAAGGCTCAGCATTTGCCTCCCTGATGACCTAGTTTATGCAGGGAGCAAGAGTCCAAAAAAGAGAATCTGACAAGCAAAGCAGAAGCTGCATATTGGTCATGTAAAAGGAAATTTTTATAAAGCTTATGGCATAAGTATCCCCCAATTCTTTAAACCTGGGTGCACAATTTAACGTTCAGCATGCAAAGCTGCACATAGAATACTGTCAGTTACATGCAGGGGCATAGCTACGTGGGGCATGGGCCCCCGTAGATTTGGCCCTGCCCCCCCTGCCGCCGTCGGGTACCGAAGGCCTCTTCTCCGGCACGGCCGCGTTGCTTATCTGCAAGGGCAGGCTTCTGTTTCTGTGAGTCTGACATCCTGCACGAATGTGCAGGACATCAGACTCACAGAAACAGAAGCCTGCACGACCGCGTTACTGATGACCGCGTTACTGATCTGCAAGGGCAGGCTTCTGTTTCTGTGAGTCTGACATGAGACTTCTGTTTCTGTGAGTTCGCGCCGGAGAAGAGGAGTTCGGCTGGCGGCGGTTGGGGACCCCCACTAGCAGAGGTACCCGACGGTGGCGGTGGGGGAGGGTTAGCAGCGGCGGCCGGAAGAGGGGGTCAAAAGGGTTGCTAAAAATCAGTGGATAACCACTTCTATCGGGCGATATAACCGGCTAGCCACTAATCACACATTTTCAGCAGGTTATGGCAAGTCATGTCTTGCCAAAAATTCACAGATAGTTGGTTATGGAGCATTTAACTGGCCAGATGCTGATCTTGGCTGGTTAAATGCTTTTGAATATTGGGGGATAAAGGCATTTCAATATTATCTTCAATAAAGGCACTAGAAAACTAGAAAAGCTTCGCTAAGATGACCTTACAGGTGTATGTTGAAGGAGATCTATGTGTGTACAATTTCAGCCAAGGGAGGGGGGGAATACTTTTAGGATAAGTAAATGTTCCTCACTGAACAGTCCTTTTACTAAGCTGCAGTAAGCACTAACGCATGCTTATTGCAGCAAAAAATGGAGTACTGTAGGGTACGCAGAGGCATCCTGCGCTAATTTTGCCATGTGCGCATGTTACCAACATGGTAAAAAATAAAATGTATTTTTTGTTGCAGGGGAGAGACTGTGGGTGCATCTATGCAAATTGGTTATTCCTACTACTTATAAAATAGGTGGCGGTATGGGCTCACCTGCTAATGGAAAAATTAGTGTGACCATTATTAGAAAATTCTGAAAATCGGCCGTTTTACTGCTGCAGCAAAAATGGCCTTACTGTGTGGGAAAGACCCATGTAAGGGCGTGGTAAGGCCACTTTTTACCACAGCTTAGTACAAGGGACCCTGAGCCTGCATGAGAACTATGGCAGGATTTTTGGACAACTGCTCAGGTGAAAGACCAGATGAGAAGAGATCAAGAGGAAAAGCTGCCGGGGAGCGGGATGCATGGATGATTAGCTCTTGTCAATAAAATCTATCTGCATGTGGGGGATAATTTCATAATCGAGCACGTATAAGACATTTAGAAAAGCACTTCCGTGCTTTTATATAGCAGGCACCCAGAACTAAATTCAAATGCACAAACTTACGCCTGCTCCAAAGGAGGTGACAATGTGTGCATGAAATATGTAAGCATATGTACAACTCTGCACCGGCTCTATTCCAGGTGTGCCCCCAGGAACACTTGTGCATGATCCACAGAAAAGCGCATGTGTTCTTGTCAGTATACAGACTTATGTGCATGTATAGCTGCACAGAACTTTATAACAGCCATTTTCTATATGCAAAACATGCATGGAAATTTGGGCACATGCCTAGTTTGTGCATGCAATTTAATTGAGTAACAAGTCAATTTGTACCAATAATTGGGTACTATCAATTATTAGTGCTAATTGGCAACAATTTGGATTTACGCATGCGTCTTGCTAGGCACTATTCTATAAAGAAGTGCACATAAATCTTTTTATTTTTTTGTAGCTTTTATGTTTATTGCAATAGTGATGTTCTTGCTTACAGATACAGAGGGGGAAGGGGAGGGGTCATACCAGGGAGAGGAGGGAGGGTGCATTAAGGGTCTATTTCGGAATTTTGTTGTATACCAGAGATTATATAGAACTATACCATTGATGTCTGCATCTGTTAAGGTACTTGTACTTGACAACGGACCTTGATGCTGGATAATTCTTGTGCATGTAAATCTTTTAGTGTGCGACTGATAAGAGGCATGGGTGGGTGAGGAGCATTCACTAAAGATACATGAGGATTTACGCCAAGTTTCAGTTGATGTAAATTTGGGTGTGGATCCTGGCACTGTGCACTTATCTATAAAAAGTGCCAACTTGCCGAGCCCTTTATAAAGTAACACTCAATGCTGTTTTTTAGTGCCCAAATTTACAGAATCTAATCTGAAATGTCTAAAATGTCATGTTCGATTCTGAGAAGAAAATGTAAAAGCCAGGACCTCTGCCTATAGAATGTGCTGTAATCCATCTGGCAGAATTTAGTCCTGGATTCTATGAATGGCTCTCTAAGTTAGGTGAACAAATGTGGGTGTACACCCAAATTTATGCAATTTAATTGGATAACAAGCCAATCAGCGCTGATAATTGAGCCCTATCAATTATCAGTGCTAATTGACATTAATTAAAACTTACATGCGTAAATTTTACACATGGATCAAAAGAGGGGACACATCCATGAAAGGCTCATGGGTGGATCAGGGGTGTTCTTGTAATTTTTTTTTATTTTATTACTTTATTAAAATATTTATAAACCGCACTATCATACAACTCTAGGTGCATTGCTATAGAATAAGGGGAATCCACACCTAATTTAGGCACAAAGATTTGCACCAGGGTTCAGGTGGTGCAAATGGTTGTGTCTTTAAGTAGTCATGGATCCTGGTGCTAAACGCTAGTCTATAAACAGCACCTAACTTTGAGAACCATTTAAAGAATAGAGTTAAGCGCTATCTTTTTCAGCGCTGATCTTTCTGTGCCATTTATAGAATTTACCCATTAATACATAATCTTAGCTGGGAGGGGGCACTACTTCAGAAAAACTTTCACTTAATAGCTGCAAACAGACCACCTCCCCCCCCCCTTCAGTAACCCAAACCTAGAAGGAGTTTCTTAGAACAACAGTCCTAAAATACATGGCAGATCTAATCTAAACTAATCTCAGTACATGTGGACTGCTAGCTCCCAGTAAGGTCCAAAGCAGTTTACAGCCATGGAAACGTGGATGGACACTGTTTCCCTACAACCGTAGTGCATACAAACCAAGGAGTAGGGTAGGTTGGCTCTTCCAAAACGCTCAAGGGAGACGAAAAGATTCTGTAAGTAAAGTTTATTTAGGAAACCCCAATTTTAAAAATAGATGAAGGAATGCAACTTGGGATCTATAGCTTTTCACGTGCATATAGACACACAGAACTGTCATCATAGTCCTCATGATCCTTGTTTAACCTGCTCATTATGTGGCCCATTTAATAACAGGTAGTATGTGCTCATGCTGTTATCATATGTTTATAGTTATTTATTTATTTATTTATTTATGCATTCTTCTATCCCACTATTATCTAAAAACAAGTTTCAGTTCAAAGTGGCTTACAATGTACATTTCGGTGGAGTTACAATAGTGATTTAACAATGTGGAGAGGGCATCTGAAGTAGAGAATGACATGGGGATAAAATTTGTTCCCACCCCCACCCCGTCCCCGTCCCCGTGGGATCTGTTTCCATCCCCACCCTATCCCTGCAGGCACTGTCTCCATCCCTGTCCCGTCCCCGCAGGCCCCATCTCTGTCCCCGCTCCGTCCACGCAGGTTCTGTCCCCATCCCCGCCCTGGCCCCATGGGCTCTGATCTCATCTGCAGAAGCCTTTAACACATGATTTCATATTTAAATCTTTTTATTAAAGTATCAAAAGGAACAATATACTGTGCAAATGTTGTGTATAAATTACAAATAGAAAACAATAATAACAATGAGCAGCTATAATATACCCTCCCATCACCACTACCCTCTACCTTTCCAACCCCAACGTTATCTGACTTCTACTACCCCAAGGAATCCTAATCCACCCTGTTAAAATGTCCAGGGGTAGTGTTGGCGAGTCCTTTGATTAGCGCCGGCAAAGGAGCGTCGACGCTCTTGGACCTGGAAAAAACAACTCCATCGCTCCCGAATTATTCAACCACCATGTCCAAAGGAGTGGAGGAGTGAGTTAGAGGTATATGCTGAAACGGAGGACGTTTACAGCAGAACCCGAATCGGCGGAACCACTCCTAAACACCTATGAGAAATCAACTTGGAGTTTTTGGCTCCCGTGGAGGTTACATTGAATACCATCTGGAAGGCGCTTCGGGACCTAACGGTGGCAGTAAATAATTTTGTTTCAGATATAATTTTATTAGAGAGTTACATGGACAATTCAACTGAACCCTTTGAGAGTAAAAAATTGATATAACAAATGATTCTAGATGAGCAAGAAGTGGTTATGATTTTGAAAATGATAATAGGCCAGAAATTTTGAATAATAAAATGAATAGTGTTATAGATGATTAATATCGAGATTATTGTTTTTCCCAGAGTTCCGGGTATGACTCCTAAAGTTTTCCTCAGAAATATTTCCTCAAATTATTACTTTAAAAGGAGTGAAGCCTATGAAAACTGGGATTACTTTAATCAGTGGGATTTGAATTAGAGACTTAAGTATATGTATTGTTAAATAATTTCTGGTTTTTAAAAGAGAAAGAATGTAATCAGATGTATTATTTCTAAGTAAAATTGGACAATAAGTATGTTTTTCAATGAAATGATTTGACTATACACCTTGAAGAAGCCAACCAGATGATCAATGTGGAATAATGAATTAGACGAGTAATATCTAGGGATAATCACGTTAATACCAGGTTTTTTTTTTTGTTTACTGTTTAATTGATCTCCTTATCTTGTTTCACTCTCCCTATTTAGTGGTCTAAGGAAGAGAATAGAATTACCTGACTGAAATAATTCCTACATATTATTTTCTCTGTATTTCCAGCAAGTTGTTTTATCGCTTGTAAAAATTTAAATGGTTATAAATAAAAAATTAAAATGTCCAGGGGTACAAAATACAACCCATTCTGTATGCCCTAGAGAGGAGAAATATGCCCTGTGACGCACTGTTATGACGTTTTAATCTGTGGATGAATAATAAGTCATCAACAATCTCAGGATTGAGGTCTAGCTCTCCTGTCTTCCACAGTCCCTCCTGCAATAGAAGATGTCTTCTTAGAAGATGTACTCGTAGCAGGATGTACAGGATCCCTCATGCAAATTTTGCTAGCTGTGGCCAGAATGTTTGCTTATTTTTTTCACAAAATAAAAATATTGTCTGCATCAATCAAACATAAATAACAGTCCAGTTCATTAACAGGCTTCAAAATAGAAAGTGACACAAGGACAAAGTTTGTCCCCGTCCTCACAGGCTCTGTCCCCATCCCCGCCCCGTCCCTGTGGGATCTGTCCCCTTCCCCACCCCGTTCCCACAGGATCTGTCCCCGCCCCATCCCAGTGGGCTCCGTCCCCATCCCCACAGTTACTGCGGGTCCCTGTCCCCGTGTCATTCTCTAATCTGAAGTTTGTGTGTTCATTCTTAGTGTTTTTGATTAGATTTGGAGAGGAAAGGCTGCGGTAGCTTTGTGGTTGGTTGTGGAGTTTTCATGATTTATTCATATAGTTGTGAAGAGGTAGATTTGAATAGGAGGGTGACGACAGCTTTTGTAATCAACTGTAGAGTTTTTTGACAAGATAATCTTTGGGATATTTGTTAGTTTTAGAAGAGGTAGATTTGAGGATAAAGGTGACAATAGTATTAGTAATTAGCTGTAGACAGGGGAACCTTTTGCAATGGGTCCTGCAGCAGATAAAACACACTAACATTTAGTAAATGGTACCCTGTATGTGGTGTGTGTTTTGCATCTGCTACCAAGGCTCTTGCATCATGGAGGGCAACCAGCTTTGGAACTAGCCTGCTGGTGACCTTTGAGTATTTTCATCATGTTGGTTCATGAGACTTACAAATGTAAGGAGAGTTCTGCCTCATGCCCCCATTTCAAATCAATGAGGAATTCACATCATTCACATCTATGTAGAAAAAGAAATAAATCCACACTGATATCTTGAAATTTCGTACAGGTTCTCATTCAAAGTGTGAAGACTTCATGATCTTCTTGCTTGAGGCTAGTAAACTGTGCTGTTGGACAAATACTATTAATTGAACACTTGCCTGCTGGCACAGTGGAAAGTAACCGGGTTGTCAAGTCCCAGGTGGCTTGATGTGCATTACTCAGACTGACTAAAAGGGGAAAAAACATTACAGAGAATGGAGCTTTTCTCACTTACTGGATGAGCTGCAAAGAACGTGTTCACTGATTAGAGGATATTGACACTCATAAAGCTGCATCACTACACAGTGTGTGAAACTTCAGTTCCCCCTAATTTAGATGTGAAAAAGACCTTACAGCTGAATCTGGAGCGTAACAGAACGTAGTTCAAATTAGGAACTTAGTATCTCACATCACCAGTACCAAGTCCAGCTTTTTTACAGGTTGTCTTACTCTGTCAAAACTATAGAACTGAAAAAAGAATATTTAACTTATTACAGGGCCCTTTTACTAAGCTGCACTAAAAAGTGGCCTGTGCTATGACTAGCGTGTGGGTTTGTAATCCAACAATCTTTAATTGATGCAAATGAGAAGGGACCTGACACCATCCGTGTTTCAGCGTGTATCCACACCTACATCGGGGATTATTATTATTATTATTTATTGTACCCCACATTTTCCCACCTATTTGCAGGCTCAATGTGGCTTACAGAGTGTTGTTATGACAAAGTCAAATTACTACCTCTAGTCAAAGGTGTTGTTATTCGACTTTGCATATACATAAAATCAAAGAGTTGTTAAAAAATGGTTAAGCTATTTGGAGCACAATCGCAAGTTGAAAGCCACTGGCATTCAATCTAGGATCTGCTCATTTTCCATTTCCTCAATTAATTGCCATACGCTAATTTCCCAATTAGCCCATTAGTGCGAGACCTCTTTCCAACACCTATCTGCTGGACAGTAAGGGCCCCTGTGCTAATCGGTTAGCGCACAGTGATGTAGCTGTATTATCCAGTTAGCACTGGGCATACCTACTCTCCATCCCCCTGAACACACCCCAGCGCTAAAAAATAAAAAGTATTTTTAGCATGTGAGAAGCGCAGATCCGAAAACTACCGCAGGATGTCTGAGCGTGCAGTAGCGGATTTTAACCTGCGGTAAACACGCGTTAGTGCTTATCACAGCTTAGTAACAATACCCTTACAAGTTTTTTTTTTTTTAATACCCTTACAAGTTTAACAATATCACTGCCTTGGGTGAATCTCTTCATAAAGGCGTTTAATAAATCCCAATAAATAAAATATATGAATAAATAATATAAATAATATAAATCTATAAAAATGGAATCTTTTGCATGCCTGTATGTAGCAGTACTGTAGCATCTACTCTCTGGTTGACTTCAGGTTGACATTCTTGTTTCACCACACAGTTACAAGCCTAGCAGCAATAGAATATACAGCTCAAGAAACATCATGTATTCAAATGATGCCACAGATCAAAAGTTCATTGAACAGATAGGAAGCAAATGGTAGGACCAAATGATCATTTTTCAAAGGTGAGGAAGGGAAATGGTAGAGCCCCATGAAGATCTGTGCTGGGATCAGTGCTGCTCAGTATATTCATAAGGCACAAAAAGTGAGGGATCGAACAGTGCAGAGACAATCACACAACAAGAGGGTGAAGTTGGCCAAGAAGAAGGAGATCTTCAACCAAAGATTATATAATAATTGTATATAGAAACAACCAAACACAAACTGTTTCAGCAACCTGCCTACGTCTAAACTATACAAAAAGAAATATATAAATTTGTGTGTGTGTGTATGTATATATATTGTAGTGTCGCACAAGGAATGGTGCAGACCGTGCCACTGAGTCTAATAGTTCTTGCACTCCACATTGAAGAAAAGGCAGGAAGGCAGCAAAGTCTGCAGAAGGTGCAAAATTATTGTGGATAATCAAAGTTGAAGTGGACAGGAAACAACAGAAAGGTATTAACTGTTAGATGAGTGTCACCGTCAACAAAGGTAAAGAAATGCATATGGGGAGAAGAAAATCAATTCAAATTCTCTCACACAATCCTGGAATCTTTAAAAGCATTGCAGTAATGATTATTATAGCTATTAGAGTGTTTGGACTTACAAGATAGAATTTAGAAACAAAACGGAAAACATTATTATATCATTTATAGCAATCCATGGTGCCCTGTCATCTTGAATACTCTTTGCAGTCCTGGTCACTTTGTCTTAAAAAGGACATGTTACACCTAGATGATGTACAGGTAAGTTCAACAAAGATGACTGGGGTATAGAACAATTTCATATAAGGAAAGATTTTAAAATATTGAGAATCTTCAGCTTAACATGGTAACACAGTAAATGACAGCAGATAAAGACCAAAATTGGCCATCAAATCTGCCTAGTAGAAATTCATTCAATTTGGGTAATTGCATATATAAAATCTAGC
The DNA here is from genome assembly GCF_901765095.1 of Microcaecilia unicolor. NCBI lineage: Eukaryota > Metazoa > Chordata > Amphibia > Gymnophiona > Siphonopidae > Microcaecilia > Microcaecilia unicolor. The sequence continues at coordinate 404,021,483 of NC_044031.1, read as the reverse complement.
TTCCTCCTCCCCAATATCTTTAACCTCTCCCATCAACTTTTCTCCCACCACTGTTCTTCGCATCTGTCCCGAGCATGTCTAAGATCTTCCAGTGGTCACTGCCACCTGCTTTGCTAGTAAGCATTTCAGGCCTTCCCATTGTTGATTTTGCTTCTTATTAACCAATATTTCAGCCAACAGCCTAGCCCCCTTCTCTGTCTTATTACAACACTTCGCTACAATCCCAATAGTCACCAAAGTTAGTGATGATGTTGCAAGAACCTTCAGCCTCCCTATGCTTGTAGAAGTTTGGGTTTTAACCTTGATTCCTCCAAGTTGGTCACCTCAGCCTTGGAAATCCGAGGCTGTAATTGTACTGCTGCTCATGACTGCTAGCATCACTCCATGCAGACTTGACCCAGTGCTCTCCTGGAGGTATAATGCAATCATCCTACTGCTATTTAAGGTTGTAACCTCTGCTCCATGCAGGTTATTTCAGTGCTTTCTGTTTAAGGGACCCTTCTTACTAAAGGGTGCTTAGTACATGAATAACAGACTATCACAAAACACATTAAAGCGTTTTGCAGTATTTTGCTCATTTCCGCTCGCCAATTATGTGTTTTATACTTTTGGGTACACAGGCACAAAAGAGAGGGTTTTGCAGCATACAAGCATACAGAACACACAGAAAAAAGCAACACTGGGCCTTCAAGAAAGAGATAACAGCTGTCCTTCATTGTTACAGAGACCCAACACGGGCCATGTTTTGGCACACAAGCGCCTGCCTCAGGGGTCTGAATGAAAGACAGGGAGAACAGGCTGTGAAAGGAAAGGGAGAGAGGTGGGACAATGTGGGGGGAGTTTCGGGAGGGGTGAGAATAGCAGATGGAAAGCTGGTGAGCAGTGAAAAGAGGGAGGGTGAGGACTGAAGGGTGAGAGATGAGGAAAATGAAGGATAAAACCTGAATGGGAACAAACATGAAAGAAATGCAAGAAAATGAAAGGCAAGATCAATGTCAGATGCAGAGAAGAACGGGAAGAAGGCAGGGGCAGAAAGAAGAAATGGAAAAGAGATGCTGAATAAAGAATTTAGAAGAAAACTGACACAAGAAAAGTGGAAAAAAGACTGGGACCAGACCAATTACATCACTTCTTAATGACTTGCAATTAGCTTTTGAGTCTGCCAGGGCTGCCCTAGCAATTTCCTTAGACCTGGCCTTTGACTTTATTGATCATTATTTTGTTACAGAGACCTGCCAATATCAGTATTTTTCACACAGTCCATCTTTGGTTTTCCTCTTACCTAAGTAATCATTCCTTTACTGTAAGAGTTTCTATTTCCTCTTCACCTTTACATTTGCTCCCCTGAGGAGTCCCCCAGGGCTCGGTTTTATCATCTATCCTTTCAATATTTTCCTCAGCCAGCTAGCAATTCTTATTCAGGAACACTCTGTTATTCCTTATTTCTGTGCTGATAATATTCTCTTATCTCAATACAGGACCCAGATCATCCTAACCTTGTCTCCCTCCAATATTACCTTGATAACATTTCTACACAAGCTCATTATTTATTTATTTATTTATTTTTTAAAATAATTCAAGAATGACCTACAGGTTAAACACTTGTTTAAAGAAACATGGAAATACATTAATTAGGAAAGAAACATAATTGTGAAAGAAAACAAAGAAAATCCTTTTTAGAACACCCATAAATTGGGGGGGAGCAGAATAATAAAGAAAAGGAGGGTTATAAAAGAAATACTCAGGGCAAAAAGCTCATTCTTAACTCTGCAAAGACATTTGGTTTCTGGATCACTGGGCACCTCTTGACCTTGCACTCCATACAGAGTTCACCCATAACACTTGTGGGCTCATTTTCGAAACAGAAGGACGCCCATCTTACGATATAAATCTGAAGATGGGTGTCCTTCTCACAGGGTCGTCCAAATCGGTATAATCAAAAGCCGATTTTTGACGTCCCCAACTGCTTTCCGTCGCAGGGACGGCCAAAGTTCAAGGGGGCGTGTTGGAGGTGTAGCAAAGGCAAGACATGGGCGTGCTTAACACTTGGATGTCCTCGACCCATAATCGAAAGAAACAAGGACGTCCCTGATGAACACTTGGATGACTTTACCTGGTCGTGTTTGTCTTACAACCAAGGTACAAAAAGGTGCCAAAAATGACCAGATGACCACCGGAGAGAATCGGGGATGACCTCCCCTTACTCCCCCAGTGGTCACTAACCCTCTCCCACCCTCAAAAAATATCTTTCAAAAAATTGATTGCCAGCCTCTATGCCAGCCTCAGATCCAACACAGCAGTATGCAGGTCCCTGGAGCAGTTTTAATAGGTGCAGTGCACTTCAGGCAGGCGGACCCAGGCCCATCCCCCCCACCTGTTACGATTGTGGAGGAAACAGTGAGCCCTACAAAACCCACCACAAACCCACTGTACCCACATCTAGGTGCCCCCCCCTTCACCCGTAAGGGCTATGGTAGTTGTGTACAGTTGTGGGTAGGGGGGGTTGGGGGGGCTCAGCACACAAGGTAAGGGAGCTATGTACTTGTGAGCAATTTATGAAGTCCACTGCAGTGCCCCTAGGGTGCCCAGTTGGTGTCCTGGCATGTCAAGAGGACCTGTGCACTAGAAATGATGGCTCCTCCCATGACCCAATGGCTTGCATTTGGTCGTTTCTGAGATGGACGTCCTTGGTTTCGATTATCACCAAAAATCAGAAATGACCAAGTCTAGTGATGACCAAATTTAAGGATTTGGACGTCCCTGACGGTATTTTCGAAACGTAAGATGGACGTCCATCTTGTTTCAAAAATACGGGTTTCCCCACCCCTAGATTGGGACATTTTGTGAGGATGTCCATATCAAAAGATGGATGTCCCTTTCGAAAATGCCCCTCTTGGTGATTCATTACTTAGAGATTCACATTGACTATCAACTCTTCTTTCACATACAAATCCAAATCTCCAACATTGCAAAATCCTGCTTTCAATCAGTACAGTTTATTCACTCTGAGATTATGTGGATGATTTTACTTGTGCCACATTACATCTTACTATACTATACATGTCTCATAGTCCGCTTTTATCCCAGAGAATTCAAGCCAGATTGCAGTAAGAAAAACCTTCTCAATGATGGGAATTACAATTTTCCTTGGAAAAATGATTTAAATTCAGTAATTAGTCCGAGAATATACAAACATATTTTAATCCTTCCTAAAATGCAGATAAGATGGTAATTGTCTAATTTGAGAGGGAATATCTTTCCAAACTTTTGCTCTCTGGTATGAAAACATTTGCCCCCCAATAGATTTTAGCTGAATGTTCTTCATACAAGGGAAATCAAAATCAAGTCTCTGTTTCCATCTTGAATTCAGTCGGCTAGTAGAGAATGTAAGTAAACACCCTAATCTTCAGCATTTTGGCCGTGAAATCATTTAAAAACCAAGTGTGCTATTTTAAAATACATATACGTGAATTTACTGTAAGCCAATTAAGTCTATTTCTAAGTGGTGTCACTTTTAAATTTTCCCAATTTAAAAATCAATCTCTCGGAAAGCCTTGGAAAAAGATGACTAACTAAGGGATTTAAAATGGCTGCAGTATCTGACGTGTTGCTTTCCTCCACCTTTCTTATGATCTTATTTCCTCCATAATGACCAAGCACAGAAGCAAACCCTCTGCTTGAACCTACCTGGTCCTATGGACACATTTGTAAGGAGATCTCTGACTTTCTAATTTCAGTCAGAGAGTGGCCTGCTTGAAGTGCCAGGAGAGAGAGGAGAGTTCCCAGCATCTCTAAGGCTTGACATCACCTTCAGCCCAAATCGGAGAATTCCACCTCTGCAACCACAGAGCAGCAGTCCACCACTTATGGTAATAACAGCATCCCTGCCAGGAAGTGCTTGGGACACATTTTTGTGAGAGGGTCCAAGTCAGCATGTCAGTGATAGTGGAAAATTTCATTGATATTATATCAATCTCTAAAGTACATAAGTACATAAATACATAAGTACTGCCATACTGGGACAGACCAAAGGTCTATCAAGCCCAGCATCCTGTTTCCAACAGTGACTAATCCAGGTCACAAATACCTGGCAAGATCCCAAAAAAGTACAAAACAATTTATGCTGCTTATCCCAGAAATAGTGGATTTTCTCCAAGTCCAATTTAATAATGGTCTATGGACTTTTCCTTTAGGAATCCATCCAAACCTTTTTTAAAATCTGCTAAGCTAACCAGAGTTTAATTACACATTGTTTTAAATTTACTACTTTGTAGCTTCATCACATGCCCCTTAGTCCTAGTATTTTTGGAAAGCGTAAACAGACGATTCACATCTACCCATTCCACTCCACTCATTATTTTATAGACCTCTATCATATCTCCCCTCAGCAGTCTTTTCTCCAAGCTGAAGAGCCCTAGCCTCTTCAGCCTTTCCTCATAGGGAAGTCGTCCCATCCCCTTTATCATTTCCGTCGCCCTTCCCTGCACCTTTTCTAATTCCACTATATCTTTTTTGAGATGAGGCGACCAGAATTGAATGCAATATTCAAGCTGCGGTCACACCATGGACCGATACAAAGACATTATAATGTCCTCATAATGTCCCCTTGTAATTTTTCACAATCCTCCCACGATTCAACGACTTTGAATAACTTTGTGTCATCAGCAAATTTAAATTACCTCACTAGTTACTCCCATCTCTAGGTCATTTATAAATATGTTAAAAAGCAGCGGTCCCAACACAGACCCATGGGGAACCCCACTAACTACCCTTCTCCATTGAGAATACTGACCATTTAACCCTACTCTCTGTTTTCTATCTTTTAACCAGTTTTTAATCCACAATAGAACTCTACCTCCTATCCCATGACTCTCCAATTTCCTTTGGAGTCTTTCATGAGGTACTTTGTCAAACGCCTTCTGAAAATCCAGATACACAATATCAACCAGCTCACCTTTATTCACATGTTTGTCCACCCCTTCAAAGAAATGTAGTAGATTGGTGAGGCAAGATTTCCCTTCACTAAATCCATGTTAGCTTTGTCTCATTAATCCATGCTTTTGAATATGCTCTGTAATTTTGTTCTTTATAATAGTGTCTACCATTTTATCCGGCACCGATGTCAGACTCACCGGTCTATAATTTCCCAGATCTCCTCTGGAATATTTTTAAAAAATCAGCGTTACATTGGCCACTCTCCAATCATCCGGTACCTCGCTTGATTTTAAGGATAAATTACATATTACTAACAATAGTTTCGCAAGTTCATTTTCCAGTTCTATCAGTACTCTGGGATGAATACCATCCTGTCCAAGAGATTTGCTACTCTTCAGTTTGTAGAACTGCCCCATTACGTTCTCCAGTTTTATAGAGATTTCATTCAGTTTCTCCAACTCGTCAGCTTTGAATACCATTTCTGGCACTGGTATCTCTCCCAAATCTTCCTTGATAAAGATTGAAGTGTCAGACTTGTGAGTTCTTGTACCAAGTAGAGCGCTGCTGAGCCCAGTACTCGGGCCAGGTTCTGCTTGGCAGCTGGACAACCCCGGGTTTCACCTGCGCTGACTGCCTTTCCCCAGAGGTTGAACCCCTAGGTGCGGGCGGCCTGCAGGACTTACAGGACGGAGCTGGAAGCAGGGTGATGAATGTATCGGCCAGGCAGGCAGCAGGTCAAGAGAGTAATCCAGGTACAAGCGACAGTCAGTAGGCAGGCGGCAGGCAAAAGAGTAATCCAGGTACAGGTGAAAGTCAGTAGGCAGGCGGCAGGCAAGAGAGTAATCCAGATGCAGGCAAAAGTCAGTAGGCAGACGGCAGGCAAGAGAGTAATAAAGGTACAGGCGAAAGTCAGTAGGCAGGCGTCAGGCAGAAAGGTAATCCAGGTACAGGCAAAGTCAGCAACGAGGGACAAGTAGATAAGAAGCAGACTACAGAGTTAGAAACACCTACCAAAGTAGAAGCTGAAGCATGGAGTCCAGAGAGAGCTCAGCTGATAAAGAGCTGGCACTTACATCAGCAGGGAGAAGGGGCACAGCCATAGGACAAGAGCAGGGGAAGGAGGAACCAGAAGACCAGTGGGAAAGAAGCAAGGGAAGCCAGGCAGAGGAAGAGTTGACCCAGTTGGGTGGAAGCAAAGCAATCAAGGAGCCTGGAAGCCAGGCAGAGAGCAGAAATAGGTGCATGGAAGCAAAGCAATTAAGAAGCCTGCAACCACCGTTCTCTTAACAAACCCAGAGAGGACTACACACACATGGCTCAGGCAGTGCCAGTCAAGTGTGCGTGTCGACGGGACCCCGCGCAGCCAGAGGACGCTGCTTGCGTTGAGGTAGGGGACATGACAGTACCCCCTCCTTAAGGAACCCCCTCTGCCTAGGTCTGGGTTTCAGTGGGTAGCGGTCATGGAAATCGCAAATCAGGTCAGGAGCATGGACGTTAACAGCGGGCTCCCAGGAATTGTCCTCTGGGCCAAAATGTTTCTATGATAGCAGATAAAATATTCGTCCTCTCTTGACACTTGGAGTCTAGAATCTCCTCTACCTCAAATTCAGGGTCAGGCTCGGAATCAGGAACGATGATCTTCTTGGGTTCTGGATGCCATCTGGAAGTTAAAAATGGTTTAAGCAGGGCTACATGGAAGGTGTTGTGAACCGTCAGGTTAGCTGGTAATTGGAGATGGTAAGTGACCGCCCCCACCCGAGATTGTATTGGAAATGGCCCTATGAATCGGGGAGCAAACTTGAAGGAGGGTAGGTGAAGCCTCAAGTATTTGGTGCTGAGCCAGACCTTCTGTCCAGGTTGAAAAACTGGCACAGTTCGTCTTTTTCGATCCGCGAATAGCTTGTACTTAGCCAAGGCGTGCTGAAGATGTTGCTGGACCTTGGCCCAGATATCCTGAATATCAGTGAGAGTCCGGTGGAGCAGAGGTGAGGCTTGTGTCTGAGGGATTCATCCTCCTGGAGTAGAGGCTGCAGATATTTTATGATTTTTCTTAATTTGTCCAGCTCTGGGTTGTATGTCACTATAAGGGGGATTCCCCACTATAAGGGGGAATTACTGAAAAAGATATTCCCATCCCCACCAGTGCTGGCCTTCCGACAGCCACCCAACTTAAAACACAAGCTAATTAGAAGTAAGCTCCCAACACAGACACACAGATTCAAAAAGAAAAGAATGGCACACATCTTTGCAATATATCCAGCTGCAAACTATGCCAAAACATTTCGCAGGATCCCACGGTCATTCACAAAGGAAAAATATTCAACATTAAGGAATCTTTCAAGTGCTCATCTTCCAATGTGGTATATATCATTAAGTGTAAAAAATGCAACGGAGATTGCTACATTGGAGAAACCAGTCAGATGCTACAGAAGATTTTTAATTTACATAGACACCATATGAAAAATGCCAGTACTAATAAAGATGTCATGCCAGTGGGGCAGCAATTTCCAAAACCAGAACACTGTACCAGTGACTTCATGGTAAGAATCTTAAAAGGGAACTTTAAAACAATACAGGAACGTAAGACTTTTGAAGTCAGAATGATTAAATATTTTTTCACCTACCAGACAGGACTTAACAAAGATCTGGGTTTTCTAGCCCATTATAAACCATAAAATTGTACTGCTTTGAAAATTGTACTGCTTTGTCACCCTCCTGTCTCCATGCATATTTCACCTGTCTCTCTTCCTGTCTCTCACCTATCCACCCCCATCCTGTTAGACTGTCACTGGAATGCTTTGATGTTTCACTTATATATACTGTCATCTACCAACATTTGCTTATTTCCGATCTGACGAAGAGGGGCAACCTTCGAAAGCTAATCAAGAAATGTATTAAGTTATGTCCAATAAAAAAGGTATCATCTTATTTTCTTTTTCAAGTTTTATTTTGTTTTATTTCTATTGATTACCTTTAAAAGTGGACTAACACTGCTACCACACCTCTGTACTCATAAATGGTGTAGTATCAGCCCACACCAATTTGAACCCTTGCTAACCATCATTCTCCAAAATTTTCTTCAGTGAAAATCCTCCAGCCACTTTCTTCCATCTCTTTCTCCCTACTCAGCTTTTAATTCCTTATCTTTTACCCGCTCTCTTGTGCCTCATTTCAAGTACCCTTCCTAACTCCCATCCCTTTTCATTCCCCCAGTGCTTCTTTTGTCTCTCACCCCTCAACCCAGTTTCTTTCCTCTGCCTTTGACCACATCCTAATTTCTTAGCACCATCTTTCAATCCTGCCCCACCTGCCATCCCCTTATCTTTCACTTACAATCTCACATCCTCAGTACCTGATTACAACTTTGATTCTTGTCTTACTTTCCCTCCCACAGATAGAAAAAGTAAAGAAATGAACACAGTTGCAACTGAACTGGGGGGGGGGGGCATATAGAGTACAGCAGTAGCCTATCAACCAGGGAAGCCCAGTTCACATCACTCAGTTGCACCTTATGATCTTAAGCAAGTCACTTAACCCTTCATTGTTTTAGATATAAACTTAGATAATGATCCATCTAGGGGCAGTAAAAAATCTAGGTTATCGAAATGTAAATCACCTTGAGCTACTATTGTAAAAATTATGAGCTAAATGCATAGAAACAAATTATTGAACTTGCTTTTAATTTATCAAGCATGCTTCCTTCCTTCTAATATTACTGGAGCAAATATTCAGCCTACAATAGTAAGTGGCTGCCAAGCTGCTTCCAGCCAAGGCCACTGAGAGGGGGGGCAGGGGGGCAAGATTCCCCTGGTCCTGGCCTCCAAGGGGGACCTGGCGCTGGGGTCTGTCTCTCTTCTGCTCTTGATGGACCCAAGTAATCATGTCCTGACAGGAGCAGGAGAAAGAACTCCAGCACCGGGTCCTCCTTAGAGGCGGGGGAGGAGCAGACACAGGGCTTCAGGGCCTCTGGTTTGGCTGGCAGGGATCCCCAAGCCTTGCCAGCAGAAACCTTCCTCCAGTGTTGGTTTATGCTGCATTGCCTGCTTTGCGACTGCTTTTCCTCTCATGTCACGCATACGCAGTGTGTTTTTTCTAGCAAAAAAAGGTGCCGGTACTCAAATGCCAGGCCACCCTTCAGGAATGGGGTAATCATGGAGACCCACCCCACAATAGCCAGGCCCCCTGCAACCAGTCACAAGGCAGAATTGTTGTGTAGAGCCTGAAATCTTTCATTAACACTTTGGACCATGGGTCAATTTTAGCAGACAATAGAAAAGGTGCCGGTACTCAGTACCCCCAAGTACCCCCTCAAAAAAAGCACTGCGCATACGCAACGTGAGGGGGAAAAGCAGCTGCAGGACAGGCAATGTGGCAGAGAACAGCGCTGGAGGAAGTCTTCTGTTGGCGGGGCTTGGGGACCCCCACCAGCCAAGGTATGTGGAGTTACGGCGGGGGGCAAGGAGGTGGGGCAAAATGTGCTCACCCCCACTTTGGGCTTCAGCCCCCCCTTTTAAAAGTCTGGCTAAGTGGTGGTCCGGGGGGGGGGGGGGGGGTTGGCTGCGGCAGCCCTGCCTCGGGCCCGGCTCAGTCTCTCAGCAGCCCTGCTTCCAGCCACAGGGTAAACTAGCCCTGAATACTCAATGCGAGGGCATGCACAGCTCTCTGCATTGAATATTACCGCTGACCTGGAAGTTAACTGGGCACTTCCCAATATTCAGACTAGTGCCTAGTTAACTTGCTGCATTAAGTTAGGACAACTATTTTGCTGTCCTAAGTTTATGTGGTTACTTGACCGGTTAACAGACTGAAAATCACCACTAACCTGCTAAGTTTCCGCTCAACCCCAACTTCGCTCGTGGACCACCCACAAGCTTGCCGGTTTTGGCATAGGCGGTTAGAGGGGATATTCAGCGGCACTATCCAGTTACGTGATGCTGAATATCCCCAGATAGGTCCCGCACAAGCGATTTAAATGGCCAGGAGCCTCTCTTTGAATATCGACCCCCTGAATGTCCAAAAAGACATAATGAAGCTTGAGGATATTATAAAGAGGCTAACAGTGCATTCTGCAGAGCTGGGTTTAGCATCCTCTGAACATTTTATTGTATGCTCATTACTCAGTTTTGCACTGCTATTTGGCCTTCTGAGGCTGACCTTTTCAAATTCAGTATCACATTTTTACTATTCATCCTTGCCTCTTTTTCAGCCTCTAAATGAGTGATTCAGAGCAAAAGTGAATTGGGATCCCTGCTGTATGATTCTTTCTTGTAGTTTTTCCTGCGCTTTCTTTTGGCTGCAAGACCGAGAAAGATGTCTTACATGATGTTCTTGGAAGCCAATTCACAATCTTATTAAAAGATTCGCAATGTAACGAACTAGAACACAAGAGTAGTTAATGAATTACATACAGCTTACAGTACATCTTCTACAGAGGAAACCCACTGGGTGCTTGTACTCTTGATTAATGCTCATTGCTCTCTGAGTGCCTTTGATCTGCTCCCATTCTGTCAATGGAAAGACTCAGAGGAAGTTGTGAGTGGAATCAACAAGCTCTCTCCCCTACCATTAGAAAATCCAGCATATAATCACTGCTATAAAATGCAGATTCCAGATTTCCAGGTAAGGCTCAGCTGTTGTGCACAGTGCTGAAACAACAGCCATTCGAGAAAGTGATGGATTTGACACTGTATCTAGTTCCAATTTTCCTGACATCTTTCTTTAGATTTTCTCGAGCCTCCTACAAACATGTTTTATCTAAATCTTTTGTAAGTGGAAGAACTTGTCTGCTTCATTCTACTGTGTATTAATTAAACACAGTAAAGTTTCCATAATCTTCAGCGTCTTACTAATCACCGGATTTTGTTTCTTGACATGTGAAATTAGATCTGATGAAATGGTGAAGTGGGAGGGGAGAGTCTGCCTGGTATTCTGTTTCTCCTGGAATCATGAACTGTTTGGTGTAATTTGATGTGCTTTTCATGTCAACTCATATCCTGATATTTGACATTTTTAGGTGTCTGGTTCACTTAAATATTGCTAAAATTATATTCAGCATGCAGATGTGCAGGAATACATTTATTTTAAAAAATATTTCAATGAAGGGTAACTTTAGAGGCTTCACACATACTATGGTAACATTCCTAAGAGCACACAGGGTTAATCTGATCACTATAAACCACCCTGTAACAAGAAAACAGGTGATCTGGAAAAGTAGCAATACTGTGCATAAAAACAAGTGGCAAAAGGAAGTTTCTCCAAGAAAAGTGGGTTTTTTTGGTGAAAATGTTCATAATAATTAACTGTAGTCACAAGTTGTGACACTGCTGCCCTGAATGTAGGGGGAAAGATGCAGCTTTTAATGAAAGGGTGAATTTGCATGTGCAGGATCATGAATTTATTTTATATAAACAGTAAGTTTAAACATATAAAAGACACTATACAGCAGCGGTTCCCAAACTGTGCTCCGCAGAACAATGCTCCCTACTCCCCCCCCCCCCCCCCCCCAGTAGGTCCAGCTGCATCTACCACTTCCTGCTTCTTTCCCCGCCACCGCTGCAGTGCTTGCAGTTTACATTTTTGGGCCATCCGCAATTCACACAGGCACTGCCGGGACTTCCCCCTGCCATGTCTGGCCCTCACAACAGGAAGTTGATTCAGATAGGGCCAGACGCTGCACTGGGAAGGCCCTGGAGTGCCTGTATGAATTGTGGATGGCCCGAAAATGTAAGCTGCAAGCACTGTAGTGATCCTGGACCTGCAGGAAGGAAGGTAGCGAGCAGTGCTTGATTTGGGAAAGGCAGATGGCTGCAGGGAAAGGGAGACCTATGTGGCAGGAGGGGGGGGGGGGGTGTGGAGACCTATGTGGCCATGGGGTGCGGAGACCCATGTGGCCCTGGTGTGCTGTGGAGACCCATGTGGCTGGTGGGTACCGCGATCCGCAAAAGTTTGGGAACCCCCCTGCTATACGGTTACTGTCCAGTGTTCTTGCCTCAGCAGCAGTTCACAGTTCCTCTGCTCTCACAGAGTAAGCTAGCCTCTTAGCTTTCATTTTCATGACATTCTTAACCCAAAACAACAGGAAGAAACCGGAAATTTGGGTTTTACTCTGTCATCGTTTAGACTATTACTCAAAAATGTGCACTATTTAATAATAGATGCTGCACGACTGAAGGATAATGTGCACTATTTGAACAATCGGGTGCACTATTTGAGCAGCAGTCCACAATGTTGATGATATAGGAATGGAAGTGTGCTAAACTTTGAATGATGAGCTCGGGAGAAGCTAGATAAAGGAAAGATGGACAAAGCGGTGGGGTCAGATGGCATACATCCAAGGATACTGAAGGAACTTAGGGAAGTTCTGGTGACTTCTCTGCCCATCTTTTTCAATGCTTCTCTAGAGTCAGGAGCTGTTCGAAAGGACTGGAGAAGGATGAATCTCATCCTCTCCATAATAGTGAAAGTAAGAAAAAGGTTGGGAACTACAGGCAAGTTAGTTTGACCTTCATGGTAAATAAATTAATGGAAGTGCTTCTAAAACAAAGAATAATGAGGTTTCTGGAATCCACTGGATTGCAGGACCCGAGGCAGCATGGTTTCACCAGAGGCAGGCCTTTTCAGACTCTTTGACTGGGTGACCAGAGAGCTGGATGGAGGGACAGTGCACTATATGTGGTGTACTTAGATTTTAGCAATGATGTGGACACAGTTCCGCATAGACAACTTATAAATAAAGTGAGTGCCCTCAGTATGGGCTATAAAATGACTGACTAGGTTAAGTAGTGGTTGAGTAGAAGGCAACAAAGGGTAATGGTAAATGGAGTTCATTCTGAGGAAAAGGACAAGGATCAATTCTTATGCTGATTCTTTTTAACATTTAATACATAAGTGTTGCCATACTGCAACAGACCGAAGGTCCATCAAGCCTAGTACCCTGTTTCCAACAGTGGTCAATCCAGGTCACAAGTACCAGGCAAGATCCCAAAACAGTACAATACATTTTATGCTGCTTATCCCAGAAATAAGCAGAGGATTTTCCCAAGTCCATTTTAATAATGGCTTATGGACTTTTCTTTTAGGAAGCTATCCAAACCTTTTTTAAACCCCTCTATGCTAACTGCTTTTACAACATTCTCTGGCAATAAATTCCAGAGTTTAATTACAAGTTGAGTGAGGAAATATTTTCTCCAATTCGTTTTAAATTTACTACTTTGTAGCTTCATTGCATGCCCCCTAGTCCTAGTATTTTTGGAATGAGTAAACAAGCGATTCACATCTACCCGTTCCACTCCACTCAGTATTTTATATACCTCTATCATATCTCCCCTCAACCTTCTTGTGAGTTATATTGCAGAAAGGCTGTATTATAAGGTATGGCTCTTTGTGGATGATACCAAAATCTGCAATAGGGTAGAAACCCCTGATAGCGTGGATAACATAAAGAAAGCAAAGCTTGAAGAATGATCCAGAATTTGGCAGCTAAGATTTAATGCTAAAAAAATGCAGGGTCATGCATTTGGGCTGCAAAACCTGAGAGAGAGGTACAGTTTAGGGGGTGAAGAACTTTGGTGCACAAAAAAGGAGCGGGACTTGGGTGTGATCCTAGCAGGACTTGGGTGTGATGTTGTTAAGGTGGCTAAATAATTAGAAAAGGCAATAGGAAAAACTAGAAGGATGCTGGGATGCATAGGGAGAGGAATGGCCAGCAGGAAAAAAAAAGGAGGTGATAGTGCCTCCGTTTAAGATTGGCGAGACCTCTTTTAAAATATTGTACTCAATTCTGGAGACCGCACCTTCAAAAAGATAGAAACAGGATGGAGTTGGTCCACGGGTTGGCTACTAAAATGGTCAGTGGCCTTCATCATAAAGCATATGGGGGTTGACTTAAAGATCGCAGTATGTATACTTTGGAAGAAAGGCGACAGGTGGAGATATGATAGTGAAATGTAAATAACTCAGTGGCATAAATACATAGGAAGAAAGTTTCTTTCAGTTGAAAGAAAGCTCTGGAACGAAGTAGCATAGGATGAAGGTGAAAGAGAAGAGACTCAGGAGTAATCTAATGAAATACTTCTTCATAGAAAGAGTGGTGAATATGTGGAACACCTTTCCAGTGGAGATGATTGAGATGACGACTGCATCTGATTCAAATAAGCCTGGGACAAGTACATAGAATCTCTAAGGAAGAGGATGGAATAGTAGATGGTGTGGATGGGAAGATTGGATAGGCCATCAATCACCAGACTAGGAATGTTGGTATAGAAAGACTACTGAAATAGAACAATCCCCATGTAATTGCAAATGAAGACTCATGACATTAGCAGTCCAGCCAGCACTGATAATTACATTGAAAGAAAAAAGAAGGAGGCACTACTTCCCCTCCCCCCTCCTCCTCCAAAATGACTTCTTTTGGAACTGAGAGTGGAGGATGTTTTAAGCTATACTTGGTTTGTAGGCTGGGATTAGTACGGTTATTATTGGGATGTGATGTTATTGGAATTTGTTTTTGTTATATTTTATATTATTTTAATTACTTCATTTGTTATTACTGTATTTGTTTATACGTTGATATTGATCTATGTTCATTACTGTAAAACATTTTGGGTGACAAGTCAGGGAAATGGTCTATGAGTAGTCCTTCATTTACAATTGCCTAGGGTTCCCCACCTCCACATTTAACCTTCTTCCATCTATCACAGTCACAGTCTTTTGCTAGGGATAGCAGACCACAGTTTCTTCCAAAACCCAGGAGATGTGCACCCTAAGCCTACTAACTCCACCATTGTTCAGTGGGTGAAATACCCAACCACAAGGACAGTGAGCAATGTCTTCATGGTATCACCAGCTCCAGCCTGAGAAACAAAAGCTATGTGGAAGCAGAAATCAAATCCAGATCTCACCACAGCAGATGTAGCACAGCCAATGAACTAGAGAAAACTGATTAAAAGAAGGAACTAATATCACTCACTATATAGCTGCTGTTCGCAAGACATTATTACAGAATTACTGCACATTCAACTATCTTATGGAAAAGCAGAGAAAAGTAATTAAAAACAATATCTATTACTTTTGCCCTTGGAAAGAAAACTGATTGCTCATTAGCGTACTTTCCTAGAAAGTAATTCCCTGCTATAATCAGATACTCAGAATCCTAATTAGATTTGTGCCTTGCAATTACAGCTTCTCAGTACAACAGACTTAAGTGGAATTAGGTTTTCTGTAGCCACATGTTTGGATGTTCATCTCAAACACTTTCTTATAGATTCTGTTATACGTTGGTTAAATCAGGCATTTTCAGACCAGTCCTTGGGACATACCCAGCTAGTCATGTTTTCAGGATATTCTCAGTAAATACGCATGAGATAAATTTATATGCACTGCCTCCATTGTATGCAAATCTTTCTCAAACATATACATTGTGGGTATCCTGAAAACCTGACTGGCTAGGTATGCCCTGAAGACTGGGTTATAAACTACTGGATTAAACATATCATAGGAATTACAGTGCCTTGTTAAGCTCTTTACACCCCTGTACATTTTTAACATGCTGTTCTTTGAGCGAGTGGGAAAAGCATGTGGAACACCACTCATGGAATTCTTCCTAATGTATCTGTGCATGCTTGTTGTGCCTGTGTCTCTCTGTGCGTGCATCTGTTGTCTGTATATGTGGCTCTTACCTAGGGGAGGGTGGCTTGAATAGAGCAGTTCCTGAATACTCCATTGGTTTGGAAAGAATAATAAAATGAAAACAAGTATGATAATATCTGTAACCATTAGATGCTACTGTCAACAGATCTGAAAGTATACATTGTACATTTAAACCACAGGGTACCACTATAGTAGGGCAACATTGCCAACCTTCTCCACTACTGTGGAATTATAAGGTCCCTCATGAAAGACTAGAGGAAATTAGAGGGACATGGGATCAGAGGTAGTGTCTTACTGTGGATTAAAAACCGGTTGAAAGAAAGGAAACAGAGAGTATGACTAAAAGGTCAATATTTGCAATGGAGAAGGGTAGTTAGCAGGGTCCCTCAGAGATCAGTGCTGGGACCTCTGCTTTTTAACATATTCATAAATGACCTAGAGATGGGGTAACTAGTGAGGTAATCAAATTTGCCGATGACACAAAGTTATTCAAAGTAGTCAAATCGCGGGGAGATTGTGGACCTTACGAGACTGGGAGACTGGGCGTCTAAATGGCAGATGACATTTAATGTGAACAAGTGCAAAGTGATGCATGTGGGAAAGAGGAACCCAAACTATAACTACGTCATGCAAGGTTCAGTGTTGGGAGTCACGGACCGAGAAAGTGATCTAGGTGTTGTCGTTGATGATACATTGAAAACTTCTGCTCAATGAGCTGCTGCGGCTAGGAAAGCAAATAGAATGTTAGGTATCATTAGGAAAAAGATGGAAAACAAAAATAAGGATATTATTCTGCCGTTGTATCGCTCCATGGTGTGACCACACCTCGAGTATTGTGTTCAATTCTGGTTGCCGCATCTCAAAAAGACATAGTGGAATTGGAAAAGGTGCAGAGAAGGGCGACAAAGATGATACAGGGGATGGGACAGCTTCCCTATCAGGATAGGCTGAAGAGGCTGGGGCTCTTCAGCTTGGAGAAAAGGCAGCTGAGGGGAGATATGATAGAGGTCTATAAGATAATAAGTGGAATGGAACGGGTCGATGTGGAGCATCTGTTTATGCTTTCCAAAAATACTAGGACAAGGGGGCATGCGATGAAGCTGCAGTGTGGTAAATTTAAAACGAATTGGAGGAAATTTTTGTTCACTCAACGCATAGTTAAACTCTGGAATTCACTGCCGGAAAAGGTGGTTAAAGCGGTTAACTTAGCGGATTTCAAAAAAGGGTTGGATGGCTTTCTGGAGGAAAAAGCCATAGAATGGAATGGACGAGGGAATACAGAATTTCTAGAATGGGCGGGACAAATTGCTTGTTCTTTTGGCCGCTGTCGGTGACAGGGTGCTGGGCTCGATGGACCCTTGGTCTGTCCCAGCATGGCGATGCTTATGTACTTATGTACTTATACACATAACAACTAGTAGTAAACTACATGGTTCAGTCACTAGGGTGGTGCTTCTAGAAGTGGTTACCTCATTGTAGACCGCCTGATGCCTCACGCTGAGATCCTATTCTATAATGACTTCTGGGCACCAGGATTCCATTATAAAAGGCTAATGTAACCCAATATTGCATGTCTTACATTTAGACACCCACAGTTATACCAGCCACAGACAGGCATAACTGCAGGTGCCTAAATGTGTAAAGGGCATGCATAACTTACACCCACCTCTACAGCCCCTTGCATTTCTGCAGCTATAACACATACGCATGCCCTTATAGGAAAGCACTTGGGGCTCTATGACAAATAAGTGCTACATTTTTGAGCATATGTGTGCAGAAAGAGGCACCTAAATGCAGGAGAATTATAGAATTGCCCTTCACACCGTCACTATATATAGCAGCCATTAAGAAAGCTATAAGCTTCACTCATTAGGTTTCACAATAGAATTTACAACTAAGAACATGAAATACACATCTGAATCACTAAGATCCTGTCCAGCAGGGAGATGGATGTTGCAATCAGGGAGGTTTCACTGTAGGAAAAGCATGCAGAGCATAGCTGATGGAGTAATTTCCAACACTTCTGTGTTTGTGCATGTATCTGTACATATGTATCGGTATGCATGTATGTATTTGTATATACTGTGATCAGAAAGCTGAGTCAAAACCCCTGGGAGCAGAGATTATGATTTAATACTTATCACCTAGGTGACTCTCTATTCCCAGGTAAGTTAAATGGAAAACTTTCAGCAATATATCCTTACCTGCTTGCTTCTTCTCTACTTCCAAAGAACTCCCTGTAATCAGGCAAAAAGCAGAATGTAAGGGGGAGGGGTAGTAGCAGGAAGTAGCGCACAGAAGGTACCTCCATCAGCCAGCAAGGGGCAGAAAGCAGAGCCTCTTGGGACAGGTAGTCCAGGAGCTAGTCTTTCCCCAGCTGGGGTAGATAGTTTATTAGTACCCTTTGCAGAAGCAAGAGGGTATGGCTGGAAGAATACACTGCAGGAAGTATTTGAAGGAACTTGAGACAGAACACAAGGAGAGGAACACACACAGAGGCTGAAACCAACCCACTGGGCAGTGAACAGGACCAAAAGAAAGGTGTTCTACAGGCTGAAATTCCTTGGGTAGTAAATAGACCCTAAAGCAATGAGTCATCTAGCATGGTAAAGAGAGGCTGGGAGAAGAAAGCCTTGGGGAACATTTAAAAGATATTGTAGCTTTGGAAGTGGGAGCTGGGAATTAAAAGCTTTTGGAAAAGTATAAAGGATTAATGCAGCCTGGAAAGAGAAAAGAGTTTAGGCTGGGGAAGAAAAGCTGTAGTTTGGGGAATAGAGATCCCAATAAAAAGGGCTGGGCAGAAGTATAGCCTAGACATGGATTATGTGCAGCTAGGTTTATTCACATGATGAAGGATTACAGCAATGCTAAGAATTAAGAGCACAATATGCTGGATGCAGAGAGAGAGAGAGAATGGAGAAACCTTCTTTGCAAGCCAAGGGAAGCAGCACCGGTAGGCTGAACTGGGAAATGGGTTTTGGGAGCCTAAGTGTGGCATCTGTTGTATGCAGAGAAGTAGGAAGGCTTAAATCTCTTTGAGGCCCTTTTACTAAGCTGCGTAGGTGCGTATGTGCATCCTACGCATGTCAATTTTGCCTATGCCTGTGAATTTTGAACTACCACCTGGCTACCACGAGGCCCGGGCAGTAATTTCATTCTTTACATACTTCCACTAGGCGCGCTGGAAATTTTCCGGCATGTGGCACTAACTGAGGAGTAATTGGCGTTGTACGCGCATAGACCATTACCACCCAGTTAACGCATGAGATTTTACCACTAGGTCAATGGGTGGCGGTAAGGTCTCAGGCCCAAAATGGACGCGCACTAATTTCTATTTTGCCACACATCCATTTTCAGCCAAAAAAGAAGGCCTTTTTTGCAGGTGCACTGAAAAAATGGACCTGCGCACTTCCAATACATATGTCTACACCAGCACAGGCCATTTTTCGATGCACCTTAGTAAAAGGACCCCTTTGTAAAGTGCTGTGCAAACAAGAGGCATTACTGGCAGGCTGAGTCTGGAAAAGGGGGATTGCCTATGAGCAACCAGGGAGGGGACATTGGTAGATGTTTGATGTTTGTAAAGAAGGAAAAGTATTATTTTGTTACTGGTGTTTGTGTATTATGGAAGCCCTATGAGAAAATGGCAAGAAAAAAAGCCTTGAATGTTATATCCACAATAAAAGATTGTTTGGGGGAAATACTGGGAATTGTGGATATTTTAGGAAAAGGCTCCCATAGGGTTAAGCTAGTTCTGCTGGGAAAGTACGCATAGCAGGAAGGGTGCAGCTCCCTTTCAGTACCAGCTGTAACTTTGTGAGATTCCTTCAGGGACTGCTCACTCATTTTAACCAGTCATCAGGACCGGGATTTGCATCCTAGGGTACTCCCTAGTGGTGACAATACATATATGTCTGTGTGTGTTTACCTGTGTGTGTGAGTGTGTGTGTGTGTGTGTGTGTGTGTGTGTATACATATATATATATATATATATCTGTGCAAAAAAACAACTACTGTGGAAACCAGTCTGCGTAGCTAATATGATAATTTCAATTAATACTACTCATAGGAATAGGTCAACTCACAGTGGAGAAAAGACCTCAGACACCCAGCAGTATTCAAATGTCCCTGTGTCATTTGATTAGGCTCAAATCACTGCTGTAGTGGGTAGAGTGTAATCATTGGTCAGAAGAACCTCTACCGGGTAATTTGTATCAAAAACATAATGCAAATTTCATGCAAACAAATTAAACCCTGTTAGATGCTTCTCCCCCTGCATACTCCTTGTATACTACTACTACTACTTACTACTACTACTTATCATTTCTATACTCTTCTAAGTTTTCCTATTCTGTATTTTATTTAATGTTTGTAAGCCACATTGTGCCTGCATGAGTGGGAAAATGTGAGATATAAGTGAACAATAAATAAATAAATAAACAGCACTAATCTGCGTCAGTTCCCAAAGAGGACCTGTTTTGCATAGGCTTCATCAGGGGATCATAAATAATACAGTGCTATATAGAGATTAAATGGAGGATTATTACTCATAATAATCCTCCATTTAATGGGAGGGAGAATAAGGCCAGGGAGGGATGTCTTCCATTCTATGGGGGTGGGAGGGCGAATTGGGACAGGGGGAATCGGGATCAGAGCAATCATTTTTTATGCAGGTCCTGGATAATATTCACCAGGCCCATATAAGTGTCTTCCATGGGTCACAGATGAATATCAGCTAGGAACTGTATAAGCTCCGGTGGCCAGAGTAATGTGAATTAGCCCCAGACATGGCCTGGCACTGACTATTTATTTATTTTATTATCTCATTTATACCCCACATTTTCCCAACAGCATCAGGCTCAATGTAGTGCAGTAAAATCAAGCTAATACAACAGAAAACCTACATAAGAAATAATGGGGAAGATGGGGAAGGGACGGAAGAAGCAGGGAAACCAGGGGAGAAAAGGGAAGGGTGGATGTGTCCAAAATTGTCGATAGATTGATGTGTATCAAGCAGAGGAGACACTTGCTGAGTCCTTTCGATAAGCTTTTCCAAATAACATGGTCGTAAGTGATTTCCTGAAATTGAGATGGTTGAGGATGGTTTTAATAGTTTTTGGCAGAAAATTCCATAGTTGTGAGCTGATGAAGGAGAAGGATGAAGCATGCGTGGTTTTGTACTTAAGTCCGTTGCAGCTTGGGTAATGAAGGTTTAGATATGAACAGGATAGTCTTAATGCATTCCTGACTATCCGAGACTAATTCTGACTGCAGTGGTCAGCATTAAAAAAAAGTGCTGACCAGTGAATATCCACAGATAGGTTCTGAGTAGTTTATTTAGTTTGGGGCCATTTTTACAAAGCCGCAGGAGGGGTAACGCATACCAAATTGGCACTACCACTGGGGTAGCACCTGCACCCAGTGGTAATTCTGAGTTTGGTGCACGCTGAATCCCACGGTAGAAAATATTTTTCTATTTTCTACCATGGGGGCGGTTCCCAGCAGTAACTGGCAGTGCAGCCACATTGGCGTACACTGCATGGTTACTGCATGGGTAGTGCTTGAGCCCTTACTGCTAGGTCAATGGCTGGTAGTAAGGGCTCAGGCTATAAATAGGCACACACTAGTTTTAATTTTTGCACATGTCCATTTCCCAACCCAGTAAAAAATGGTCTTCTTCTCAGCCATGGTAAAAAGTGGCCTGGGACCCCTTTATTTGTAAGGTTAGAACATAAGAATAGCTATATGGGGTCAGACCAATGGTCCATCTAGCCCAGTATCCTGTTTCCAACAGTGGCCAATCCAGGTCACAAATATCTGGCAGAAACCCAAAGGTTTTGTGTTACTTCACAAAATATTTGGCATTGGAGGATGTTGTTTTGTTGTCACTAAGGTTATGCTAGAATTTGAATATATATATATATATATCAAACATATAAAGGGCGAGTGACCGTACTCACTCGCAAATGCGCAGTAGAGACTTCCCTCTCTGCCCCGCCCCCGCTTCAATATGTGATGATGGGGGCGGGACAGAGAGGGAAGTCTCTACTGGCATGCTGCAGATGTCGGAACCGCTCCCCCTCCCCCGGAGTCGCCGCCGCCCCTCCATCTGGCCCGAGCACTGTGAACATACATCAGCACGCAGCAGCAGGCACATCAGCAAAGCTGCCGTCGGGCTTCCTTCTCTGCCTTTGTCCCGCCCTCGCCGACGTTACGTCACACGAGGGCGGGACACAGGCAGAGAAGGAAGCCCGCCCCGACGGCAGCTTTGCTGATGTGCCTGCTGCTGCATGCTGATGTAAGTTTA
Organism: Microcaecilia unicolor; assembly: GCF_901765095.1. Taxonomy (NCBI): domain Eukaryota; kingdom Metazoa; phylum Chordata; class Amphibia; order Gymnophiona; family Siphonopidae; genus Microcaecilia; species Microcaecilia unicolor. Next base: position 403,999,594 of record NC_044031.1, on the reverse strand, counting down.
CAGTGCTGCTCGGGCCGGGTGGAGGGGCGGCAGCAGTGACTCCGGGAGGGAGCTCGGAACCCCCCCCCCATTCCAAAAGTAGCCCGTTTTCACGGGCTCAACGGTTAGTATATATATATATTGAATGGCAAGCTATAAGGGGGAAAATCATAGCTCTGCTCTGTACAGTCTCAAAAAAGAAAGAAAAAAAAACCCTCGATGTTGACAGTTTAGTGTGAATCCTTCTAACATTCAACCCAATACTGAAAAACTGTGTGAAGGCATCAGTCCCAGATTTCTTGCTGATGAAGTAAGCAAAGATTAAAACGTTTATGACAAAAATTAAAAATGTAACAACACTGATTTCAGTGTTTTAAAAAATATACATTTTGTTAATAATTTTGATTTCTCTTGCATTATTTTTAAGTACAGCAAAATGATGTTAGGGTTCTTGTACTCTTCAGCCACAGATTTTAGTGGTGTGTACATTACGCTTTATTCTTATAGTCTGCAACAACCACCAGGTTCTATACAGATTACGAAAAAAGAGCAACTTGGACAAATCCTGATGCATTACAAGTAATAACACATAACAATTAACATGGACACGATCTATTAGGTATGTCATAACTAGAGATGGGCTGTCATTTGTAACAGCGTGTGAAATGTCAGTGACATAGCTCATTTCATAAAATAATGAAAATGAGCAGAAAAAATATGTTATTCATTTGCTAATAACAATGCACACTCTTTTGAAAGAGGGCATACTATTTAGAAACAGAGCACACTCTTTCTAAACCAGTGTGCCATTGCTTATGCGTGAACAATCGCACACGCATGAACACTGTGCATGCTATCAGGAAAGGAGTGCACCAGGGAGGTTTTATGACAGGAGACAGCATGATGTCAAAAAGTTAAAGCTGACTCCCTCACGCAGCCTCATATTGTATTGGCCCCAAACATTCGCAGACACTATTAAAATCAATAGCAAGCTTATGAGGTTTATGATTGTCTATGTGTAAGGGGGTTTTTTAAATTTATTTGACAGCTTTTTTATTTGTTAGAAAGCTTCCCATATGTAACCCGAAGTGGTTGGGATGAGCCTTGGTTGTGCCGCAGGTACGGGCATTCTGGAGTGGCAGACTTGTTTTTGGAACCACGGGAGGCTTGGCTTTTGTAGGGGCATGCTTTAAGCAAGGCCCTGGCTCTACCTGAACCTTGGGGCTGAGTTATGGGGACTCCCATTTCTCCAAAAACAAGTCTGCCATTCCTGAGTGCCCACACCCTCAGCGGGACCACAGCTCACCTCCCCAGGATATCCCTCCCCCCACAAGGTTAAAAAAAAGTTTGGGTTACATATGGGAAGCTTTCAAATAAATTTTTAAAACTGTCACATAAAACATAAGCAGTGATAAACCTTACAAGTTTGCTATTGTTTTCAATAGCATCTTTGAATGTTTGGGGGTCACAAAATACGTCAGCAAGCTCTGCCCACTGGCTTTAGCCCACAGAATGGGCCAGATATGCTCATGCTCTCTCCTGTCATAAAATATCCTTAGAGTGCACACTATTTCCAAGTACAGTGCCCTCTTTCAAAATACTGTACACTTAATGACTTTGCTCTCAAGACAAAAAAAAAAGCCCAACGAAAACAATCAAAATGAACATTCTCAGAAATGACACAAATGAAAATTTTCTGGTTGCCCATCCCTAGTCAAAACAAAAAAGGTTTCATACTACTGCCCTAGGGGGACCAGAAAACAACAAATGGACACTACAGGAAGGCAGTCCAGGAGACATTTTCTAGTGTGACACCTTTAGCTGCTGAGATCATACTGAGGGACCTTAGAAGCCCTCAAATACCAAGAGAAGGTAAATCAGCCTTGGTCTAGGATGGAGTTTTCCCTATACAATCAAGTTATAGTTCACATAGCTGGTATGGTCATGTTGCTGCTGAATTGTTTGCATCAACATTTTCGGGCCCTCAAAATATGAGAAGTGACAGAGGTATCCTTAGCCCTACTACAGGTCAGATGAAGCCCCTCCATTAGTGGACCTCAGGTCAACCTAGTAAAACAAGGAGGCATATTTTCAAAAACTTAGACTTACAAAGTTCCATAGGTTACTATGGAACTTTGTGAGTCTAAGAGCTAATGAGCCCCAAGGGGAACAAGTTCTTCAACCAAAGCAAAAGCAAGCAGGGGAACTCCTCTGCTTCTCCCCTCCCATCCCTCCACACTACCCTTCTCTTCTCTTTGAAGATCCTTAACCACCCACTCATAACCTTCACATTTAAGAAGGTCAGAGTACATAGACAGGCTTCTCAGAACTGACGGTTGCAACCTTCAATTTGGTACTTCTGAAAACTCAGTTTTACAGGGGTTTCAATATTTCCCCTTAAGGAATCCATTCTTTCAATCTTGACCTCCTTTAGAGGAGACTGAGACAAAAATATAACCTCTTCCAGAGGATACAATCCATTTCTGGGTTGTTTCATAGGACAAGGTCAAAGATGCTCCCTTACTACTTTCTCAGATGGGACACTGTCCTGCAAGATCCCTACATCTGGAGGCCTTTTCTATTTTGAACCTGAGCTTAGTCCTGAGAGCTCAGAGCTTCTTCCTCTCAGGCCCCAAGAAGTACTACTTTTACAAGCTGAATACAGAAGTTGGCATCATTGTGACCCTTGTCCCATTATTTTTATTTCAGATAAGCTCTTTGATCTATTAAAGGGTCCCAAAAAGACACAATGGGCTCTAAGGCATCTGTTTTTGGGAAAACTCATGGAGACAGTTGCCCCCTTAATCCCACAGTATTTTGTGTCCCCCAGTACCCATACTAGCAAAGCATATGGGTACTCTGATAGCATCAGAAAACATAGATGTGTGGGTGCATACAACCCCTTTTTGGGTGTTATTGGGGTACCTGACATTAAGCATAAATTCTAAAAGGAATAGGTCTCTGGTAATACCAGCCTTATACCCCTGTTTACTAAGCTGCGCTAGCAGCTGTGATGTGCTAATGCTGACACAGCCCATTCACTTTGAATGGGCTGTGTCAGTATTGCCTCATAATGTGTCAGAAGCAAATGTGTTCCATCTTATCCTTTAGATCCAAGCTTGGCGTAGCTACGGGTGGGCCTGGGTGGGCCCAGGCCCACCCAATTCCAGCTCTGGCCCGCCCACCCACTTTTCTTCCAGGCCCGCGCCAGCCCCAGCTCCCATTGCCGGCTGCAGCAGGGCCGCTACAAATAGAAGAAGTGCTCAGCTGACTGAGCTGAGCGCCAACGCTACGCTAACGCCGAGAAAAAATGTTAAAAAAAAAAAAGCGCGGCACTGCAGGCAGCCTCGAAGCATTGGCTGCTGGCTCTGCAGGCTCCTCCCATCTCTTACGTCACTGCCCCTGGAGTGAAGCAGAGGCAGTGATGTAAGAGACGGGAGGAGCCTGCAGAGCCAGCAGCCAATGCTTCGAGGCTGCCTGCGGTGCCGCGTTTTTTTAAAAACATTTTTCTCATCGTGTTAGCGTTGGCACTCAGCTCAGTCAGCTGAGCGCTTCTTCTTTTTATAGCGCCGGCCCTGCTGCTCTTCAGGAAAAGCAGCAGTGGCCGGCAATGGGAGCTGGGGCTGGCGGGCCTCAATCGGGTGGGCCTGAATCGGGAGAGGGAAAACAGATGGCAGGATGGGGAGAAAGAGGGAAAACAGACGGAAGGATGGCAGAGAAAGAGGGAAAACAGACGGAAGGATGGCAGAGAAAGAGGGAAAACAGAAGGATGGGGAGAGAAAGAGGGAAAACAGATGGAAGGATGGCAGAGAAAGAGGGAAAACAGAAGGATGGGGAGAGAAAGAGGGAAAATAGATGGAAGGATGGCAGAGAAAGAGGGAAAATGGAAGGATGGGGAGAGAAAGAGGGAAAACAGATGGAAGGATGGCAGAGAAAGAGAGAAAACGGAAGGATGGGGAGAGAAAGAGGGAAAACAGATGGAAGGATGGCAGAGAAAGAGAGAAAACGGAAGGATGGGGAGAGAAAATGAGGGAAACAGATGGAAGGATGGCAGAGAAAGAGGGAAAACGGAAGGATGGGGAGAGAAAGAGGGAAAACAGACGGAAGGATGGCAGAGAAAGAGGAAAAACGGAAGGATGGGGAGAGAAAGAGGGAAAACAGATGGAAGGATGGCAGAGAAAGAGAGAAAACGGAAGGATGGGGGGAGAGAGAGGGAAAACAGACGGAAGGATGGCAGAGAAAGAGGGAAAACAGATGGAAGTACATAAGTACATAAGTACATAAGTAGTGCCATACTGGGAAAGACCAAAGGTCCATCTAGCCCAGCATCCTGTCACCGACAGTGGCCAATCCAGGTCAAGGGCACCTGGCACGCTCCCCAAACGTAAAAACATTCCAGACAAGTTATACCTAAAAATGCGGAATTTTTCCAAGTCCATTTAATAGCGGTCTATGGACTTGTCCTTTAGGAATCTATCTAACCCCTTTTTAAACTCCGTCAAGCTAACCGCCCGTACCACGTTCTCCGGCAATGAATTCCAGAGTCTAATTACACGTTGGGTGAAGAAAAATTTTCTCCGATTCGTTTTAAATTTACCACACTGTAGCTTCAACTCATGCCCTCTAGTCCTAGTATTTTTGGATAGCGTGAACAGTCGCTTCACATCCACCCGATCCATTCCACTCATTATTTTATACACTTCTATCATATCTCCCCTCAGCCGTCTCTTCTCCAAGCTGAAAAGCCCTAGCCTTCTCAGCCTCTCTTCATAGGAAAGTCGTCCCATCCCCACTATCATTTTCGTCGCCCTTCGCTGTACCTTTTCCAATTCTACTATATCTTTTTTGAGATACGGAGACCAGTACTGAACACAATACTCCAGGTGCGGTCGCACCATGGAGTGATACAACGGCATTATAACATCCGCACACCTGGACTCCATACCCTTCCTAATAACACCCAACATTCTATTCGCTTTCCTAGCCGCAGCAGCACACTGAGCAGAAGGTTTCAGCGTATCATCGACGACGACACCCAGATCCCTTTCTTGATCCGTAACTCCTAACGCGGAACCTTGCAAGACGTAGCTATAATTCGGGTTCCTCTTACCCACATGCATCACTTTGCACTTGTCAACATTGAACTTCATCTGCCACTTGCACGCCCATTCTCCCAGTCTCGCAAGGTCCTCCTGTAATCGTTCACATTCCTCCTGCGACTTGACGACCCTGAATAATTTTGTGTCATCGGCGAATTTAATTACCTCACTAGTTATTCCCATCTCTAGGTCATTTATAAATACATTAAAAAGCAACGGACCCAGCACAGACCCCTGCGGGACCCCACTAACTACCCTCCTCCACTGAGAATACTGGCCACGCAATCCTACTCTCTGCTTCCTATCTTTCAACCAGTTCTTAATCCATAATAATACCCTACCTCCGATTCCATGACTCTGCAATTTCTTCAGGAGTCTTTCGTGCGGCACTTTGTCAAACGCCTTCTGAAAATCCAGATATACAATATCAACCGGCTCCCCATTGTCCACATGTTTGCTTACCCCCTCAAAAAAATGCATTAGATTGGTGAGGCAAGACTTCCCTTCACTAAATCCGTGCTGACTTTGTCTCATCAGTCCATGTTTTTGTATATGCTCTGCAATTTTATTCTTAATAATAGCCTCCACCATCTTGCCCGGCACCGACGTCAGACTCACCGGTCTATAATTTCCCGGATCTCCTCTGGAACCTTTCTTAAAAATCGGAGTAACATTGGCTACCCTCCAGTCTTCCGGTATTACACTCGATTTTAGGGACAGATTGCATATTTCTAACAGTAGCTCCGCAAGAGAAAGAGGGGAGATGGATGAAAGGATGCAGAGAGAAAGGGGAGAGACTGGAAGAATGTGGAGAGAGAAGGGACACTGAACAGAAAAGCGTAGAGAGATAGACACTGGTTAGAAGGAGGGAGAGAGACATTAGATGGAAGGATCAGGAGAGAGGGTAGATGGGTGGAAGGATGGGGAGAGAAAAAGGGAAGACACTGGATGGAAGGGTAGGGAGAAAGAGGTGACACTGGATGGAAGGATGCAGAAAGAAAGAGGGGAGACTATTGGAAGGATGGGGAGAGAGAGGGGAAACGCTGGAAGGATGGGGAGAGAAAGAGGAGAGCTGCTGCATGGAAAAGGGGAGTAGTGAAAGATTGGAGAATAAGAGGAAGGGGCATGGGGAGAACAAGGAATGTTAAATAGTAGTAGTAGTAGTAGTAGAAAAAGATGAAAAGCCATAAGTAGATGAAGGAAATTAAAGAATGGATAGTAAGAATGAATTAAATCTGAACACAGAGAGAGGCAGAAAAATATTGAAGAAAGCAAGAAAAAGGAGAGAAAAATGACACATGGCCAGGAAACCCTGGCAGAAGAGTTAAGCGAAAACGAAGGAAAGCAGAATCTAGAGACTGGGAACAACACAATGAGAAAAAGTAAATGGCCATACAACAAAGGTAAAGAAAATAATTTTATTTTTAATTTAGGATAAAGTAATATGGTGTTAATAAAGTTTCAGAGACCAATACTTCCTTAGGTCAGGAGAGGATACCGTAACAGCATTATACTGACCTGAGGCAGGAGGTTTTGGCCTCTGAAAGGTCACTGAAAAGGATTAGGCTATTAAATAAATTGTCTGAAATCGGATGCACTGAAAAGCAGCACTTTACCCGGTGTGACAAATACGTCTGAGTGTGACTAAATTTTGCTGGGGGGGGGGTTAGAGAGAAAATTTTGTGCCCACCCACTTTGGGTTCAGGCCCACCCAAAATTGGCAGTCTGGCTACGCCACTGGAAAGAACAAACTCCACAATCAAGTATTATAAAAATAAAGTGTGCATTTATTTACAATAGCAGCAAAGATAATGTTCAAAGAAGGCAAGAATATAGACACAGGAAGTCTTATCATAGAAATAGCTAAGACTAAACACACATAAATCCCTAACTAGACTCCTAAGAAAAAGAGTTGCACTGAACCCACAACACTTAAATAAAGGTACGTGGCACACATACAACCTGATGCAGAATTCTAGATGGCACCATGCTCTTCAGATGATCAGTGCAGGTCCGCTTCTCGGATGGAATATCAACACAGCAGTCCTTTGCCTCAGATAAGAGCCTCTTTTTATACAGAAATCATAGACTGCAGCTGTACTAGTGATGTGCATTCTGGCCTTGCACACATAACATTGTTGTCCACATTGTTGTGACTTCAGAGGCACCAATGTCTCACTGGCACCACATTGATGAGGTCACCTTGACAATAAGCCAGGGTTTCATAAACAATGTGCAATTTTGCCATTCCATAGCGTCTCTCCAGCTGCATGGGAAACTCCCAAGAGTCTTTGGCTGGACTGGCCATGATGTTGGTGCTGATGATAACATTGTTGTTTAGGTACACTAATGTCCTTGGCGGCATTCTTTTGTCTGTATGCAAGGTCGAGGCTCATTAAACAATAGGCTTTGCACTGAAAGACAGAATAAGCTTGAGTCTGCATGTACATTTGTTACATTTACATTTGTTACATTTGTATCCCACATTTTTCCACCTATTTGTGAAGTCAGGTTATTAATGCTGGATAGTGCCATGTATTACTATCCCAAATGTCTTTGTTATATATGTATCGCACTGAGATTTCTGTGCAGAAATTAAAGCGTATTCAAGGACAATGTGCATAACCTAATTGGTTAACAAGCCAATGAGCACTGATAATTGCCAATTAACAAGCAATTACTGACACTAATTGGTACTAATTAGAATTTACATGCTTAACTGTCTAAGCATATTCTATAATGTGTTGCAAGTAAATTAGTTACATAGTTAGAAAGGGAGTGTGGCCATGGGCATGGAATGGGCAGCTCATGGGCATTTCTAAAATCTATGCGCGTTGTTATAGACTACACCAGGTCTGTGCCTAACTTAGATGTCTGCATTTATACCAGGATTTACTTGGTATAACGACCTGCAACTAAAGTCACATGGACCAGCGCTTGGTGGAGTCTATAAACCGCATGAAAATTTAGGCTTATTCTATAAAGTACACCTAAATTAAGGCGTACTTTATAGAATGCACTTAGGCGAATTTCATCTCAGCGCCAAATTATTAGGCGTGATATATAGAATCTAGTCCATAGTGCTTCATAGTGCCTTGTTTTGCTCCTACAGATGTGTATGTTACTAAAATAACTGGCGTACATGTGCATATTCCAGCACATACACATGTATGTTCTTCAAATACCGACATACACGTTTATGTTGCCATGTGGACCCCATTGACAGTTTAGACTTTTATGCTTGTAAAATGGATGCTTCCACTGTGCACAACTGGCGCATACACATTCATTCCTGCAGGTATTTTAGAACAGACTCTATGCCAGCAAATCCTGTTCTAGAATTCTAGAAGAACTGACACATCCCAACCAGGACATCTCAGTTCTGATTTAGACATTTTGGGGTCAATATTCAAAGCTTGTGCAGGGTTATCCATTGATAATCACTAGCACTTAACTGAAGTAGCACAGACTGCTAAAGTGAAAGCTGGCTATTTTGTGGGCGGTCTGGAGGCGGAGTCAGCATTTACATAGTTAAGTGCCAATATTCGGCACTTAACCTCTTAAGTTAATTGGCCAAATCGACCTGCATAAAATTCAGTCCTATCTTTTTTTGTGTAGGCGGTTAATTTAAATATCGTACTTAGGGGCCCTATTACTAAGTGGGGGTAGGGCTACCACACAGGAAGTGCACACTGAATCGGCACTAACACAGGGCACCCTGAGGTATCCCATGGTACTTCTGAGATCAACGTGCACCGATTCCAGCACTAGAAAATAGAAATTTATTTTCTAGTGCTGGGAAAGAGAGTGAGTGTGCCCTGTGGTAATCGGCCAGCACGTGGCCATTGCTGCACACTGTCCAATTACCACACGGATTAGTGGATGAGTCCTTACCGCCTCCTAAATAGGTGATGGTAAAGGCTCATGCAGGAATGGCCACGCGCTAAACAGGAAATTAGTGTGTGGCCATTAATGGCACAAAAAGAAATTCAGTCATTTTAGAGCCATGCTAGAGAGTGGCCAGAGCGCACAGGAAACCCACACGCTATTTGCAGCATCAGGCACTTTTTAGTGCAGCTTAGTAAAAGGACCCCTTAACCACATAAGAAATAGCTGTCTGCATAAACCTGAATCTTGAACGCTGGTGCCTGGCTGCGGCCTGGCATTGAATGTCGGTGAATAACGTTGGCAGCAGCTAAAAAAAACACTCACCACTACTAGCTAAATATGTACTACTTTATATAAAATGTGCCTCTTTATGATTTCTATTTCCTTTACATATTTAATTGGCTTTTTTTTCATATAGTCTGTGTTTTTTTATCTTGGATTGTTGCAGTGAAAAATATTTTAAAAATAATTTCCATGTTGGAAATTATACTTTGTGTTCAGTAAACAGAAAGCTAACAATTAATTCACCTTTACAAACATTTTAGTGTTAAGAAGCTCTTTGGATTCAAGTGGGTATTTCCATTGGCTCCACTGAGGTATTTCGAGGAGTGATTTACAACAGAATTTTTATGCCCAAGGTTCACTGTAACCACATAACAGACTGCTACTTCGAAGTATTTACTGCACTACAGAAGGCAGGAAATCCATCAGTATTTACGCAACCCTGCCTTCTTACAAAATCAGATGACTGAGCTATGCTTCAAACTCCTCCAGGGGGCTGTTATCACAAGCAATCAATATCCTAATGCAGATCTGGAGAGAGGACAGGTTCTTCCGGAGAAGAGGGGTTGGGATGCCAAATAATTGTCATTATCACAAGTTTAAGAACTGAGACAGGCTGGAAAGTGAAATAGATTGTTCTTATTGATTCCTAGAAAATTTCTATAAACTCACTCCTTACTGTACCCACGCCCTCCCATTCAAAGTATATATTTGAGCCATAATATGGGGGAGATGTGCTGTGTGATAATACACTGCTGCATTATGGATGTCTGTACTCTATGAATGTGCTACCAGGGGTGGTGTTGCCTTCTTTCTTTTTACCCACTGTAAGACAATTCTTTTCTGGGGTTGGGATTTCAAAGTGCATGCATATGTGAGGGCCTCATTATGTCTGCTGATCTGACGCAACATTTGAACTTCCTGCTTGCTAATGGAATATTCACTGAACAGCATGGAAACAACTTGCTCACCCCAATTCCAAAAGACACCAAGAAAAAAAGCAATGATCTCACCAACTATCGACCGATTGCATCAATTCCACTATTTGTAAAATTATTGGAGAGCATGGTGAACAAACAACTCAACGAATATCTGAACCAGTTCAATATTTTGCATGAATCACAGTTGGGATTCCGCCTGCAGCAAAGCACCGAAACTGTGCTAGTAACACTCTTGTCCAACTTCAAAAAGGAAATAGCTGTAGGAAAAAGCATTCTACTTTTACAATTTGACATGTCGAGTGCTTTTGACATGGTGGACCATACAATCCTGCTACAGCTACTCGATTACTTTGGAGCCAGTGGAAACGTCATTGCATGGATGAAAGGTTTTTTAACATCATGAACCTACCAAGTTAAATCCACCATAAGTGTATCGCCTCCATGGTCAGCAGACTGTGGTGTGCCTCAGGGCTCACTCAGGGCTCACCTCTTTCACCAACACTCTTCAACATCATAATGACTCCTCTGACAAAAGCTCTTTCAAATCTTGGTCTCAACCCATTCATCTACGTGGATGACATCACAATCTATATCCCTTTCAGAAAGGAGTTAAGCGAAATACACAGTGAAATCAGACTGGGTGTCATTGCCTTTCCATAACAAGTACAAACCGCCCACCTTAATCACTCCTGAGCTTGCTTTGCCAATCTCTGAGACTCTAAAAATCCTAGCAGTAATAGTAGATAGAAACTTAGCACTGGAGCAACAAACAAACTTTACCACCAAGAAAGCATTCTTCGCTCTTTGGAAACTGAAACGTATAAAGCCTTATTTCCCTAGAGATGTATTTCGCAATCTGGTTCAAACACTAGTATTAAGCCACCTTGATTATTGCAAATGAAATCTATGCAGGGTGCAAAGAAATGCTTCAAACAAAATTACAAACTGCTCAGAATACTACGGCACGGCTGATCTATGGAACATCGAGGTTCGAAAGTTCAAGGCCACTACGTGAGAAACTACATTGGCTACCCGTTAAAAACCGGATCACTTTTAAAGTTTGCACCCTGGTGCATAAAATGCTCTATGGAGAAGCTCCAGCTTATATGAATAACCTTATCAACTTACCACCTAGGAACTCTGACAGATCATCTCGTTCGTACTTAACTCTCCATTACCCTACATGTTCTGGCCTCAGGTATAAAGCCACTTACGCATCCACCTTCCCCTATGTTGGTGCTCATTTGTGGAATGGATTACCTAAATCTGTAAAAACTACTCCCGATCATCTGACCTTCAGAAAAGCACTCAAGACCACCTTATTTGGAATAGCTTATGCTAAAGTCCTGCGGTTGCATCCCTAACTGTTGAACTGTACCTATCTTAATGGCATCCTCCACTTTCTTACCCCTTCCCCTTCTCTGTAATTACTTACTGATCACTCCTACTTCATGTACTTGATTGTTTATGCCAAATTAATGTATGCCTTTTCAGCCCTTTACTGTTGTAAGCCACATTGGGCCTGCCCGCGGGTGGGAAAATGTGGGATATAAATGCTATAAATAAATAAATAAAGAGGCTCTAATCCACTTGAGCTAATAAATAACTTAGTATTAGCCTTACCAACTTCTTGAGTTTTCTTTTCCTGCTTAGAGTAAACCCAGTAAAACCACAGCAAGCAGCAATGCCCCAAAACCTAGTGGGCATTGTTGCTTGCTGTGGGACTCATGCAAATTCTGCAGGTAGCTAATTGAGTGGGACTACCACAGAGCTTCAACAGACCAGCAGTGAGACAAATTAATTGCATGCATTGCAGATACAGTTCCTCTGGGACCAAAGTTGAGTTACACCCTACCTGACAGTAAGAACAGACATGCAGGGACTTCAAAAAAAGAAAAATCCCTACCACTAACCTGACATAACTTGTACAAATTTTACTTAGTGACTGGGAGTGAATTGAATCTGGGACCAGTCAGCCCAGAAAGAGTTACAGGCCAAGCAAGGCTCTGAAAAAGTTGTTTCCACTTTCCAGCACAGACATGTGCATAGAGATACCACATGACTGAGAAGTTTCTTACCCTAAGTTAAAGACTTATCCACCATTGGAGCACTTGTGGAACTGCCTAAGAGAACTAAAATCTCAAAAATCTCGCAGTAGTTACCAGATGGACAATGTGCACACCTTACCTTGTAGAGTGTTTGATTGTTTGTTTTTCCTGTTTTGAACAATTTCACCTTTTGGCTATTCTTTTGGCCTGGGGAAAATTTGGCCTGGGACTGCACTGCAGTCTTATCCCAGTACTTCAAGGCAGGAGGTTCCCTGTGCTTACAACCACTACGAATGCTTTATGTACATATCTGCTTAATGTTTAACCTGATAGTTTAATTTTTTGTAAATACCATTAAATGTTAACAATACTTGCATTCATTGTAGTTGTGGTACTTTTACTTTTTACTCAAAAAAGTATTATATTAGGCAATAACTTTTTTACTTAAGTAAATTTTAGGGAGTCTTTTACTAAGCCACGGTAACATTTTTAGCTCGCGGTAGAAATCAGCTGGCAGTAAAGGCATCTCAGCGTTTACCACCAGCAGATTTCTTCCGCGAGCTAAAAACACTACCGTGGCTTAGTAAAAGACCCCCTTGTGTTTTTCACTGTGTTTTACTTAAGTATTAAATTATACATTTATTTTTACTTTTACTTAAGTACTTTGACCTTAGACTTTGAACAACATTGGCTGTGGGCATGGGATATTCTGCACTGAAGTTGTTCACCTCGTTTTTATAGGTTAGGGTACAGAGAATTGTCATGGGAGAATTGAGCTCATCACCACGTGGAATGCCCCAAGGGTCTGTTTTGCTCTTTTTTGTTAAATTAATGTATGGTCTCACTATGTGAAATCCTAAGATTAGCAGGAGAAGTACAATATTATCTGTTTGCTGATTATCTGCCAATTATATTCCCAATTGTGAAGAGCAGAGTGGTGGAAGAACTGGACAGAACAAATCTCTTTCTTAGAAATATAGGGATCAATATCAAAGCGATTTAAACAGCATGGAGAGGTATATAAGATATGCTAGCCTTCGTCTAACTGAGTTGCCCCAGGCGTCACCCCAAGGAGCTTACCCAAGTGTGAGCTCACCCAAGTGTGAGCTCCTTATTCATGTGCCTATGGTGCATACCATGGCACAAAATGCCACAGTAGGCTTGAAGTTAAGGCCCTTAGAGGCTGACAGCAGTACCAGGAAGCTGGGTCAAGAGGGCAGAGTCTACTAACAGGCAGCAATATGCAGCAATCACAAAGGCACGAAAACAGCCTCTGCAAAAGAGCACATAGCAAGCAGTAAGTACAGCACAGTGCAGGCAGAGATTAATTCAGTCTCTGCTGACCATAGATGGTTATACTTCTGAGTGATGGATGGTTTCATGGATACCATCTATCTCTGCTGGTAATTGAAAGGGTATAAGTGAAAGAGTTTTTATGCAAAAGGATTTTCTCCTGTAGAAAAATAGTCGAGGATATGAAGCTTTCATGAGATATCACTTGGTATGTAACCCAGGTGTCACTAATTGCCCTAGCAAAAGGAAATTTTTTTTGTGCTGCTCATTCAGGGCCCTCCTAGCAGCATAGATGTATATGCCCCTAGAAATTTTCTAGCTGGGTACCCACAGGGGAGGAGGGGAGAGGCAATGTCTCAAAACTAGCTGATTTAGCACATAACATAGTAGTATTGAACCTTACTCCTAAGCCAGAGTAAGTATGTGTAATAAGATCTCAGTCTTTCAGATTTACTGCCAAGGATCACTAGAACTTGCATCATGCTACAGCGATCTTCCTTCTGGAGATCATAGGGTGCAATATGTATAAGCAACCTCTCCAGGTGTGCCTGGAAATTGCTTGAGGCATTCAATGCAATGGGAAATATTTCTGTGCATTTCTGCCACATTCTTGTGGTCTCTGATTACATTGCTTGGTACCTGAGGATCTTCTCTCTCTCCACACAATGGACAGAATAAACACTTCACACTGACACCTCCATTATCAATGTTGTTCTTATGTTTTTTCTCCTTTACCACCATGTGCGGTTTCCTTGCATCAAGCTTCTTATCAGTGTTGTTCAAAGTACTAGATCAAAGTACTTCAGTAAAAATAAATGTATATTTTAATACTTGAGTAAAAAGTATAATGAAGAATATATAAAAAAATTACTTAAGTGAAAGTAAAAATGTTGTTACCTAATATAATACTTTTTGAGTAAAAAGTAAAAGTTTTGCAACTACAATGAATGCAACTATTATTACCATTTTTATCCAAATAACTTTATTGCTCTACAATTCAATCCACTTTGCTTTTAGTAAAACTACATTTTTGAAAATGACTTGTCACTCAATGAACTGATGCAAGAACATTAAATGTGTGGGGACCTTTCAGTCTTAAGACCAGACATGCAAACCTCCTCTCTAAAGACTATCAATCCAGTGGACAGTTACCTCAATATAAAATTTTCCATACGATGACAAGTGTTGTGGTAGAGACATTTGTCTGGCACCAAGAATTGCAACTAACTTCAGCTTCATCTCCACTTCAAAGTGACCCAGTGCATCACTGTTCAGTTTGATTGAAGACCAGTAACCAATTCAACACAGACAAGGAAACTCTACTATTCTCATAGGCTATATTCATTGATCAGCAAAGCTTTAGATGAGATGATCTACTGTTTGCCTGACAAGATTTGCAATACCAAAATCCTGTTCCATTTTTCTGTTTCATTTGGTTTACCAAGGAATCATCGTTTAGGTTTTGTTTACACTTTTACTTTTTCCTTTTAACTGCATGCTTCAGATGTAACTGAGTAAAAAGTAGTAAAAATTGGTGAAATTATTACTTCAGTAAAAGTAACAAATGTTAACCTGTACTTCTTTACAAGTAAAAGTGACAAAACATTTATTTACATTTACTTATTTACTATTCAACACTGCTTCTTATCAGTTGGAATGACAATATCTCAGGTGGTCACAACCTCTTTGTTTTCCATAATTATGATTCCAGTGCAGTGATGTTGTAATGTTTGAAAAGTTTCCAGTGATGAGGAATGCCAACTTAGTGTGCCTTTCTGCATATACATTTTCTCCTGTCAGAATATTGTAGCCAGCTTGAAGATGAGTAATTGTTTATAGCTCTTTCTTAAAGAATCTATATATATATATATGTTTTTATTGTGACCCCAATCTCAAGAGTTCAAACTCACCCTACTGTACCCAAAAGTATTACCTCAGATAAGTTTAAACTAAAACGAGAAATAAGATGTACAGATATTAAATTAACCCCATACCTCAAATCCTAATAAATAGAGTAGGAAATGTTCTAAAAAAATTTAAACTCAGAGATGTAAATGAGTTAAACAATAAGAAAAGTATATAAACTTTTTATGTATTTATCTCCCTTTCTCCTCTACTTCTGTAAAATTACTTTCAAAGGTTTTTTTTCTTTATTCTTCTAACACTCTTAAATTATGATGGCAACCAGTGGCATTCCTAGGAGGGGCTGACACCCGGGGTGGATCGCAGCGCCCCCCCCCCCGGATGCAGCGCGAGACACCCCCGTGAAAGAACCCCCCCGGGTGCACGCTGCTGGGGGGTGCCACGCACGCCTGTCCTCCATTCGTTCCATGCTTCTTCTCACCCCCAGCATCGTGCACCCGGGGCGGACCGCACCCACCGCCCCCCCTAGGAACACCACTGATGGCAACTTAGCTGAGATCTTCTAGCTTTCTTGTATTAATCTTCTTTCTTGGCTTTTCTTTTAGTTGGGTACCATCACTTCCTGTTTATTTAGACTTGATAGTAGATCTGATCCAGACACCTACTACACTATCTCAAAGAACTCAAAGGGAGAGAACCTATTCCCTATTTATGAACTTGTGTGAAACTTCTTATACTAGCAACTCCAATAAAATAAATTTATAATTAAGAGTCCCTACGTTATAGCCCACCCTCAATTAATTCTTTCAAAATGAATTTTGTTGGTACTTTAATAGTTAAATAAAGATATGGGACCAACTTTTAATTCATTACTTATTAATTTTTTTTTAATTTGTATACCAGGTACCAAACTTAACAGTTACCAGGCACTAAAAATGTAATTCAGAGATCCCTTAATCAGTGGCATAGCTACTATGGGGCCATGGGGGCCTGGGCCCCTGTAGATTTGACCCTGGACCCCCCTGCCAATGAACCTCTCAACCCCCCTCCCGCCACTAACCCGCCATCAACCCGCCGTCGCCGTCTGCTACCTTTGCTGGCTGGGGACCCCAACCCCCGCCAGCCGAAGTCTTCTTCCTTCATTTTGTTTCTGAGTCTGACATCCTGCACGTACAACATGCAGGACATCAGACTCACAGAAACAGAATGAAGCCCTGCAGATCACAAGGCTTCATTCTGTTTCTGTGAGTCTGACATCCTGCACGTTGTACGTGCAGGACGTCAGACTCAGAAACAAAATGAAGGAAGAAGACTTCGGCTGGCGGGGATTGAGGTCCCCCGCCAGCAAAGGTAGCAGATGGCGACTGCGGGTTGGCGGTGGGAGGGGGATTGAGAGGGTCATCGGCAAGGGGGGTCAAAGTTGTTGTTGGTGGTGCTGGTGGCGGGAGGGGGTGGCGGCAATGGCGGCGGGGGTGGCGGCAGCGCCGGGGGGGCTAAAATGTGCCCCGTCACCTAAGGCTCTGGACCTCCTCCCACCGAAGTCTGGCTACGCCCCTGCCCTTAATTCCCTCTGAAATTTTAAAGGCACATCAATACTCATATATGTGCTTCAATTTAATTACTTTAAAAGTAAGTAATTTTTCTCTTAGAGAAGATCAGCAGACTTCAATATTAATAAACTGAGTCAACTGTTCAATTAAAACATCTCTGTGCTCTGGTTATATTCTGAATGGGTGTATGGATTTTAAATCACACCAGTTTCAAATAAATATTTTTCTTAGTCTGAGCCTTCAAATACTGAGTTATAGTAACACAGTAATAATTTATACTCAGTAAGCTACCTCAAGCTCAGTCTCTCACTCACACATCTCAGAGCCAAAATCAACCATGGGGCTCTTTTAAGTTAACTATAACCAGTCTTCACGCAGACACACAAATTCAAGTCTCAAATTACAATTTTTCTAAATTTTTAAGCAATTTTTTAAACTTTCTGGATGGACTCTCTCAGTAAATCCAGTAAATCAATACCCACCCAACTGACAAAAACAACTGTTTAGAACACTTCATATGTCATTCTCAGTTTCGAGCTGAAAGCCATGAGCCCCTGCATCAAAACAGTTCAAAACGTTTTACAATCATACAATTTCTACACAAATTAAAATAAAGATATTTTCCATACCTTTCTCTTCTTTGAAACTTGAAAATTGTTATTTAATTCTCAGCATGCACCCACTGCGCGGGACGCGCTGAGAGGGAAGCAACGCGAGAGGAGACGAAGATGAACCTGCATGCTGCATGCCTGCCTCACTGCTGCCTTCACTTCCGGACTGGTTCGCCACGACTTGGGGAGGGCAGGGGAGAGAGGGGACATGCTGGACAGGGAGGTGAGGGGAGGGGAGAGAGAATCGCTGGACAGTGAGGGCAGGGGAGGGGAGAGAGAATCACTGGACAGGGAGGGGAGGGAAGAGAGAATCACGGGAGCAGGAACGAGCGGGAGTGGGACCTAAGGAAAAAGGTGCCAGTACGCCATACCAGCGCGTACCGGCACAAAAAAAGCACTGGGTCTAGGAAACTGCTACGGGACCTGAAAACTCTGGGGCGTGAGTACCTCCTGCGGTGCTTCCCATCTTCCTCCAACATGTAAGCCACCTGTGCATTTAGTGCTTCCAGTTCCCCACACTACAGGTGCAATGCAGTGACACCAGAGCTCACCTCTTCCTACCAACCTGGTGAAACACAGCAGCAACAAGCACTCTCTGACTCAGTACAAACTCTCCTGCCACACTCTCTAGCTACTCACTTTCCAAGCAACAAACGACAGTCTTCACAAACACGCTGCAGCAGCACACAGGACAAAGAGACAAACAGAGACTACAAACAGGTAAGGGAATGAAATATGAACTTGAGGACAGTGAATGGAGAGGGATAGGGGGAGGGGATAGGGGAGATAGTGGAAGGAGTAGTGGTGTCTGAGTTTGGGGGCTAGAAGGGGTAGGGAAAGATGAAAAGGTAAAACACAAATGAGGCAGGTGAGGGTGAAAATGTTCCGACTACGGCACATAGACAAAGGTAACAGGTACTCAACAAACTCTCAGCTTTCTCTCCAAACAACAATTCAGCTTTCTCTCCCAACAACGAACTCGCCACTCTCCAACTCCACAAAATCACTAATGGGTCTAAAGACGACTTCCCCCTTACCCTGGTTGCTTTTATTTCAGGTTTAACTAAGGACGCCCATGTTCCTGCCCATGCAAAACCATTTTGCTAGCCGTTATACATTGGAGGCGCCCATCTCGTAATGCCGCCCCTAACACACATCCTGTGGGGACAACCATAGATGGGTGTCCTCGTGCTGAGGACATCTTTACAGCCCTGTTTCGTTTATTGGATTTGGACAACCTTCTTTCACAGGGACACCATGTGCCTTTTGTGTCGCTGTTTGGACACCCTTCTCTTTCGAAAATGAGCCTGAAGGTGGATGGCCAGTGTATGTAGACATAAGTCCTTGATGAATTCAGCAGCACAGCTGTGCCAAAAAGTAATTTTCTTGTGTAGAAAGCTGGTTTCTGTTGTATTCAGGCCACAGGCTGTAGAATCCATAACAGCTCAGCAAAAGATGGTTCAGGCTATAAACAGGCCTCCGTCCAGCAAAGGTGAGATAGTGGGAAAATATCCCTACAATACAGTTGGGTACAGTAGTTTTTTGGTGGGTTTTGGAGGGCTCCCCATTCAATATAAAGGAGGTAACAGTGAAATGTGAACCTGGGAGCTTTTAAGTGAAGTCCACTACAGTGTCCTCTAGGGTGTCCTACTACTCTGTTGGGATGTCTGTGTGGCCAGTCTACTAAAAATGCTGCCCCTCCCCCCCAATATCTCAATGGCTTGTTTTTGTGAGTTTCTCCCTTGGCTTTTTTTTCCCCAAAAAAATGGTCCTAAAGGATAAATGCACTGAGCAAAAAAACATATAGCAAATGGTCATTTTTGAAACAAAAAGTTGGATGTTTTTCTGGTTTGAAAATGTCCATGTTCAGTAGTGGATTTTTGGATGTTTTCCACAAAACATCCAAAATCCGATTTAGATGTCATATCAAAAATGCCCCTCTTGATCTTCAATTGAATTTCAACATTTTGGAAGTCATAAAATGCATGCCCCTATTGCACATTCTCACAAGTTTGGAAATCAAAATAATATACTGATGTTAATATTTTTCAGAAAAATAATTTATTTTCATGCTCTTGTGTCTGAAGGTTTTTATATAAGTTTTGCAAGAAAAAGAAACATCAAAACAATGTTGTTGCCTTGAACTTTCTTCCATATATTATTATTCTTGAAGATCATGGCTGTCAAGACTGTCAAAACAAACAATACACAAAAAAGTGAAAAAAATGTCCAAGCAATAGTTTTGTGTCAAGTTCCCTCCTAACAAGCAACTGATTAAGCAAGATGACAACCATTTTGATTTTGCTGTACTAAGATCTGAGCACGTCATCTTTCAAACCTACAATATAAAGGGGAAATAATGACACATTCACCCCTCATTATGTACTAGAATGCCCATCACAAATGACAAGGTTTAAGAGTTTGAAATTTTCAAGGTGTAATACACAGTTCATTCCTTTTCCAGATAGGAAAAGTGTACTCCATGATAGGGATATGCAAAAAGCAAATGTTTTGGCTCACCTTCAGTTTTGGCTTTTTTGCCCATTTTCAGACTCTTTCAATTTGTTTCACACAAACATTATAATAAAAGCTATATCTAATCTATATTAGAACATTTTAATGCCCAGGAGTTGTTAACCTATGAATTAATGCATGTTACGTCATGCATTAAATTGATTTTGAAGGCACTGAATTTCTTAGTGTGCTAACAAACTGAACACATGCTAACAAATGCATACCCCATCTCCATGGAGCACACAAACGGGGCAGTTTTGACAACTACACTAGTTCCTTGCAAACTCCGGAAGTCCTTTTTATCTAATCTAATCAAACAAAATAAAACATGGAAAAGAAAATAAGATGATACCTTTTTTATTGGACATAACTTAATACATTTCTTGATTAGCTTTCGAAGGTTGCCCTTATATACACTGTCAGCTAGCACATTTGCTTATTTCTGATCTGACGAAGAAGGGCAACCTTCGAAAGCTAATCAAGAAATGTATTAAGTTATGTCCAATAAAAAAGGTATCATCTTATTTTCTTTTCCATGTTTTATTTTGTTTGATTTCTATTGATAACCTTAAGAGTGGACTAACACGGCTACCACACTCCTCTATCTAATCTAAGAAAGACTTCTATAGTGACAAATTCCCAAAAGGGTCCAAGGCAGTTAACAATAAGAGACATTTAAGATACAATCATCAAACTAATCAAAAGCAGTACAGTCACAAACAAATTAAAATAGTTAGAGTCTAGAATTTATATAATCAATCATCACTCAGTTTAGCAAATATATATTTAGCAAACAAAAGAGTCTTTAGACCTCTCCAAAAAGACATATAGGAATAATCCAATCTTAACAATAGGAAGAGATCTCCAAAGATTAGCTGCCTGATAAGGATAAGATCTTTCATGATTTTTCTAAGAGATAAGGCAATGAACTGGAGGAAATAAGAGGGTATGGCTATTTTTTTAAATTTCCAAGTAAGCTGAGCAGAAGAGCAATAAAGGAGATCATATAAAAGTATAGATGATAAATCATGTAATGACTTAAAAACAAGGCAGGATACCTTGAAAATAATCCTAGCTTTCATTGGCAACCAGTGCAGATCTAACAACAATGGGGTAACCCTATCAAACATACTATGACAATGTATTCTGTAACAGCTACAATCTATTAATTTGTTTTTCTCGAAGAGCAGCATACAATGAATTACAATAATCCAACTGTTCTAAGATTGAACTAGGAAAAAAATGTTTGGTATCAAAGAAGGCTCGAATGGTCCTAAGTTGCCTTAGTTTAAGAAAGACCTTTTTTGACAAATTACTTATTTGAGGTTTGAATGAGAGAGTTGAGTCAAATAACACTTCCAGAACCCTTCATCACCAGTAGTGGATGAAATGAATCTGAAATAATCTCAACTGGCACTGTAGATGTAGTATTGCTAAACCAGGCAATCTTGGTTTATTAAGACATTTGTATCCTGCATTATCGCAAACAGAGTTCAGATTCAATGTGGCTTACAATCAAATTATAAGCAGGTATGATCTCTGTCTCTAGAGGACTCTTGGTTTTTATAACTGAAGCAATGGAGGGTTAGGTGACTTGCCCAGGTTCACAAGGAGCTGCAGTAGGAATTGAACCCATGCTGCTGGGATCAACGTCCACCGCAATAACCATTAGGTCACTCCTCCACTCCCAGACCAAGAGTTTAGGTTATTAATACAAGATGAAACCGCTGAATAAGTTAGCACAGTAGTTTCAGAAACAGGGAACTAAATAAAGATGCAATCAGTATTTGAGAATAAGCTAGCTCCTAACAGTAAATCAATGGAGCTCACTGTACTCATAAGTAAATTGAATAATACCAGTGAAAGTGGCAAAC
The DNA here is from genome assembly GCF_901765095.1 of Microcaecilia unicolor. Classification (NCBI taxonomy): domain Eukaryota; kingdom Metazoa; phylum Chordata; class Amphibia; order Gymnophiona; family Siphonopidae; genus Microcaecilia; species Microcaecilia unicolor. Next base: position 403,977,652 of record NC_044031.1, on the reverse strand, counting down.
CCTGATTATTCCATATACCAGTACCAAGGACTGCTCCAGAGATTCCAGTCTCTGGACGAACCTCAAGTAAAATGGAGTGGTCAACAGTGTCAAAAGAATCTGAGACATCAAACTGAAGTAATAAAGATTGAATACCATGGCTTAAGGAATTTCTGATCTTAGTAGTACAAACAATAAAGATTCAGTATTGTGATTACTTCAAATACCAAATTGCAATTCATGGAGTAATGAAAATTGTTCTAGGTGACTTGTCAATCTTCTCCCTTCAATGGCCTCCAGCAGTTTAGCAAACAAAGGAATACTGGGTTTTGGCTGAAAACTAGCTGGATTAGATAAATCTGTTGGCTGGCCTTAGGAATACGAGTAAGCATTATTTGGCCTAGCTCAACTAGGAAAGAACCCATTTCCTAGTAAGATTGACTAATGTGGTAATCTATGGTATAATTTGATGAGGAACAAATTTCAACAAATATGAAGGACAACAGTCTAATAAACAGTGAGACTGAGAAAATTTATGAATTGATAGAGCAATTTTGTTATAAGAAACAAACTCAAAAACTGACCAGAATCTGTCTACAGGAATATTTGTATTCACAGTTGATGACAGAAGATATTCCATCTGAAATAGATCTGGCTGATGCATATTCTTAAATTCTGATCTTATTAACCTTAGTAAAAAAGAAATCAGCCAAAGATTGTGCATTTGGTTGAGACTGCAGTGCATGATAGTCTGATCTTGGCATTGAAGTCATATTCTAAAAAGTGTTTTAGAAACTAAAGGAGAAGTATCTATAATATCTGGATAATTTCGTTTCATAGTAGTCACACTTCTTTTATACTGAGTCATCTGTGCCTTCCACTGCAATATAACATTTTTCTGATTTGATTTCTGCCATTTCCTCTCTAAACAACAACACTCCTGTTTTTGCATTATTAACTTCTGAACATACAAAGGGGCTACATATCTGAGAACTATGTTTTTTTTAAAGGAGCAATACAGTACAGAGCATTTATAATTGAATCATTCCATATAGATAGCAATTGAGATGGATTTTCAATATCATTCTTGAGAGAATCAATAAGTAGTTGCCAAAATCTGTCTCGATCTTACCTCTTGTTAACAGAACCTCATGCACCCCAGTCGCACTCAGCCATTCTCACACACCACACTCACACTCACCCATTCAAATACAGCACTCAGCAAAACAACCCAAATCACCTGCCCCCACTTACACTCACCCCTCACTACCACACCCCCACTGACACACACCCATTCTCACACACCCCAGCACACTTCCACACACACCCTTCAGCAGTACACCCCCACTCACACTCACCTATTCTCACACACCCCTCAGCAAAACACCAACTCACACTCACCCATTCTCACACACCTCTTAGCAGAAAACCCCCACTCAAACCCTCTTCACCAGTACACCCCAATCCACACTCATTCATTCTCATACTCACCCCTCAACAGTACACCCCCATTCACACTCACCCACTCTCACACATTATTGAAGCAACAATCTTGACAAGTTGTGCCAAAGGACAGCATGCTCAGGAGGTAAAGTAAGGATCCCTTTACTAAATGCTCCTCCAGAACTACCGAATTCGTTATCTAATGGCTGAGCAACACCAACGGGGATAGCTAGTTAAAATATAAACGAGGAACTGGTGTTGTAACATCAAGTTTAGCATAATTCTCATCCCATTGCAGAGTTATCCCTAGGCTTTGCACCAATTGAAAAGTACTCCCAAAATTTCCTGAGGCATGCTTTTCATTGGTGGGGGGGAGGGGGGACAGTTATCAAAACAACCTGCCATGGTTCAAAGTCTGCAGGTATTTTGCACTTGATGACTTTCTACAGATTTTCACAGTCTAAATATGTATGCACTTTCACTTCGACATTACCCTGCCCACAAACTATCTTCAGGCATTTGCACCAGCTGTTAATGAAGGAACATTTCCCATAGTAAATAACACATATAGATTTGAAAACACAGTCTATCTGCATTATTTTCTTCTCCCTACCAAAACACATCCACAGGATCAGCTCTTCCTAAGATGGCTACACTTATGCATATTCTATTAGTGACATACACTTTGGCTACAAAATCAGACCTGGGGAGTTGAGATGGTGTAGCAAACTGGCTCACAGAGCACTGAATTGTACTCAGTATTGCTAAGACCACCAAATGCTGCCTTACTGATTACCTGACCCATCCTTCCATAACATCAGTCTTATTTGATTCCCCTAAGGAAGTAGTTAATTATTTTAAATTTGGGGGGGGGGGGGGGGTAGTGCTCGACTACTGGTTATCCTTTAGTGAACATTACTACTACTACTTATCATTTCTATAGTGCTACTAGACATATGCAGTGCTGTACACTAAACATATATGTCCCTGCTCGACAGAGTTTACAATCTAGTCGAGACAAACAGGACAAATAAGAGATTAGGGACTTACTTATTGTGGGAATGATTAAAATAGACATGGGTACTGAACAAATGAATAGGAGTTATGAATTAAAGGCAACCTTAAATAGCTTTTAGCCTAGATTTGAATATGGCCAGAGACAGAGCTTGACATACTGACTCCGTAAATCTATTCCAAGCATATGGTGCAGCAAGATAAAAGGAACAGAGTCTAGAGTTGGCAGTGGAAAAGACAGGTACAGATAAGAGTGACTTATCTGATGAACAGAGATGCCGAAGAGGGGTGTAGGGAAAGATAAGATTGGAAAGATACTGCACTTGTAAGTCGATAAGAGGAGTTTGAACTGAATGTGGAAATGGACAGGGAGCCAATGAAGTGACTTGAGGAAAAGGCTAATATGAACGTAGCAACACTAGCAGAAAATAAGTCCCTTAGCAGAATTTTGAACAGGTTGAAGAAGACAGAGATGGTTTAGTAGGAGAACTGCGAGAAGTAAGTTGCAGTAATCTAGGTGTGAGGTGATGAGTATGGATAAGGGTTTTGGTAGTATGTTTAGAAAGAAAGGGACAAATTATGGTGATAGAGAAAGAAACAACAGGTTTTAGCAGTGACGATCCTAGGTCGGCTGCCACCCGGGGCGGATCGCCACTGCGAAACCCCCCCCCCCAGGTGCAGTGGCGTCTGTCCCCCCCAGGGTGCAGCATGACACACACCCCAGTGCAATGACACCCCCCCGGCGCATCAGCACCCCCCCCCCCCGGGTTCATTCTTAGCTGCTGGGAGCAGCTGTGCGGCTGTCGGCTCTGCTGGCTCCCTGCTCCCTCTGCCCCGGAATAGGAAGTAACCTGTTCCAGGGCAGAGGGAGCAGGGAACCAGCGTAGCCAACAGGCGCGCGGCTGCTCTCTGCACCCCTCCAGCAGCATGCACCCGAGGCAGACCGCCCCACCCTCAGTACGCCACTGGGTTTTAGCCGTATGTTGGATAAGTGCAGAGAAAAAAAAGGTGTTTGAGATAACCTGAGTGAGTGTTGAGGGTGGGTCTTCAGATTATACGCCAAACAAGGTTACAAGAGTAAAGCAAAACCCTTTATTAAGTCAAAGGTTGAAGCCTGTTACTTCACAGGTACAGAAAATGAAGGGTAAAGTCTCTTGAGATTCAGAGGAAATTTGAACATAGGCCTGTGGTTGACAGTCCCAAAAACATAGTTTACACAGAGGGGCATTTTCAAAAAAGAATGTCCATATCAGAATTTGGACGTTTTACTAAGACATCCAAATTTCGAATAGGAAAGAAGCAGGCACATTTTCAAAAGAGACATAAGACAGCATTTTGACATTTATGTCACAGAAATGTCCAAATCAGTATTCTCAAAACCTCTTTTTGGACATCTTTCTTTGAAGTCTGTCAGAAAGATGTCCAAATCTCAATGGGGTGTGTCAGGGGTGTGTTCAAGGTGGGACTTTGGCATTCCTAAGACATGGATGTCTTTCAGCAATAATGGAACAAAACAAAGACTAAAGCTTAGATGTTTTGAGCTAGACCTGTTTTTATGATGGGAGTTGAGCCCACTTCCCCAGGATCAGGGTCTATGGTGCTGGCCACCAGGCTGCTCTTCTCCTCCACACAAGGGGTGCCCCAGATGACCATTGGAGAGACTGAGGGATCACCTCCCCTTACTCCCCCAAATCACAAAACATTTTTCCAAATAGCACTTTCAAAAGGAAAAGATAGACTTTCTGTTCTGATTTTGGACATTTTTAGTAAAACATCCAAATTCAGACTTAGATATCATATTCAAAAACACCCCTTGCGCATTTGACTTCCCCAAAGTCACAAAGAGTAGAAGTGGGAATTGAACCCATGTTAGCAGGATCAAAGCCCACTGCTCTAACCAGTAAGCCACTCCTCCTCTATTTTGGTTATCTTGCATTTGGGCATTGTTTGTTCAGAAATGGACCAAAAGAAAGGATGTCTAAACAGGACATCCATAGTATTTTTGAATACAAAAGATAGACTTCCATCTTTCCTGTTCAGAATTAATTCTGATTTAGACTTCTTTTGAAAACGCTCCTTTAGGGCTTCGAAAAAGATGGACGTCTATCTTTTGTGTTCCAAAAATACTATGGATGTGATTTGGACATCCTTTTTTGGCCCATTTTTCAAACGAAAGACGTCCAAATACAAAATCTCCAAGACAGAGGAGGAGTGGCTTAATGATTAGTGCAGCAGGCTCAATTCACACTGCTGTTCCTTGTGACTTTGGACAAGTCAAATGCAGCAGGGGCATTTTTGGATATGACATCTAAGTCTGAATTTGTATGTTTTTTTGTAAAACGTCCAAAATCAGAACAGGAAAGGTCATTTTCTACACAAAAAAGTCTAACTTTTCCTTTTGAAAATGCTGTTTGGAAAAATGTTTTGTGATTTGGATGTTTTATTTTTTGGTCCATTTTCAAACAAATACATCCAAATGTAAAACGTACAAAATACACAAGAAAATCCACAATTAAGTGAAATCATTCACATGTTCTAAGTGTGGTCAAAGCTTTGGTTGTAATGTAAATCTCAAAGTGCATCAGAAAGTCCACACGGGAGAGAAACCATTTGCATGTATAAAGTCTGGTAAAAGCTTTGGTTGGAAGGTAAACCTCACAATGCAGCAGATAATACACACAGGAGTGAAACCATTTACATGTCCTGAGTGTGGTAAAAGCTTTGGTTGGAAAGAAAGCCTCACATGGCATCAGACAATCCACATAGGGATGAAACCATTTACATACATTGAGGAGGTAAAAGCTTCAGTTGCATTGGGACAGGTAATTAGGGAATGTACACTCTTGCTATGAAGTATGGAAAAACAGCACTCTGGTATTTAGATATATATAATGAGACCTCCTTTTCATCTATAGATATGAATTCAAAGCCCAAACCTAATGATAAACAATAGACATGGCTCAAATGTTATTAAAAAAATAGAAAGCTTGGCATCAGGTAGAATAGTGGAAAAGTGACAGATTCCCACTTCAGGCACAGGCAGCTCCTTGTGACTCTGGGCAAGTCACTTAACCCTCCATTGCCCCATGTAAGCCGCATTGAGCCTGCCATGAGTAGGAAAGCGCGGGGTACAAATGTAACAAAAATAAAATAAAAAAATCCCAGGAAAGCAATAGGGCCTCCTTGGGGGCACTGCAGTGGACTTTATAAAATGCTCCCAGGTACACCTCTGACCATTGCTCCCTTACCTTGTCTGCTGAAACCCCCAACCCCCCCTCCCCCCCAAAAAACCCCACTACCTCCAACTGTACACCACTACCATAGCCCTTACAGGTGGAGGGAGCACCAATATGTGGGTACAGTGGGTTTCTGGTGGGTTTTGGAGGGCTCATATTTTCCTCCACAACTGTAACAAGTAGAGGGAGGTAGAAGCATGGGCCCTCCTGTCTACAGTGCACTGCACCACTACTAGACTACTCCAGGGACCTGCATGCTATTCTAATGGACCTGAGTATAACATCTGAGACTGGCAAGTAACATTTTTAATCACATTTTCTTGGGGTGAGGAGGGGGATAGTTACCACTGGGGGAGTAAGGGGAGATGATTTCTGAGTCCCTCCAGTGGTCATCTGGTCATTTGGGGCACTTCTTGTGTGGCATAGAGGAGTAGCCTAGTGGTTAGTGCAGCAGATTTTGATCCTGGGGAAGTGGGCTCAATTCCCACTACAGCTCTTTGCTATAAAAACAGGTCTAGCTCAAAACATCTATCTTTTAGTCTTGGACTTCTTTATTTTGTTCCATTATTGCTGAAAGACATCCATGTCTTAGGAACACCCGAGTCCTACCTTGAACATGCCCCTGGCATGCCCCTTGAGATTTGGACGTCCTTCTGTTTGATGGACTTCAGAGAAAGACGTCCAAAAAGAGGTTTTGATATAACCAATTTGGACATTTCTGAGACTTAAACGTCCAAATGCTGACTTATGTCACTTTTTGGATGTCTATCTCTTTTGAAAATGAGCCTGAGAGTCAGCATAGGTTCAGTGAAGGGAAGTCTTGCCTCACCAATTTGCATCATTTCTTTGAAGGTATGGATAAACATGTGGATAAAGGTGAGCCAGTTGATGTACTGTATCTAGATTTTCAGAAAGCTTTTGATAAAGTTCCTCATGAGAGACTCCTGAGAAAATTAAACAGTCATGGGATAGTCATGGTGCTGGTGTGGATTAGATTATTGGATAGAAAACAGAAGGTAGGCTGAAATGGTCATTTCTCTCAATGGAGGAGGGTGAACAGTGGAGTGCCACAGGGATCTGTACTGGGACCGGTGCTATTTAACATATTTATAAATGATGTGGAAATCGGAACAATGAGTGAAGTGATTAAATTTGCAGATGATACAAAACTATTCAAGGTTGTTAAAGCACGTGCAGACTGTGAAAAATTGCAGGAAGACCTTAGGAAAATGGAATACAGGGCATCCAAATGACAGATGAAGTTTAACGTAGACAAATGCAAGGTGATGCACATTGGACAGAATAATCCAAATCATAGTTACCTGATGCTAGGGTACACCTTGGGAGACAGCACTCAAGAAAAAGATCTGGGTGTCATTGTAGAGAATACACTGAAATCTTCTGCTGTGTGCAGTGGCGGCCAAAAAAGCAAACAGGAAATAGCATGTGGAAGAAACAGAATTACCGCTGTGCACTATCCAGCGGTAGCCCTACCACCGGTTGATAAAAGTGCCCCTAAGTGGCTACACCTACCTCTACACCCACCAGAGGCACTTAAGCTCCCTTTTGATGAGTTTCCCAGGCCCTAGGTACTGACTTTCGGGAATGGGACCAGCCAACACTGAGGTGTCTTTATCCAAAGGATCAAAGTGCCCAACCTCCCCAGGGAATGCCTCTCAACTAAACACAATATGCCCCACCATGTTTCCAAAAACTCTGAGGCCAACCAGTAATCACCACCCTACAGAGTTTTCACCAACAATGTAAAATTTTACTGAGCAGATGCTAGTTAAATGCAACAAACTAAAGCAGTGAGAAGATATACATAACATAAAAAGGGGTTTACAGAAAACTACATGGTAAGTTAGACAAAATAGGTAGTTAAGGCACTTGAAGTAAGTGTTGTTTGTTGTTTCAAATATTTGATTATTACACCTCTACAACAACTGCAGACATATTACAATAAAACCTCATAATATAATCCCATCCCATATGAACCCCATATGAACAATTATTCCTCCAACCCTTTCTACCCCCTTACAGTAAGATACAATTCTCTCTTTCAACCCCCAACACAGCTGAACGTCCATCATTATAAATCATAAAACCCTTACCTCTTTTCACTTTTTTTCAGAAAGAAAGATTCTCTCTTTCCATTCGAACATCCAGCGGCAGTGCATGCCACAAACAAGGCCCTTGAACAGCAAATGCAGCTGCTCAAATACGCTGCTATTTAGTACCATATGGGACCTTGGCTCAAATGGCTGCAACATCACTTTGCAATTACAATGGCCCTTCCAAAAAATAAAGCCTAAAAGACTAGACAAATAACTTTGAACTTAACACAGGTCTCGACTAGCAGCCAATGAAAGTCCAGTAAAGTAAGGGTGATATATTCATTTGATTTCTTGCCTAACAACAGCCTAGCAGCCGTATTTTGCACAAGCTGCAGGCAGGCATCTCAGTCAGCATGTAGGCATTCCGCAATATAGTCTATTACAATAACCTATCCTATTCATTAAGAAGACATGAATCAGTGCCAAAATTCTACTTTAGATAGACCAAGGTCTTCAGTATACGGCACTTCAGGCAGTAGAATAAAAAGGGTAAAAAAAAAAAAAAAACCTAGCCTTGTACACAAGTCCTAATGCAGTTCAGTCACAATAACAAGAGGGGGGAAGTATTAAACCTTATTCAGTCTCGTACTGGTCACAAAGGTAACTGATGACTTCACTCTCCAGATGAAATTAAAATGGAATACTGTTACTGGGGCTTGTGGAGACCCATGTATAGACAAAACTTACCTTGAATAAAAATAGGCAATCTCGGCCTACTATAGGACTCATCAACTCTGCCCTCTCCAGTTTTGGGATCTTTTTGTTGTTATCGTAGCATAGCCTCTGTGACAAACAGTACTGGGAAAAGGGGACCCAAATTCACCTTCTATCTCTTATCAGTCCTTTGCAGTAGTACAGATCACCTTTGTGTAATACCCCATGATATGGGTATTACTATAACCTATAGTGATAGATTTTTCCAGAGGTCCTGAGGGGAGGGAGGTCCCTGCCAGTGGGTTGGAGAGTGAGGTTTGGAGGCCTTCCCAGGGGAGCAGATTTGCCAGATGGTGAACATTTTTTTGGCCCAACTTGTGCCCAAAAGTAGCCCAATAATTTTGACACTGAAAATAGCTATCTGAGGAGTGGGGTAGAGGGTGGGTTTCTTCCATATTTAAGCTACTGCTGTACAGGTTTAGCACCTGGCCAAACCTACACAAAAAGCAGCCAAGATGTTCTCACACGAAACCTGAAAACTCCTATATTGAATTACTGCAAGAGCATGTTACTACCTACATCTTACAGAATGGCCTGCCCTTGACACTATTTTGCTCATTTTATTTTTTTAAGTAAATTCAGTGACATGTAGATAAGCCTCAGGAAAGAACTACCTACTACCAATTTTGTAGACATCCTGAACTGGCAGGCACAGGCCAGGAACAGGAACGTGCTGAAGCAGGCCAGGAACACTTCATGAAACTGAATTTCTTTTCCACAACAGAGCCTGGGGTGGCTCTGAAAAGAGCCCTTGGGGGCATTTCCCTCTTCTCCCTTCCCTCCTATCCAAGTGCAGCATTTTCCCTCTCCCCTCCCTTCCATCTATGTGCATTTTCCCCCTCTCCCATTCCATTAATGTGCAGCCTTTCACCCTCTCTTCCCTTCCATTCTATTCCATCCCATCCATGTGCATTTCCCTTCCTTCCCTTCCATTCATACGTAGCCTTTCCTGTTCTCCCTTCCCTCCCTATGTACCATGTGTGCGTTCTTTCTCCTCTCACTCTGCCTCATGCTCCAGTCCAGTCCCTCTCTAGTCTGCACTGTCTTCTCCACCTCCTCTGCCTGGTGCAGCAGAAGCATAGCTGTTTTCTTGCTGCTACAGTACTGTACAGCAGCACTCCGAAATCCAATTTCTCTCTCTCCTCTCCGACTCTGATGACAACCCACAAGATGGCGCCGCACTGAAACGTATTTATAAAGAGTCCAACTCTGGACTAGCTGGGAGGGAGCTTGGTGAACTGCTGCTGAACTCATTACCTGCTTCACCTTCCTATTGGTCAAATTTGACCAACAGGAAGGCGAGCAGAGACACAGCAGGAATCAGCTACCAACTGGAGTGCGACACCCATGTGAAATGCAGGAACCTGCCCAAATAGTCACAACCCATGACTATATGAAAACTTCCCACAGTCCTGGGGAACTGAGCAACTGAGTTCGATTCCCACTTCAGGCACAGGCAGCTCCTTGTGACTCTGGGCAAGTCACTTAACCCTCCATTGCCCCATGTAAGCTGAATTGAGGTTGCCATGAGTGGGAAAGTGCGGGGTACAAATGTAACAAAAAAAACCCTGCCCAATTCCTCAGGAAAACCATGGGGCTGGCAACTATTTAGGGGGAGGGGTTAAAGGAGAAGTTGCAGAGATTAAGTGTTTCTCTGTACTGAGTGACAGCAAGGGTGAAGCTGGAGAACAGCAAAAGGGATTGCAAGGAGGTACCCAAGGTCTTTGGTTGCCTGTACCCCCACCAGGACCCTTGGGAGTATTTTGGAATCCTGGAGTGAGAGAAATAAATACAGGCAGATTAGAAGAGAAATTGTTGCCCTCTAAATGGCAACTGAGAACGAGATAAAGCTTCAGGTGGACAAGGGGAATCAAGCCTGGAAGCAGGAATCAGAACAGGGGAATCCTGTTCAAGGCCAAAGTGTAGCCCTGGGAGGTACATTGCTAGAAGGAAGACAGCATAAAGGGTCTGTACCTGAAAGAATTTGGAATGGCATCAGGAATAACAGAAGCAGCCTTGGATTTATTCCTGACACAAGATGGGTAAAGGACAGGAGTCTGTGTAAATACGTACAGAGTTGGGTATCCCCAAAGAGTAAAGTGGAGTGGCTAAGATTATCACCAATAATCTTGGATGGACAACGCATACAAACAGTTTCTGAAGAGTTGACTGCTGGTTGCAGAAGTTCCAGTAAAGTTGTTTGCATTTACAAATTCTAGGAGTGCAGAGTGATTTTTGATGAGAGAGTGAGCACGCCTGCTCGGGGATTGAGAGAGGTGCCAAAGGGAGTCTCTCCTAGCCTTCCCAAACCCCAGATCTCTATTCTTGACAACAGGACCACTGACCCACTCCCAAACTCATTGGATGGAAGATGTGATGGTATGAGTGATGAGCTGAGTGGAGACAGAATAGAGCGCCGAAAGAGAAATAAAGTTTTCCACATAGGCATAGTTTGGGGGACTGAGGGGGCCATTGTCCCCCCAAACGCAGGGCCTGCGCAACCCAGCTGCAGGCAACTCTCGGTCCCACCTGCCCGCCCTCAGCTCCCTGGCAGCCCACCTCTCCGTTCCTGCCGCCCTGCATTTAAACCTTTTATTGTAAGTCTCAGTGGCAGCAGTTAAAGCAGCACAGCAGGCTCACCTCCAGCCTTCCCTCTTGGTGTCCTGCCCTCACGGAAACAGGAAATACATAATCAGAAGACGGTAGGACACTGAAAGGGAAGGGAAAGGCTGGAGGCAAGCCTCCTGTGCTGCTTTCACTGCTGCCACTGAGACTTACAATAAAAGGTTTAAATGCAGGGCGGCAGGAACGGAGAGGTGGGCTGCCAGGGAGCTGAGGACGGGCAGGTGGGGCTGAGTTGGAACTCGAACTCAGGGACTAATAAGGGGGGGCTGTGGCAAGTCAATGGAAATGGATGGGAGGGGAGAACAGGGGGCAAAGGAGAATCGTTGGACATGGATAGGAAGGGAGGGCAGAGGAGAATCGCTGGACATGGATGGATGGAGGGGGCAGGGGAGACAGGAAATTTGCTAGATTTGGATGGATAGAGGAGGGGGCAGGGGAGAATGGAGAGTTGCAGGACATGGATGGTTGGAGGGGAGAGAAGACAGGAAGGAGATGCACATGGATGGATGGAGGGAAGGGAAGAGAAGAGAGAAAAACTCCGGACATGGATGGAGTGGAGAGTAGGGAAGAGAGGAGAAATGTTGGGCAGGGATGGAGGGAAGAAAAGACAAAGAGAGGAGATGCACATGGATGGAGGGGAAGGGAAAGAGGAGAAATGCTGGACATGGATGGCGGGGAGGGAAGACAGAGGAAGTAGATGCACATGGATGGAGGGGAGGGGAGTGAGGAGAAATGCTGGATATGGATGGAGGGAAAGCTGCTGAATTTAAGGGCTGGATTGGAACACTTTGAGGGCAGATGCTTGAACTGGAGACAGGGCTACAAATGGTAGACAGGACTCATAAGGACACAGGAGGATGGTGGACATAGTGAGTGAAAAAATATCAAATGGAAAGAAGACACTGCATAAATCAGAAGACACTGGGACCAAAGCAAATAGAAAAACTAAATGCTCAAAGGTAGAAAAAAAGTATTTTATTCAGAATTTATTAATTGGAATATGTCAGCTTTTGGAAATGTGCATCTGTGATATTTTGCATGTAAGTTTCAATTTTTCTAGTATTGCTGCATGCCAAGTCTGACTTCTTGAAGTAACTTTCCAGTTCAGTATTTTGCCTTCATATCTTTTGATTTCTAGTTCCTTGTCTCATGTCTGTTGTGTCATGTTTTTCATATGTGATCAAGGTGCGGTATTCTGCTAGTGTGTAGTATTTGCAGCCCTTTTTGTTTTGCATTTTTTTTCACTAGGTTGTGTACTGGTGTTTTAGATCCCGGTGTAATTACAGTGCTGCCTTTCCATGCATAAGGTTGTAGCTCGTCCTGTGCTTGGAATTAGTGCTGTTATGGTTTGGTAAGGTTCTGAGTGGGTTTTTGCCATAGGCGTAGACTGGGGGGGGCGAGGGGGGGCAATGCCCCCCCAAACGACGATGACGTGGACTGGCACTAGAATGAAAAAAAAAACAAAAACAAGCAGGCACGCGCTCGTCTCCGTCCGCTTCGCTGCTTCCCTGCCCTCTCTGTCTGCGTCCCGCCCGAAAGGAAATGACATCAGAGGAAGGCGGGACGCAGACAGAGAGGGCAGGGAAGCAGCGAAGCAGACGGAGACGAGCGTGTCTATCTACCCCCTCTCTTCCTACCCTCCGGCGCAGGCAGCACCAATCTTCTCTAAGCCTTTCTTGTTCCTGGCAGCGGTAGCGACGTACACGCTGCCTTCAGCTCTGCCCCGAAGCCTTCTCTTCAAGTTCCTGTTCCCGCATAGGTGGGAACAGGAACTTGAAGAGAAGGCTTCCGGGGCAGACCGAAGGCAGCGTGTACGTCGCTACCGCTGCCAGGAACACAGAAAGGCTGAAGAAGACTGCTGCCTGCACCGGAGGGAGGGAGGAAGAGAGGGGGTAAACGGAGTCACGATCCTGGACCCCGAGGGGGGGGGGGCAGCAGAGGGAAGATGAATGGGACTGGGAGGGTGGAGAGCAGAGGGAAGGAGTAAGAGATGGATGAGACTGGGAGGGGTGGGTGGGGAGCAGAGGGAAGGACCAGGAATTGGATTGGACTGGACTGGGAAAGGAGGTCAGAGGGAAGGAGCAGGAGATGGATGGGACTGGGAGGGGTGGGAAGCAGAGGGAAGGACCAGGAATTGGATTGGACTGGACTGGGAAAGGAGGTCAGAGGGAAGGAGCAAGAGATGGATGGGACTGGGAGGGGTGGGAAGCAGAGGGAAGGACCAGGAATTGGATTGGACTGGACTGGGAAAGGAGGTCAGAGGGAAGGAGCAAGAGATGGATGGGACTGGGAGGGGTGGGAAGCAGAGGGAAGGAGCAGGAGATGGATGGGACTGGGAGGGGTGGGAAGCAGAGGGAAGGAGCAAGAGATGGATGGGACTGGGAGGGGTGGGTGGGGAGCAGAGGGAAGGACCAGGAATTGGATGGGACTGGGAGGGGTGGGAAGCAGAGGGAAGGAGCAAGAGATGGATGGGACTGGGAGGGGTGGGTGGGGAGCAGAGGGAAGGACCAGGAATTGGATTGGACTGGACTGGGAAAGGAGGTCAGAGGGAAGGAGCAGGAGATGGATGGGACTGGGAGGGGTGGGAAGCAGAGGGAAGGAGCAAGAGATGGATGGGACTGGGAGGGGTGGGTGGGTGGGTGGGGAGCAGAGGGAAGGAGTAAGAGATGGATGGGACTGGGAGGGGTGGGTGGGGAGCAGAGGGAAGGACCAGGAATTGGATTGGACTGGGAAAGGAGGTGAGCAGAGGGAAGGAGCAAGAGATGGATGGGACTGCGAGGGGTGGGGAGCAGAGGGATGGACCAGGAGATGGATGGGATTTGGAGAGGTCAGGCACAGCAGAGGGAAGGAGCAAGAGATGGATGGGACGGAGGGATGGTGAGCAGAGGGAAGGAACAGAAGATGGATGGGACTGCGAGGGGTGGGGAGCAGAGGGATGGACCAGGAGATGGATGGGATTTGGAGAGGTCAGGCACAGCAGAGGGAAGGAGCAAGAGATGGATGGGACGGAGGGATGGTGAGCAGAGGGAAGGAACAGAAGATGGATGGGACTGGGAGGGGTGGGGAGCAGCGGGAAGGAGCAAGAGATGGTTGGGACTGGGAGGGGTGGGGAGCAGAGGGAAGGAGCAAGAGATGGATGGGACTGGGAGGGTGGGGAGCAGAGGGAAGCCTACTGGAAAGAAGACACTGCATAAAACAGAAGACACTGGGATCAAAGCGAATAGAAAAACTAAATGATCAGACAACAAAGGTAAATAAAAGTTTATTTTATTCATAATTTATTAATTGAAATGTGTCAGCTTTTTGAAATGTGCATCTGTGATATTTTGCCTGTAAATTTCATTTCCTTCCTCCATATTAGCATATTCATTTGCATATGTATATATGCAAATGATATGCTAATATGCTCCGCCCATTCTTTGCCCCCCCAAATGAAACAGTCAAACTACGCCTATGGTTTTTGCATAAGTTTGTGTATAGTGTTTAGCAGTGGAGAGATTGTGTGTTCGCCTTACTGAGGTGGCACCAAAACATCAAAAAGGGTTTAGAGCCTAAATCATGACACACTACCTCTTGAAGGATCTACATATAGAGCTTATGCATTTCTAAGGTCAACACTGGCATGGTATGGGAAAGGGGGTGGGGAAATACTACTGGAGAGGAAGAAGGAGTGCTTTTTTGGGAATAATCATAATGAATATATATATATATATATCATACATATTCATTATATTATATATACAGTGCACTCCATTTAAGTGCACGCCAGATAAGCGCATGCTCTGTTTAACTGCATGCCATACTTCGGTCCCGTTTTTGCCACCATCAATTTCTATGAGGACAAACCAGTTTAGCGCACCACTGATAAGTGCAAGATTCGCTTATATGCATGACTTAAGACCGCTCCTCTGCAGGAAAGACTCCGCATAAGCGCGCGCAGGGAATATGGAAGCCGATTAGGGCATGACAACCAACGAGATTTCAAATTTACCACCCCTTTAACTGCCACAGGCAGAATAAGCGAAAGAATGTTGTTAGAGTGTACACTGGAGTCGTTGTGCAACTGTAAGACTTTAACACTGGCTGAACGAATAGAAGTTCTTAAAAATTTAGAAAACAAACAAAGTCAAGCATCTATTGCTAAAGAATATGGTGTCAATCCCAGTCAAATTTCATGTATCTTGAAGCAGAAAGACTGGCAAAACAATACAAAGCCACACTGAAAACGAAAATGGGCAGGAAAAGCTGAGGATGTAGAAGATGCTCTTCTTCAGTGGTTTTCTCAAGTCAGGAGCAGACAGGTTCCTGTCAGTGGTCCACTGCTTATGGAGAAAGCTAATCAGCTAGCTGAAAGTCTTGGACTAACTGAATTCAAAGCCACTGTTGGATGGTTGGAAAGATGGAAGGAGAGGAACAACATAAAATTCAAGAAACAGCATGGTGAAAAAGAAGACGCTGATGACTTTGGTGCTGAAAATTGAGTTGTTTCAGTTCTTCCTACCATCTTGAACGAGTTTGCACCTCGTGACATTTTCAATGCTGACAAAAACGGTCTCTACTGGTGAGCGATTCCTGATGGGACACTTGCATTCAAGCAAGTCGAAACTACAGAAGGTAAAACGTCGAAGGACCGACTGACGATCCTCCTTTGCTGCAATATGGATGGGAGTGAGAAGTTAGAACCACAAGTCATTGGAAAGAGCAAACAGCCCCGTTACTTCAAGAATGTTAAGCGACTTCCTGTGTCATACGAGGCTAACACAAATTCATGGATGACTGGGGAAATTTGGAAGCAGTGGCTAAAGAAGTTAGACACTAGAATGCGGGCACAAAAGCGTCAGATTTTGTTGCTTTGTGATAATTGTGCTGCACACAGTGATGATGTCAGGCTGTCTAACATCAAGGTGGTCTTCCTGCCACAAAACACTACCTCTCTGATCCAACCTATGGATCAGGGCATAATAGCCAATTTTAAACAACATTATCGGGCTCTTGTGCTACGTCGTCTGATGAGCGTTATGGATGACCAGACTGGCAAGGATAAATGTGCTGTTGAACTGGATCCTAATCTATCACTGTTGGATTCCCTACATATGCAGAAAGACACCTGGAATCATGTTACACAGGCAACCATTGTGAACTGCTACAAGCGGGCAAGCTTTGTTAGGGATGTGGAGAGGGATGAAACAGATGCAGCTGTTGCAAACGCGTCAGATGAACAAGCTATTGACATCCCAGTCGGTGTTACTGAAGAGGAGTTTCATCGCTACATAGCTGTTGATTATGATCTACAAACAGCTGACGACAGCACTGATGTCCAGATATGCGCCTACACGCAGGCAATGGCTGATGATAATGAAACATGATGAAATGAGCAGCGAGGCACATGCTGACGAAATTCAACAACCTCCTGTCACTTTTGCAAGAGCGCTGGAGAGTCTCAACACCGTGCGGGCCTATCTGAAGGCCACTGGATATCAGTGCTATGACAGTTTTTACCGTCTGGCAGACGTAGTCTATGGAACTCACAGACACAAGAGTGTACAGAGGACTATGACTGATTACTTCAAGTAAGCCTAATGTCAGTTAACGGAGACTGTATAACGTCAGTTAACAGAGACTGTACGTATAATAAACAGTACTGTACATATGTTTATCAGATGTCAAGCTTCTTTGGGTCACAACGGTTAAGTGCACGCTCTGGTTAACTGCATGTATTTCTTTGGTCCCAGACCCTTGCACTTAAACGGATTGCACTGTATATACATACAAATGAATATGCTAATATGCCCCGCCCCATCCTTTGCCCCCCCTCCCCCCAAATGAAACAGTCAAACTACGCCCATGGTTTTCCCTGTGACCTGGGTCTGGGGTTTTGCGGACTTGAGCTACTCAAGGGGTGAGACCCGGGTTACCTTTGATAGATTCTTTCTGTGTGCAATAGATGAGAGAGGGGATTTTTTCCTCTCTCTCCACATTAAAGCTGTCATGCAGCCTGAAGCCCTCTTCTTCCTCAACATCTTTTTGTAAGCCTTATTGCCTTTTAGTAAGCCCTCTAGGTACAGTGTCTATTGTGCCTATTGGATAATATGACTCTGTGCTCAGTAGCCTTCTCCCCTCCCCCTTTCATATCCAAATTGTAGCATTCCCCTCTTCTCTTCTTCCTCCCAGCCCCAATGGGAACCAGATCTTTCTCTCCCCTACCTGACACCAGCATCCTCCTCCACTCTCCTCTCTCTCTCCCAGCAACAGCAGCATTTGGGATAGCCCTACCTTCCAGAGGTGCTGGCAGCAGCAAAACTCTTCCCTCTCACTGCAGGCCCCAGGTTGTGCCACAACATTCAAGTAATCTCCATCCCTGCAGAGCTCTTCCAGCAGCATGAAGCAGATGTCAAACTCCTGTGTGCTTATGCTGCTCTCTTCTGAAGGATAAGGGCAGAATGATGCAAGCAAGGGGGTGGGAAGAAGGCATAAATAAGCACCGGCCAGTGACCTGGTGGCTTCACTACCTTTGTATTAGGGCAGTACTAAGTGAGGGTGAGCCAGTATAACAATAAGTCCTGCCACTGCAGCCTCTAAAATTGTGGCACTGTAATTGGCCTTGCTTTTCAAACAAAAGCTAACACGTAGGGGATCCAAGATGGTGCCTTGAATAGACGCTACTGAGGGAGCTCCTTACCTTCCTATCATTATTTTTGGCATGAAACCTTCAGACTCCCCTAGAAACTAGGGGAATAAGGGGAAGAGAGAGGTGAAGCAAGTTCCTCTGACACTGGTGCCTAACCCTATGTTAAGATAGATTAGTTTGGAGTGGTTTTGGGCTCCTCTTAGTGCCACAGCGATATCGCCTTTGACCATGCCGGCAATAAACATCTCTGGTGATAGTGGTCGTGGGATCTCTTTGAGTTCCCCGCAGGGGTTGATGCCACAGCAACCTGAAGGTGATACACAGCAAGGAGAGAGTGGGGCAAAGGGAGGAGATGTATTTATTTATTTGCATTATTTTCAAAATCTGTACCCCACTTTACACTAAGGAGCCCTTTTACCACTGGAGTGGATGAGTGGCCTAGTGGTTAGAGCACCAGTCTTGCAATCCAGAAGTGGCCAGTTCAAATCCCACTGCTGCTCCTTGTGAGCTTGGGCAAGTCACTTAACCCTCCATTGCTTCAGGTACAAGCTTATATTGTGAGCCCTTCAGGGACAAGAAAATATCCAGAGTACCTGAATGTAACTCTCCTTGAGCTACTACTGAAAAAGGTGTGAGCAAAATCTAAATAAACATGAGAAGTACTTTTCAGGAAGAGTTGGGAGCTCCTGTGTTGGCTGTTTAAATGCTGTAAAAACCCTCAGTGGTCATGATAGACATTTTCTCAGATGTTAGGTAGCTCCTTGTCCTTTTTAATGTAAGCGCCCCAACACTTAAAAGCATACCTTGCCTTACTTTTAACTAGATTTTAAGTGGCTTCCCAGCTTCTCAAAGAAACTAAAAGGAATAATGATAATGTTCTCCTAGCAAGAATAAGTGTCACACTTTTTGATGTTAGGTGTGTGATAATAAGATTACAGTTGTAACAATGAAAAAAAAGAATCACATACGCCAGGCCCCCTCCCTGCCCATCTTCAAAGCCTTGCTCAAAGCCCACCTCTTCAATGTCGCCTTCGGCACCTAACCACCATTCTATTCAGGAAATCTGGACTGCCCCTACTTGACGTTTCGCCCATTAGATTGTAAGCTCCTTGGAGCAGGGACTGTCCTTTTTTGTTAATCTGTACAGCGCTGCGTAACCCTAGTAGCGCTCTAGAAATGTTAAGTAGTAGTAGTAGTATGTAAGAATTGTGATGTGGTAATGGTGAATCAATGAGAATTGCAATTGTGGTAAAATTCATAACATTTATTCATCTAGATTTAAATTATGTTCAAAGTCAGTTAAAATTGTTAAAACATGTTTAAAGGTGTACAGTAATAATAATGACTAGTTAAAATTAACAAATATGTCTTTTAAAATTCAGTCAAGTGTAAATTCAGCTGAATTTGTACAGTAACACTTTCAATCCTCTTTAAAAAATCTTTACAGTGAATACCAGAGTTGTTTTAATGATAATCTTTTACTTAAACTTTTCATCTGGCTACGGCTTCAGTGTTAGATAAGTATGTTTTTCTCTAATATTAAAATTGTTTAACTTTAAAGTGAATTAACGCCAATGTTAGTGTAAATAACTGGTGCTTTCCTCAATTTTTATATCTTTCAGATAGATAAGGAGGGGTATTTTCAATATGACATCCAAATATGATTTTGAACATTTTGCAAGAAAATATCTAAAAATCTAGTGCCAAACATGGTCATTTTCGAACCAGAAAAATGTCTATCTTTTCAGTTTGAAAATCACTCTATTTTAGACGTTTTTATGCTCAGTGCATCTTTCTTTAAGGGCCTTTTTCAAACAAAAAACTTCCAAGGGAAAAACAAACAAAAACAAGCCATTGGGATATCTGGGGGCCAGCGGTTTTACTAGACCAGCCACACAGACATTCCAGCAGAGCAGTAGAGCAGCCTAGGGGGCACAGCAGTGAACTTCACATAGAAGGTCCCACATCATAACCCTTTATATTGTATGGTGAGCCCTCCAGGAATAGCAAAACATGTACTGTACCCAACTGTACACCTTATGCCTGCAGGTGTCACCTATATGTGGATTCAGTAGGTATTTTGTTGTTTTGGGGTGCTGACACTTTCCACCAGTTAAAGTGGGATATAGGACTGGGTCCCCTTTTCTATAGTCCACTGCACTGACCACTAGGCTACTCCAGAGACCTGTTTGCTGCTCTAAGAGGAATAGCCATTATATCTTCAGCTGTCCTAGAGCCTGGTATGTACTATCACTTTCACCTCTTGGGGGGGGGGGGGGGTGGGAGGGGGTCAGTGACCACTATCCCTCCAGTGGTCATCTGATCAGTTTGGGCACCATTTTTGGCAATTAGTCATTAGTGAAACAGGTCTAGCCCCCCCCCCCCCCAAAAGTCCTATCTTTACAATGTGCCATTATCGCAGAAAAACATCCAAATCGTAAGCCCACCCTAGTCCCACCCCAAACACGGTTCTAACTTGCCCCCTTGAGATTTAGACGAACTGCATAGAAAGTCTTTTTAAAAGTTTTGAAAATAGCGAGATGGGCATTTTTGCAAAAAAATGTCCATCTGGCACTTTGTACCATTTTTGGACATTTTTCTGTTTTGAAAATGAACCCCATAGCGTTTCTGATAGTCTTAGATATTTCATCGAATATACAGCATCAAATACTGAGCAAAGTATGCTTTAATTCCTTCTTTTTCTCTGTTATACTTTTTCTCTATCTCTGAACGCTTAAAGTCCGTTTGATTCCACTGGATGATTAGATTTACCCCATTTGCTAAGCCGTGCTAGCCCCGACATAACCCTTTCATTTTAAATGGGATGTATTGGCATTGCTGTGTAGCAGTCGCTAGCATGGTTTAGTAAACAGGAAGGTTACTTGTACATGTGAGATGATGTTGTGGTGTAGAATAATAATTTATCTGATGAATTATCAAGCTCTCTTGGTTCTTCAGCTCTTCTCCTTTCTTGCCTTTCATTGGGGCCCTTGTTCTGATGCTTGAGAAAAATCTGTAAGCCTGTTCTGTAAATAAATAAATAAATAACCACTGGCCCCCTGGCTCTGTGTGTGTGAGTCCCTATTACATCATATGTTCCTTTCTTTTATTCAGGATTCCTTCAACGCTGTATATTTACTAGCTTTAAAATAAAGATAATTATGTTTAAATCCCTCTTCAATTGTCTAATTCTAACTAACTTTAAATTCTCTGAGCTAAGCTATGTCGTCTTGGGCTTCTTCAGTGTGGTTTTATTCAGGATCCCATTCAAGCACCATTCTTGTTGTGTTGCAGAAATTATTTGACTCCTGAGGCAGACACATTTTGGTGCCAAACCGAAGACTGCATCGAGTCATTCATTCACCACTGCATTTTATTGTCCTTTTTACAATAAATATTCTACATTGGAACTATTCTGGTCTATCCCTGATTTATTTTTAGGTTTCCAAAAAGCCATATTTCACTAAAGACAAAATCACAACACATATACAGGTAGCAAAAATGTCCCTAAATCAACTATAGCAAGCCAGAGAGTATCTAGGGAAATCTCAGCAGGTAGGGTTGCCAACTTTTTGACAGAGAAAAAACCCGACAGCTGATCTGCTCCAGGCCCCCTACCTTGTCCCTTCCATGCCCCGCTCTAAGTCCCTTGCTACACCTACTGTTGCACCCTTCCCTCACTCTGCCCCTCTATAACCAAGAATGCCTGGTAGTTGATTCCTTTACATATTTGGAGGTAGTGCTCAACTAGTTTCATAGGGGGAACCAAATAAGACTGGTTTTATGGAAGGATGTGTCAGGTGTCCAGTAAGCCAGTATATGGTGGTCATAGTGATACTGAGTACAAGTTGGTGTTCTGTGAGCCAATTTGCTACAGCATGTAGGCATCATTTTAAGTTCCCCAGGTGTGATTTTGTAGCCGGTGTATGCTTCTAATAGAATGTCATCTGCATAAAAATATACACCAATGCCAAAATTCTTTATTAACCTAGCTAATGGGCTTAAGAAGATACTGAATAAGATTTGTGATAAACGGACCCCTGTGGCAGGCCGCATGTCAGAGGATGAAACAATGAAGATGATAAAGTTGTCTTAATAATGAAGGATCTATCTGACAGGAAAGAGACAAACCATTTCCAGACTTGGCCCCTCAGTCTATAGAAGTCAATGTATCTAGCAGTAGTTGGTGGTCTACTGACTGAAAGCTGCTGCCAGACCCATTGATACAGCTAAAACTATTCAATCCTTATCTAGCATACTATGCACTTTGCTGAGGAATGCAGTTAGGATAGTTTCTGTGCTATGGCACAAACAAAAACATGATTGTTTCTGGTGTAAAGCTTTTATGGTTTTCACATTTGTACATAATTGCATAACAACAACTCTCAGTTAATTTTGCAAGAAATAGTAGGTTTGATGTTGGTTTATAAGTGGTGGGATTTGTTGCATGCAAGAGAGGTTTTTTTTAGTGTATGGTAAATCGCTGTCTCTTTCTAATGGGTAGGGACAGTTCCAGTGATTAAACTCTGGGTTACCATGGTTAAGGTCAGTAGTAATAGACCATGTACCAGAAGTCTAATCCATTCAGAAGGGCTAGGATTCAGAGGGCAAGTTGTCCTGTGGATTGTTGCTAGCGATTTGTAAGAGGAAGTTAAAGTAGGCAGCTTAACGGCTTATCATGTGTGGGATGTGTGATCAGCTTGTGAAGTTTCAATATATTCTAATTCTTGAGAAGAATCCTTTGTTTGGGTCTGTAACATGGGAGGGGTATCTGCAGATTCCATTCTGCAGCTCAGTTGTGTCTGTGAGGCAAGAGATAGGACAGTGATTTTCTCAGCCCATTAGCAAAAAGTGCTCAAAGATAGTTAATCTTGGAGGTAAAGACCAAGGCAATTTCATTTGCTGTTAGCATAATAGAGACAGTTTTAGGAACAGTACAATTTGACACTTTTTGAATTATTGAAAATAACTTCTTGCAGGATTTATAGCTGTTCGAATAAGATTAGAGTAATAATCTTTTTGGCCAATGTAATGTGTATAACGCTGAAGATCAGCAGGTGATTATGTTTCTTTCCAAACCCTCTCTGCCTGTCTAGTCCGTTTCTTCAGACGTTTGTGATATCATGGGTTCCACTTTGATGAGGTGATTTGTTTTTCATGCAATGGTGCTATATTATTCAGTGCCTCACTTACAATCTTCACTTTATCACTTTGTTTTTATTCCGCAGCTACCTTTAAGTTCTGTGTGGATTACAAAATAACAAAGACTGAATACTTTAAATCCAAGAATTACAATTGCAATAAATCAGAACAAATAACCTAAGGCAAATACTTATCATACAATCAAGTTTTCAAAGATTTACGAAACGCCAAATAATCAAGAATAGCTCATATAGATTTTGGAAATGAATTCTATATCATAGCAGACTGATAATAAACTGAAGAATTGAACATTTTACAAGATTTAAACCTCTTTACAGATGGAAAGCATTTGATTAGGAGTTTTGCTTTTGGAATTATTATGAAGAAGAGTTGCCCAATTGCAAATATAAGGAGAAAACCAATGTAAGATCTTAAAAAGAATAGTACACAACTTGAACTTAACTCCAGCTTCGACCGGCAGACAGTGCAGTTCAATTATTGATTCAAATTTACTTATAGAAAAATTTAATCTAGCAGCTGCATTCTGAATTAGTTGTAACTTTTTTTTAGCAAAGTATTTGAACATCAAGCATAAATAACGTCATTCTGGATAAAATTAAGGCTTGAACTAATAGCCTAAAATTCACAGGATTAAGAAATTTACGAACAGACCTTAATTTCTTCATGCATAGAAAGATTTCTGAATGAGAGTTTTGACATATCAAGAAAAAAATCATCAAACTATCAACCTCTACACCAAAAATTTTGGAACAAGACTCAAACTTAAAAGAATCTGCAGCAATTTTAAAACCTCGAGTAGAGGAGTGTGGTAGCCGTGTTAGTCCACTCTTAAGGTTATCAATAGAAATCAAACAAAATAAAACATGGAAAAGAAAATAAGATGATACCTTTTTTATTGGACATAACTTAATACATTTCTTGATTAGCTTTCGAAGGTTGTCCTTCTTCGTCAGATCGGAAATAAGCAAATGTGCTAGCTGACAGTGTATATAAGTGATAGGACCTCGAGGAAATTCAGAATTACAAGGGCCCAGCCACAAAAATGTAGTCTTTTCCCGATTTAGTTTAAGATAATTAGTCAGGGTCCATTGCTCGATCAACTGAACACAATTAATGATGCTCATCAAAGTATTAGACCAATCCTGAGAAATTGGTAATAATACAGTAATGTCATTAGCGTATATAAAATAGGATATCTGGACATTAAGGACATTAAGGGGTATGTTTACTAAGGCGTGTTAGCGTTTTTAACCTACCTATACATTTCTATAGGTGCGTTAGCGTTTAACGCCACTTAGTAAACATAGGCACAAATAAAGAAGGTAATGTGGCTGAACTCTGGGGTACTCCACATCCAGGATTACAACTATCTAACAAAACAACCTTTTTCTGTACTTTATAACTTTGAAAAATTAGAAAGCCTTTGAACCAGGATGACACTCTTCCGCAGATGCCTAACTCATTTAATCTAGTTATTAAACTTTGTGCAATTAAAGCCCCTATCACAGTTTCTGTGCTATAATCTTTATGGAAACCGGACTTAGGTCTTAAGATATCATGATCAATAAGGTGATTATCTAGTAATTTAACAACATAGTCTTGCACTAACCGGGCACTAATTGGACAGCACACAGTACTGTTCGATTACCTTCGGATAAGCCCCTGGAGCGTTCAAGATCTGCACGTTTGTTCATAAAATCATTGTTCATAAAATCATTTACGGAGATGCCCCGACCTACATGCTAGACCTCGTAGACCTGCCACTCAGAAATGCTAAAAGATCTTCACGCACCTTTCTTAACCTACACTTTCCCAGCTGTAAAGGACTAAATACAAACTAACACACGCGACCAGCTTTTCCTACATGAGTACGCAGCTGTGGAATGCACTTCCAACTCACTTGAAAACGATCAATGAATTAACCAACTTCCGCAAATCTCTGAAAACTTATCTCTTTAGCAAGACCTACTACGAGAACCCATAACTAACTATATCACAACACCTATCCACCTTTATTCAGAATGTATCTTTCTATAACTGCTTGACCAAATCCTCTTGTTTTCCTTGACTTCTCTGTAACCCCAATTGTATTCTTATCCTGGTATGGCGATGCCATAACAGGTCTTTGTAAGCCACATTGAGCCTGCAAATAGGTGGGAAAAGGTGGGATACAAGTGCAATAAATAAATAAATAAAATAAAAATAATTTGTGAGCGTCGTAAATGGTGTGCATCCTTCTGGCTTTGAGCTTCGCCTTTTCTAACTGTTTGGCCACCTTAAGATCATCAGACACAATCACCCCACTCTTCTTTCATACACAGAAGTTCTTCGCCCCCTATACTGTACCGTTCTCTTGGGTTTTTATGACCCAAGCGCATGACTCTGCATTTCTTAGCATTAAATCTTGGTTGCCAGTTTTCAGACCATTCTTCAAGCTTCGCCAGATCCTTCCTCATGCTATCCACACTCTCTGGGGTGTACACCCTATATTAGAGTTTGGTATCATCTGCAAAGAGACAACCCTTAGAAGACAGCCCTTCCGTAATATCACTCACTATGTTAAAAGGAGCCTGCCCAAGGACTGACCCCTGCGGTACACCACTTGTAACATCCTGTTCCTCAGAGCAAACTCCATTTACCACTACTCTCTGTCACCTTCCATTTAACCAGTTTTTAACCCAGTCAGTCACTTTAGTTCCAAGCAAGAAACAGCAAGCATGCAGAAACTGGCACACTTTTATCCTGAATAGCGTCAGATACCGATGAGGTCACAAGATGGGCGGGGTTCAATGGCATACCACTAAGGCTTCCCCGAACGCCTCCAGAAGGTTAAATCAGAGATTTAAACACAGCTCATGCAACAAGATGGTAAAACTAGGCAGCAAAATCCAAGCAGGAAAGAACCTGTTCCTCCAAAGGCAGTGATGTAAAGTTTGGGGGGGGGGGGGGGAATAAAGAGGAAAGGTGGGCAGGGTCATAGGATCAATAAGGTGAAGTTGTCTAGAGTGAAAAACTTCATTATTAATTTTTTGGTTTGAGGGTTTTGTATACGACAAATCGAAAAGGACAGTCAAGTGATCTCACTAAGATATTTTGATGTTATTAAACCAGTATGTGTGAATATGGCTTTGTAAGGAACTAAGATGAGGTCAAGAATGTGTCCTCCTGAGTATGTAGGGCCTGATAGAAGTTGTCATAGGTCCAGATCTTCTAAGAGAGATTGAAAACATGATGCTTGCAGTGAGTGAGGGGTGTCAATGTGGACATTGAAATCGCCCAAAAATAATAGGTTAGGGAACCTTACTATGACATCTGCTATTGCTCGATAAATATTCTCCCAAACAGGACTAAATACTGATAGCAGGCAACAGAAAACTCCTAGGTGGATGGAAACCAGAAAAGCTATAGGATTTCGTTGTAAAGTAGTGCCATTGTCGAAAGTTCCACAAGTGGGAGTATATTACATCGTACATAAGTATTGCCATACTGGGACAGACCAAAGGTCCATCAAGCCCAGCATCCTGTTTCCAACAGTGGCCAATCCAGGTCACAAATACCTGGCAAGATCCCAAAAAATGTACAAAACATTTTATACTGCTTATTCCCAGAAATAGTAGATTTTCCCCAAGTCCAGTTTAATAATGGTCTATGGACTTTTCCTTTAGGAAGTCGTCCAAACCTTTTTTTAAACTCTGCTAAGCTAACCGCCTTTACCACATTCTCTGGCAACAAATTCTAGAGTTTAATTACATGTTGAGTGAAGAAAACTTTTCTCTGATTTGTTTTAAATTCACTACATTGTAGCTTCATCGCATGCTCCCTAGTCCTAGTATTTTTTAGAAAGCCTAAACAAATGCTTCACGTCTACCCATTCAACTCCACTCATTATTTTATAGACCTCTATCATATCTCCCCTCAGCCGCCTTTTCTCCAAGCTGAAAATCCCTAGCCGCTTTAGCCTTTCCTCATAGAGAAGTCGTCCCATCCCCTTTATCATTTTCATCGCCCTTCTCTGCACCTTTTCTAATTCCACTATATCTTTAGAATAAACAATTGCTACTCCTCCTCTTCATTTAGACGAACCTGATCAAGCCATGACCACATAGATGTTTGGCAGACAAAGAGCAAGCAAGGCTTCTTCCCCTCCTTAAACCATGCCTGCATGTTGTCAGTAATAAGATCAGAGATCAGGTCTCATTTTGTGCATGGTGACAGTTTCATAGTGCAATCTTGAACATAATGAAGTTATTTGAGTTACTTGTGGAAAGGATACAACGGGTGGAGGTATATTACCTCAGAGCTCAACAATTTTGTATAAGGAGCAGAGGGTCCCCTAATGGACAGGGACAAGAAGAGCATCAATATCTATAAAACAGTACCACATTTTAAGCAGAAAAGCAGTGTGAAGACAACTAAGAATGGGACTGAAAGAAGATATTGTCATAGGTAAAGACGCCATCCGAAAAACAGAGTAAAGGTCAGAAGAATTGTTTTTGAGCTTGTCCAGCAGCTTGTCCTCAAGGAGCACTACCTGCTTCTTTGGTTTGGAAATATGCTTACATTGAGACCAGGTCGCATTGCCTCCAAGAAGGCTATTGTACTCAGTGGTCCTGTAACTTTTTTTTATCTGAGACTAAAAGAGATTTCCTGCAATCACGCAAAGAGATCATGCATATTAACAGTGAGAAAGGAAAATGAGCATAAATGCCACGCATACTGTAGATGACATTTTTAAATGCTCTGTCTGAATAAATTACAGCGTACCTTGTTGTACATCATCAAATGCCAAAACCCTACAACTTTCACAACATTTTAGAAGTAGAACTCTGAGATCATCCTTGTGGAGTTTGTGATAAAGCTCTGTAGCATCACTTCACTTACCAGATTTTCAAGATCATTTAAGGACAGGCTACTGCAGCTGAAATGTCTCAGTACATGAAAAAAAATCTGTTTGCCCATGTAACAGAATATGAATGTGATGGCAGATATGAACTGCAAGGCCCAGCTAGTCTGCTCAGTTTCATTCCTACTGCAATACCATACTCCCCAGCTGACCTGCAGTTTTTCCTGAATTTCTCACCGCCAGGGACACCATATCTTTGAATTTCTTTCCTGTTTTGCGTTTCTTGCCCTCATTAAGAGGTTATTCTATGCATCCACTATTTCATCTAGCTCGTTATTAAGCAAACACATTGAGTTAAGCTTTCAAGCTAGATAAGGGTGTGGTTAACTTTCATTGGAATAATTAGTATGGGATAATTTGGTGGTGTTAACGCTCCTCTGGGAGCATCAGCTCCCTAACATGTAAGCCAATGTTCCTTGGGAGCAAGTTAAAAGGCTAGCAGGTCGATACTCAAAATGCAATGCCAGTACTAGTGAGCGCAGAATGCTCAGAGGACTATAGAGTGGGAGACAAACCAGCTTATAATTGAAAAAGAAAAACGCCTATATTGCAACCCAAATTGGGAGATAGACGTTTATCTCCCAAAAACGAATAACGCGGTATAATCGAAAGCCGAACTTGGACGTTTTCAACTGCACTCCATCGCGGAAGCGTACAAAGTTGACGGGGGCATGTCAAAGGCGTGGTGAAGGCAAAACTGGGGCGTGGTTATCGGCCGATCAGAGATGGGCGCCTTTCGCCGATAATGGAAAAAAATATGCGTTTTTAGCGAGAATTTAGGGCACTTTTCCTGCACCCTGTTTTTCCACGAATAAGGCCCCAAAAAGTGCCCTAAATGACCAGATTACCACTGGAGGGAATCGGGCATGACCTCCCCTGACTCCCCCAGTGGTCACAAACCCCCTCCCACCACAAAATATGCCGTTTCACAACTGTTTATTTTCACCCTCAAATGTCATACCCACCTCCCTGGCAGCAGTATGCAGGTCACTGGAGCAGTTATTAGGGGGTGCAGTGGACTTCAGGCAGGTGGACCCAGGCCCATCCCTCCCCTACCTGTTACAATTGTGCTGCTTAATGCTTATTAGTCGTCAAACCCCCCAAACCCACTGTACCCACATGTAGGTGCCCCCCTTCACCCCTTAGGGCTATAGTAATGTTGTAGACTTGTGGGCAGTGGGTTTTGAGGGGGATTTGGGGGGCTCAACACACAAGGGAAGGGTGCTATGCACCTGGGAGCTGTTTTACCTTTTTTTTTGTTTTTGTAAAAGTGCCCCCTAGGGTGCCCTGTTGATGTCCTGGCATGTGAGGGGGGACAGTGCACTACGAATCCTGGCCCCTCCCACGAACAAATGCCTTGGATTTATTCGTTTTTGAGCTGGGCGCTTTCATTTTCCATTATCGCTGAAAAACAAAAACACCCAGCTCACAAATTGTCGAATAAAACATGGACGTCTATTTTTTTCGAAAATACGGTTCGGTCCGCCCCTTCACGGACCCGTTCTCGGAGATAAACGCCCATGGAGATAGACGTTTTCATTCAATTATGCCCCTCAAAGTGCGCACCAAAGATTAGCACAATTAGCACGCAAATGTAGTCAAATGGATGTTAATGAGGCCATTCCTTTTCCCTCCTAATACTCAAAGACCAACGCACAAAATAAAGCCACCCTTACCACTCATGATTCTTTCTTTAAAATCTGTCAGTTTTGATTTCTTTTAAAAGTGGAAGAAAGGCCGTGCAAGCCTGTAAGTGTGGGTACCAAGAAATAAATGTGCACAAGTCCAAGCAAACCCAAAAGTGAAAGCACACTCCGGCGCCTGCTTCCTGCGCTTAAATATAAGCCTTCCAAGTAAAAAAAAAAAAAAACAATTGAAAAGCTGATATTTAAAGGCGCAGAAAACAGGCGCTAATGTGTACTTCGCTTTCAGGTTTGCTTGGCACATGTATGAGCACACAAATCTGGAATGTGCTGCCGCGCAACCTAAAAACGATCTATGATCTAACCAACTTTCGCAAACTACTGAAGACCCATCTCTTTAACAGGACATACCACAAAGATTAACACATGTGAACACCCCCACATGTATCCAAAACTGTCTTAAAATGTTCTCTTGTTATATTACTATCATGTTTTTCATTATCATGTAACCCAAAAACCTTCTGTAATACCAATCGTTTATTCTCTTCTTATTTCCACTATTCATGATGTATTGTAAGCCACATTGAGCCTGCAAAGAGGTGGGAAAATGTGGGATTCAAATGCAATAAATAAATAAATGTGTACAAGATCTGAGCTAACCACCGAGCACATTCCCCTCTTGCTTTCACTTTTACAGCATGCCTAAAATTTGAATTTCCTTTGAGCACTGGCGAGCTAGTTTTCTGCGCTTTTCTGGCAGTATGAGTTCTGTGCAGTTGACTTTACTGTGGGAGTTCTGAGCATTGGCTTGTAGTAGCCCTCGCATCCCCTAAGCCACTCACATCAAGGGTGGTCTAAGTGTAAAAAAGATCTAAGTCTCTGACTCCAACCCCTAACAATGTACACCAAAAAAGTCTGATCCTTATGCTCACTCTATTTACAAAAAGTAGTGATACATACCTAGCACCTACCATATATTCATTCTGGTGCAGTGGGGAGCAGGATCAATTTTTTTAAAAACCAAGTCTTATTGTGTGAAGGGGAAGAATAACATTTCATCATATTGGATACAGGGTCCCTCAGGGTTCCCCGCTTTCTCCACTTTAATATATATTTCAGCTCACTTGCTTCTCTTTTTGAAGGCTCGAACATTACAGCCTTATCCTATGCTGATGATATTTTTTTGTTATGTCCTGCTTTGGAATATCTAGAAGATACTTTGGTTTCTTTGAAATACTATATTTCAATTATAGATAGATGTTTAAAATTAAACTTAACAAATGAAAATCCTGTGGTTTGGAGATACCAGTAGAGGCTTTTGAAGATCTTGAGCTTCCAACAGGTGAAAAATTAAAAATTGACAATGTCCAAAGTATTAGGGATCATTTTAGATTCAAATTTGACTTATACCAAACAAATAATACACTTAGTAAGAAATGTTTCTTCAAGTTAAGGCAACTTTAGAGCTATGAGAGCATCATTCTATCCACACAACTTTAGAATTTTGGCACAAGCAACCTTGGTCTCATCATTAGATTATTGCAATTCCTTGTACGTTGGCATTTCAGCCAAATCACGGAGTCAATTGCAGCTGCTACAGAACACAGCAGTTGGATTGATATATGGCAAGGGCCACTTCGATCCTGCGTCTGCCTCTTTGAGGGATCTTCATCGGTTACCTATTTGACAGTGGATCAAATTTAAAGTGGCCTGAATTCTGAAGATGTGGTGGACTTACTGAAATTTCCAGCTTCTAGATGTAATAACTGTTTTTTTTTGTGCACCTTTCAAATGCGGTACCCTGACCCTAAGAATATTAATTTTAAACGTTTTTATGAGAGCTCATTCCCATTCAAGCTGCTAAAATCTGGAACGAGTTACCTTGGGATATCAGACTTCAACAATCTTATTTTGTATTTGGGAGAACTTTAAGGGACATTTCTGTTTGATTAATATAGTATGTTAGATATATTTGGGCTCATTTTCGAAAGAGAAGGACGCCCATCTTTCAACATAAATCGGAAGATGGGCGTCCTTCTCACAGGGTCATCCAAATCGGTATAATTGAAAGCTGATTTTGGATGTCCCGAACTGCTTTCCGTCGCAGGGACAGCCAAAGTTCAAGGGGGCGTATCAGAGGCATAGTGAAGGCGGGACTTGGGCGGGACTAACACTAGGACGTCCTTGACCCATAATCGAAAGAAACAAGGACGTCCCTGATGAACACTTGGACGACTTTACGTGGTCGTGTTTTTCTTACGACCAAGGCACTAAAAGGTGCCTCAAATGACCAGATGACCACCAGAGAGAATTGGGGATGACCTCTCCTTACTCCTCCAGTGGTCACTAACCACCCCCCCAGTGGTCACTAACCCCCTCCCACCCTCAAAAAATATCTTTCAAAATATTGATTGCCAGCCTCTATGCCAGCCTCAGATGTCATACTCAGCTCCATCACAGCAATATGCAGGTCCCTGGAGCAGTTTTAGTGGGTGCAGTGCACTTCAGGCAGGCAGACCCAGACCCACCCCCCTACCTGTTACGTTTGTTGAGGAAACAGCAAGCCCTCCAAAACCCACCAGAAACCCACTGTACCCACATCTAGGTGCCCCCCTTCACCTGTAAGGGCTATGGTAGTGGTATACAGGTGTGGGTAGTGGGTTTTAGGGGGGGTTGGGGGGGGCTCAACACACAAGGTAAGGGAGCTATGTACCTGGGAGCAATTTATGAAGTCCACTGCAGTGCCCCCTAGGGTGCCTGGTTGGTGTCCTGGCATGTCAGGGGGACCAGTGCACTACAAATGCTGGCTCCTCTCATGACCAAATAGCTTGCATTTGGTCATTTCTGACATGGACGTCCTTGGTTTCCATTATCGCCAAAAATCAGAAACGACCAAGTCTAAGGATGACCATCTCTAAAGACGACCAAATTTAAGGATTTGGGCGTCCCTGACCGTATTATCGAAACAAAAGATGGACGTCCATCTTGTTTTGAAAATACGGGTTTCCCCGCCTCTGGATGGGGACGTTTTGCGAGGACGTCCTCATCAAAACTTGGACATCCCTTTCGATTATGCCCCTCATTGTGAAATATGAGAATTTTTAATTGGTATAAGCAATTACAGGGTTTATTATTAATTTTATTGTAAACTTCTATCATACTATGAAGTTATTTCTTTTCTGTAAACTGTTTTGAATCCTTCAGGAGAACTGGCAGTATATAAAACACAAATAAAATAAAATAGGGGTGTTCCTGCCCCACCAGTGCTGGTTTTCAAAATGCCGCTACCTGCTCCCTAGCAGTACATTTTGATACTGTTTCATGGTAGTTCTATTATTAGGTTTCAGTTTACTGTTTTCAAGTTTACCTCATTTATTAACCATACAAAGAACTTGCCTTGATTATAGCTAACCATCAAATTATCCCAACTGACTCTGTACCACGCATCTTGTTCCCATCATATATCTGCTCTTGGTCCCTCAGCTATACGGTAAGCTGTATTGCAGAAAATCTTTCGCATCATATCTATATTGGATGAATGTTGTAATGCATGCTTATTAGGTGTATCATTAGTATTATATCTCTGGTATTTGAATTCCAGTGCTATTAAATGTGTATATTTTTTATACTGTTCCACGGTAGTTCTATTATTAGGTTTCAATTTACTGTTTTCAAGTTTACCTCACTTATTCTATTTATGTTTATTCTTGGTTATTTTACTATTGTTATGCTGTTAACAAAATTGTAAGTTTTATGTTGAACTGTACCTGCTGTATACCGCCTTGGGTGAATCTCCTCATAATGGCAGTTAATAGATCACAATAAATAAAATAATAATGAATTACCAGTAGGGAACAGCTGTTGTTATTTTCTGGTACTGCTGGAGAGGCAGCACTAGAAGATAATTATATATTTATTTTATATATAAGGATTTATTTGCCACCTTTTTAAAGAAATGTGCCCAAGGCAGTGTACGACAAGAATAAGGGACCGATGGAGACTGCATTCAGGAGGCTCCAGCTAGGTCGGGCCCTGAATCCAGAAGCGCCCAGTAAGGGAACATTTTACACACTAAAAAAGAAGGGGGCGGGGAGACCCCTGGGGGGGAGGGCTCCACAATCAGCCTTCCAAGAATCAGATTGAATTCCACCAACTTTTACTGTATATGAGTGGTTTATCAGAAAACCCCTGAACCAGGTCAAAATATTACAACTGAGGGTTGACAGCAAAATATCATGATCTACCAAGTCGAAGGCACATGACTGATCAAATTGCAAACTGACTGCCCTGTGCCCTCTACTCAATAAAGCTCTCCTCTCTACCCATAAAGTACCCACAACCATTTCGGTGCTAAATTTCCTATGAAAACCTGACTGAACATAATGCAAAAGTTCACATTTTTCCAAATATGATTGTAATTGATCAGTGACAATACCTTCCATAATTTTAATAAACAATGGTAGATGCCACAGCTTATAGTTCATCAGATTATTGAAGACCCATCTTTTTGAAAAAATTTACGGAAAGAATCAAAACACATAAAGTCCATACTTACTGTTCATTAATGCATCATACATCCACTTCTGAACTCTCATTCCCGTAATATCACATCACTCATACCTTTACTCACAGAAAGATATATACCATATGTCTTCATGTCTTATTATCGCCCTCTAAGCTCCCATTGCCTCCTTCCAATGTTTCAATGTTTGTATTCCATTGTTACATTCCTAACAACACCTCGATTGTCTCGCATAACTCTGCACAATGTAATCCATAACCAATCTGTAACAAATTGTATTTCCATCATTTAACTCATTTGTAAGCCACACTGAACCCGCAAAAAGGTGGGAAAATGTGGGATACAAATGAAATAAATAAATAAATAAATCACATCCTGTAATCCAATCTTAGTGGGGGGAGGTTGGAATTGGTGTGAGTATTATGTTTCCTCCCCTCAGAGGGAAGATCCCTTAATTAAGCATAAGCGAAACCCAATTAGTTAAAAGTATTTTTTAAAAAGTGCCCTTTTCATCAAATATAATGAGTTATATTTATTAAACAATTCATTAACTTCTTGTAAAGATGGTAAATCACAAGTATCCTAGATTCTATCCGTAGGGACTCCTCCATTAATAACAGAATTCAGCTCCTTAAGAGCAGGCAGTTATGACTTTTCTTGGTTTATGGAGACTATAGCTCCCATTTGCACAGGTTTCTAGGTCTCCCGGCCCAAGGCACAAACCGCGACCCAGCAGAACTAAAGAAAGGTCTCTGTCAGGTCATCAGTTGTTCAGTGATACTGAATGTTAACTTTCAATACAGTTGGGTGCTACTAGGCAGATATTTACCAGGTGGCACTAAAATCTCTGTAGGTCCACAGGTCTGAGAAAAAAAAAAGAAGACCTTTCTGCAATGTAAAACAAAACCAAGTCCGAGAAATCAAAGGCTTTCAGTACTGTAAGTCAAATGATTGTGTTTCATACTCCTTTGTGAACTTCCTCTGGAAGTCTGATACAGCTTGGTTTCAGTCTCATTCAGCAATGGCTATATACAAACATCCATATACAAGAAACCCAAAGACAAATGCAGCTACCTCCACAACTCCAGCTTCCACCCTTCACATACAAAAAGATCCATTATTTACAGCCAAGCCACAAGATACCACCGTATCTGCTCTGACCCAGGGGACAGAGATAGACATCCTGACTGTATCCTACAAACAAAAAGGCTACAACCCCAAAATAATCTCCAAGAATATTGCCTCCTCCCTCAAAACACCCAGGGAAACTCTGCTACAGTACAAGGAAAAGAAAGCCACAGACAGAATCCCCCTTATAGTGACAACCCAGAGCTGGAAAAATTAAGAAAAATCATAAAAGATCTACAGCCACTACTACAGGAGGATGATTACTGAAAGAGATATTCCCATCCCCACCAGTGCTGGCCTTCCGACAGCCACCCAACTTAAAACACAAGCTAGTAAGAAGTAAGCTCCCAACACAGACTCAAAAAGAAGAGAATGGCACACATCCTTGCAATATATCCAGCTGCAAAACTATGCCAAAACATTTTACAGGATCCCACAGTCATTCACAAAGGAAAAATATTCAACATAAAGGAATCCTTCACATGCTCATCTTCCAATATATCATTCAGTGTAAACAAATGCGACGAAGGGTGCTACATTGGAGAAACAAGCCAGATGCTAAAGAAAAGATTTAATTTACATAGACATCATATGAAAAATGCCAGTACCAACCAGGATGTCACCTCTGTGGAGCAGCACTTTACAAAATCAGAACACTGTACCAATGATTTTATGGTGAGAATACTAAAAGGGAACTTTAAAACAATACAGGAACGTAAGACCTTTGAAGTCAGAATGATTAAATATTTTGACACCCACCAGAGAGGACTTAAAGATCTGAGTTTTCTAGCCCATTATAAAACATAAAATTCTACGGCTTTGTCACCCTCTTATCACCATGCATATCTCCCTCTCCTTCATCCACCCAACCCTCCCCATCTCCCACCTTACCCACCCTCATCCTGTTAGACTGTCGCTGAAATGCTTTGATGTTTCACTTATGTATACTGTCATCTATCAACATTTGCTTATTTCTGATCTGACGAAGAAGGGCTCCCTTCGAAAGCTAATCAAAAAATGTATTAAGTTAGTCCAATAAAAAAGGTATCATCTTATTTTCTTTTATTTTATTCTCTTTCTATTGATTACCAGTAGAATATGAGAATCAAAGTCCTTCGTTGCTAAGCAAATAAAGCAGCACCACTTAGCAGTGTGTCACTATGTACCATTCGAGGACCAGGGACACCAGTTTGAAAAATTGTGCCAGAGGAGCCACGGTACCTGGGGAGTATTCTTGCCCCACTGGACCACCATGGATATTTGGTAAATCTTGAGGGAGGGAGGGGTGATGGATAGGGGTCCAAGGGGACCACCAAAGCTTTTGTAGAAGGTGTATGGTAAAGGGAGCATGCTTGTTTTACTGCAACGTAGGTTTTAAGCTCTCTGGGGACAGAGCAATAACTACTGCTTCTGAATGTAGCACACCTTGATCTAAAACAAAAAGTGTGAGCTTAATGTAAATAAATTAACAACTGAACCAGGAGTATTTCAACAGTTCAAGGCACATTTTTTGCCTAATTGAAAGGAGCCCTTCCATATTTTTGATAAAATCTTGACTGGTGCTGATTCAGAAGAGGAGTTAACTGAGATTTTGTGAGTTATACTATACTAGTAAAAAAGGCCCTTTTCTGGAACGAATGAAACGGGCGCTAGCAAGGTTTTCCTGGGAGTGTGTATGTTTGAGAGAGAGAGCCAGAGTGAATGTGCGGGTGTGTGACAGAGTGAGACTGTCTGTGTGACAGTGTGTGTGTGAGAATGAGAGTGTGTGACAGGGCCCCCTCCCCTGTTCCTAATGCCCCTCACCCCGTTCCCTCCCCTCCTTTTACTCCTCCTTCCCACACTTTGGGTTCCTTAAGGCTTTCAAAAGTCTATGTACCCCCGTGGCCCTAACGCCCAGTATCCGGATACCCCACCGCTTTCCTCCTCACCCCTCCCCCAAGATGTAATACTTTCACGTCCTTCATTTTTAAAAAAAAGTGTCCTATCTACCCTGTGTACAAATGCCCGGCATTCAGATTGTGTTCCTCTCGTAAATTTTCATTTCTTTCATTCATTCAGAACTTGCCCCCCCCCCCCCCCCCCCCCGAACACTTTTGGTTCCTTCAGTCTTTTAAAACTCTCCTGTGTACCCTGTGTGCTAATGGCCAGCATTGAGATTGTTTTCCTGTCCCAAATTTGCATGTCTTTCAGTCATTCACAACTCCCCCCCCCCTTCTCCAGTTTAACACTTTCATTTCCTTCAGTCTTTTAAAACTCTCCTATCTACCCTGTGTCCTAATGGCCAGCATTCAGATTGTTTTCCTTTCCCAAATGTTCGTGTCTTTCAGTCGTTCAGAACTCCCCCCCTCCCCCCATTTAACACTTTCGGTTCCTTCAGTCTTTTAAAACTCTCCTATCAACCCTGTGTCCTAATGGCCAGCACTCAGATTGTTTTGCTTTGCCAAATTGTCTGTCACTGATGTCACTGAGGTCAGTGCGTGCCTGCCTAGCAGACCACTTCCGGCAGGCACAGTCCCAAGCACATCCTGTTGGAGGTGAGAATTATTATATAGGATGTTTTGCATAAAATGGCTTAAAGCTATAGATGGCTAGCTGGCAGTGAAGTATATTCTAGCTAAGATCCTAAACCAGTGATTTTCTACTTTTTCATATCATAGCACACTGACAAAGTGCAAAAATTGTTCAAGGCACACCATCAGTTTTTTAAGGATATATATTTTATCATTTAACAAACAAGTATTAAGATTGTGTTTAAAGTTCAATAATTATATTTTAATCACTGTGTTAATGTTTTTATTGAAGACACAAGTTGGCAAAAGGGCAACAATATACTTCAAAGATAACAAAATTAGCTACAAATAATATGCATTCAAACTTTTTTAAAACAAATACCAACCCCCCCTTTACTGCATCCAATCTGTAGGTTTGTAGGCCTAAATTTCTTTATAAGACTTTCACCAGGTACACATTTATAGAACTATCCCCATAATGACAAAGTAATGACATCATACCAAATGGACACAATCTGAATGTCATACAATTTTTACCAGGTAATAAATCTGATTAAAATTTGTGATGAGAACTAGCAAATTGCCACAAGAACACACACATCAAACCCAAGGACTCACTATAATTGAACCAGTTAACAATGTGCGGCCAAATTAAATTAGATTTAGTATGAAGGTTCCATTAACTTTCTCATGGTATCTTGGTACACAAACTGGGCAATTTAGCCTGTTTTTCCTTCTCCTTTTTTCCTGTAGCAGGCAGCGGCAGCCATTCAAACAGCCTGTTTGCCCTAATCCAAGCTCTCTCTCTAACACTTCCCACCTATGCAGAAGCAGGAAATTACGTCAGAGAGAGACTCGGGGGTTGGCACTAGCAGGTTGTCTGAATTGCTGCCCACTGCCGCCGACCACTACAGAAAAAAATCTTATAATGCCAAGTTGCTGTCTAAGGATGGGAGTGACAGAAAATCCCTGCGACACACCTGGGGAGCAGCTGTGGCAAACGAATGTGCTGAAAAACCACTGGCTTAAACTGTTTGTGTCAGCTAAACTCTAGCATCTGATTGTTTGTGTCCATGTATGTGACAAGTGCTGACCCTGAACTCTAATATTAAACTTATCAGAAATTCTGACTTTCCTCACACACCTGAGCCACAAGACAGCAATTTGGCATTAAGGACATAGGCGCCGACTCCGTGAGTGCTGTGGGTGCTCAAGCACCCCCAATATTGCACCCACTGGAAGTTCCCTTCATCCCTCCTCCCTTCATCCCTCCTCCCTCCCTCCCTCCCTCTGAATTTTAAAAGTCATCATCTTACCTCGTCGGGGTTATGGCAGAGGCAGCAGCGGTGAAAAGCGTGCAGGCTCGGCACTTAGTTCAGTCTTCCTTTCTCTGTCTCTCAGCTTTGGTCCCGTGACTGAACTAAGCGTCAAGCCTGCATGCTTTTCACCACTGCTGCCGCCATAACCCCGACGAGGGGGCCTGGAACTCGAAGGGAGGGAGGGAGGAGGGACGAAGGGAGGGAGGGAGGAGGGGGGCCTTGGACCTCGGAGGGACCCTGAAACTCGGAGAGAGGGGGGACAACCCTGGAACTCAGAGGGGGGACCCTGGAACTTAGAGGGAGGGGGACCCTGGAACTCAAAGGCAGGGGGGCTTAAACGCGAAGTGAGGGAGGGAGGGAAAGGAGAGAGAGAGAGGGGAAGGAGGGGGGCCTGGAACTGGGAAGGACTGGAACTGGGAGGGGGCCTGGAACTCAGAGGGATGGGGAGGGGGGACAAGGGGAGAGGGCAGGGGGAATGCACCACCTGTAAAAAAAAACATTTTCAGCACCCCCAATCATTTTGAAAAGTTGGCTCCTATGAATAAGGATGAGACATGCTTGTCAGCTACTTAGTGACTGACATGAACATTTACATGACCAGCTGACTACCACCCTCATCCCTAAAACAAATCTTTTTTTGCCTTCCAGTCTGTGCTGAAATATTTAGATTGCATCTGAAATCCACAAGACTCATCCATATTACAACAGGAAACTAAAAGAAATGAGTACACAGAAGAGCTTTTCCTGTCCAAACCACACTAACAATAAACTCTGAATGCAAAACATGTGTGCCAGCTGCTCAGGAAAGGCATATTTTGTTACAGCCGGGAGGTGGCACTTTAACAACAGAAGCTAATGGATGCAAAAATCTCCTCATTTTACTCTTGTTGAGTCAGTTCACAGCAATAATAAGCAAAGCAAATCATGCATATTTGGCAATATCATGGCTTTCTATGCATTATCCTAAAATCTTCATTGATTTGGTGCATCTTGGTTTCTTCATACTCTTTTGGGGAGGGGGTATAAGGGAAGCATAAGAATTACAATATCAGAGAGGCAGCACAGTTCCTGGTCTGGCACTAGAGTTGCACACTGTCACATAGCACATCAAAGTTCATTTCTTAGACGTGACTCCTGTTAAGCAAGTTATCTAATATAATAAAACGCACCGTGAACGTTCTGAAGACAATGTTCTGAAGTCACTCAAACACTCCCTGTAGAGTTCGTGGATTC
Organism: Microcaecilia unicolor; assembly: GCF_901765095.1. Classification (NCBI taxonomy): domain Eukaryota; kingdom Metazoa; phylum Chordata; class Amphibia; order Gymnophiona; family Siphonopidae; genus Microcaecilia; species Microcaecilia unicolor. The sequence continues at coordinate 403,937,475 of NC_044031.1, read as the reverse complement.
ATGGTGTGAAGCCAGCCAGCCGTCTCTGCCCCGCCCTTGTGTCAAACGTCATGATGTCGAGGGCGGAAAAAAAAACAAACAAACGGATCGCACCCACGCACGGTGCATTTTATTATATTAGATTTACCTCCGTGGTGGCGGTTCCGGCAGCGCAGCATCAGGGAAGGAGGCGGTGCTCCCGACGTCTCTAGCCTTCCCTTCGCTGTGTTCCACCTTCTTCTGACGTCAAGGATGATGTCAGAAGAAGGCGGAACACAGCGAAGGGAAGGCTAGACGTCGGGAGCGCCGCCTCCTTCCCTGACGCTGCGCTGCTGGAACCGCCACGGAGGTAAATTTAAAAAGAAAAAAAAAAGGGATGTTGGGGGGAGAGAAGAGGGTGGGCAGTAAAGTTGAACAATGGGAGTGGGAGGGCAGGGGAGAAACGACAGCATGGATGCGAAGGGGGGGCATGGGTGCGAAGGTAGGGGGGAGAAGAGGGCGGGCCAGGCTGGGACATGGGAGAGAGAGGAGCATGGATGCGAGGGGGGTCATGGAAGGGAGAGAGGGGAATTGCTGGAAAAGGATGAATGGAGGGGGCAGGGGACAGAGGAGCATGGATGGGCATGGATTGGGAGGGCAGGGCTCAGGGAGAGAGGGGAATTGCTGGAAAGGGATGAATGGAGGGGGCAGGGGACAGAGGAGCATGGATGGGCATGGATTGGGAGGGCAGGGCTCAGGGAGAGAGGGGAATTGCTGGAAAGGGATGAATGGAGGGGGCAGGGGACAGAGGAGCATGGATGGGCATGGATTGGGAGGGCAGGGCTCAGGGAGAGAGGGGAATTGCTGGAAAGGGTGAATGGAGGGGGCAGGGGACAGAGGAGCATGGATGGGCATGGATTGGGAGGGCAGGGCTCAGGGAGAGAGGGGAATTGCTGGATAGGGATGAATGGAGGGGACTGATGGGCATGGATGGATATGGATTGCAGGGCAGGGCTCAGGGAGAGAGGGGAATTGCTGGATAGGGATAAATGGAGGGGGCGGGTGACAGAGGAGCATGGATGGGCATGGATTGGGAGGGCAGGGCTCAGGGAGAGAGGGGAATTGCTGGAAAAGGATGAATGGAGGGGGCAGGGGACAGATGGGCATGGATTGGGAGGGCAGGGCTCACACTCTCTCTCTCTCATATACAATGTCTTTCTGACTCTCACTCTCACACACTCTGTCTCACACTGTATCACATTCACTCTCTATGTGCCACACAGTCACTCACACACTCGCTTGGTCTCATACACTCACTCTCACAGAGAATCTGTGTCTCACACCCACTCTCTCTCTCGCACACACACACACACTCTCTCTCACACTGTATCTCACATACACACTTGCACACACTCTCATTCTCACACACACACTCTCACACAAACACACTCACACTTTCACTCTGACTCTCACACAGTCACTCTCACATACACTCTCCCAAACATACACACTCCGAGGAAAACCTTGCTAGCGCCCGTTGTGTCAGAAACGGGCCTTTTTTACTAGTAAGAACATAAGTGTTGCCATACTGGGACAGACCAAAGGTCCATCAAGCCTAGTATCCTGTTTCCAACAGTGGCCAAATCAGGTCACAAGCACCTGACAAGATCCCAGAACAGTAAAACAGATTTTATGCTGCTTATCCTAGAAATAAGCAGTGGATTTTCCCAAGCCCATCTTAATAATGGCTTACATACTTTTCTTTTAGGAAATTATCCAAACCTTTTTTAAACCCTGCTAAGCTAACTAATTTTACCACATTCTCTGGCAATGAATTCTAGAGTTTAATTACATGTTAAGTGAAGAAATATTTTCTCTGGTTTGTTTTAAATTTATTACTTAGTAGCTTCATTGCGTGCCTCCAAGTGATGGAATTTTTGGGAAAAAGTAAACAAGCGATTTACCTCTACCCATTTCACTCCACTCAGCATTTCATAGACCTCCATCATATTTCCCCTCAGCCGTCTTTTCTTCAAGCAGAAGAGCTCTAGCTACTTTAGCCCTTCCTGAGAAAGCAGCTCTCGCAGGGGGTCTTTTACTAAAGCTTAGCTCGAGTTATCTGTAACAGGGCCCATTTTATTCCTATGGGCCCTGCTGCAGATAACGCGAGCTAAACTTTAGTAAAAGAAACCCCACAGTCTCTAGAAGTAAATCCCAGGTTCATTTCTATTGATTTCTAGCATTGAACATGGCTCTTGTCCCTCATTTGGAACTTGGAAGGAATCTGCATCACTGGCAGAGTGAACCTTTAGTCTGGAACAGAAGACAAGAAGATGAACGGCAGCTTGGTTTTCAGGTGGGATTTGTTTTCCACAATAATGATGCAGTGAGAATACACACAGAATTGGGAGGGATGGGTGGAAGAAACAGAGGGACATGTTTATCCACTCCTACCCAAGCTGAGATAATATTTAACCATCTCTCTGACCTCATGTGCAACTTTCTTTAAATCAGTCACCTTACTTTCTAACTCTTCTTACTCTCTTACCTATCTATATGTTACATCTTTGCTTTACCCTTCACTACCAATTATAATGTTCTACATAGTAACATAGTAGATGACGGCAGAAAAACACCTGCACGGTCCATCCAGTCTGCCCAACAAGACAAACCCATATGTGCCACTCCCTGTGTATACCTTACCCTGATTTGTATCTGTCACCCTCAAGGCACAGACCGCAGAAGTCTGCCCAGCACCAGCCCCACCTCCCACCACCGGCTCCGCCACCCAATCTTGGCTAAGCTTCTGAGGATCCCTTTCTTCTGAACAGGATTCCTTTATGTTTATTGTGACCTGCCTTCCCTGGTAAGGCAAGCGATGTTGGCTGTGGGTTCTCTGAGAGTTGGTTGTCAGTAGTCGTGGCTCACACTCAGGAACTCTCTGCCAAAACCGGGAGGAGGTACAAAATAACTAACCTTGTCTCCTGTCCTCAAAGGGCGGGAAAGGAATAAGAAACTAAGTTTAGGATAGATTCTGAATTTGAATGAGACCAGTTTGTATAATTTGCATTATATAAATTTTATTGGTGTCCAAAAATTATGATAACTTTTTAACACAAACTTTTCTGTTGCTTAGCTCTGAACACCTAAATAACAGTACAACTGTTTCGCTTGAAAATTATAACAATGTTTCTTGTATTCTCTCTTTTTCAGGCAGGATAAGCTGTCCTACCTACAACAGCATCAGATAAGTTCCCCTTTCTTGCATTTATTTTTGCTTTCTACCCGCCCGTTGCAACTGGTTTCTTTACTATTCCATCTCCTTACACTTTCCAAGAATTTGATACTTTGTTGTCACTTTTTGTCTCCTTAGGTTAAGGACTCCGGACTTCCCCTCAGGTACGTATAGCTTGAAAATTTATTTCCCAGTTACTTAGCTGGTTTTCCTCTTCTCCCTGGAATCACTGCAGTTCCAATCTTTCTTGTGTGGGGGGCCCGGTCACCTCTTCAGATGCTGTCTTCCACGTTCCTCCTTCACCTCACACAATTAAATAAAATGGAGAGAAGACCCTACCTCCCTAACTTCTTCAAACCAAAAAACCTCTACTAGGTGACATTTAAATGGACTGCCAAATACTGGGGCTGGTAACTATTAGAAATAAAAATAATGAAAAGGCACCTCACTTCCCGGCCTATTCTATCACTTACTTCCCTATACTGAAAAGGGTGTGTTCAATCTAAGCATACACAGCATCCAATCCCATTACCTAAATCAAATTGTTATTCACACTTCACAAGATATTCACCCTTTCAATTCAGTGTTAGAATTTTAATTTCATGCACCCAGCACTCTTTTCAAATACCTATTATCTCCCTATTAATTTTTCTCTTCATACACCATGCACATCACATCCACTCCCTCCAACAGCCTTCACCCTTCTGCCCAACGGTCAACAGCGCCGTTGTTGCCCAGGTAATGGAATCTCGGCTTGAGATTCCGAGACCACTCAGTCAATCTGAGTACTCTTGGAATTCCCATTTTTTTCTCTGCAACTGTGGAATCTTGGCTAAACACTCCAAATCTCCATTTTAATTTCCCTTTCCCCATAGAAACTAATGGTAAAACTACTACTACTACTACTATTTAGCATTTCTATAGCGCTACAAGGCATACGCAGCGCTGCACAAACAATAACTAAATTATTTCAAAAAAACCCATTCAAACTTAACTCAAATTACCCCAAATTTTTCCCAACAATTAAACCCCTTACCCACTACTGAATTATGACTTTAAATTTCAAAAATACCCTTTTTTAATGTCTGCATACAATTATCTCCCCTAAAAGCCCTCTAAAAATCCCAAATTTAATTAAAACCCATATCAAAAATTAAATGACCTCATCCTCTATCACATCGAATTCAAAATTTTAATCCTTAAAGAACCCATTTTTAAGCCCCCCTTCTAAAACACCCATTAAAAATATTTAAATTCAAAATTTAACTCACCAGAAATATTCACTAAAATCCCCCGACCCCCAAAACCACAAATAGAATTTAAATCCCATTAACCAATGCAGTTTCTTCTCCGATTTCTTTGTGATCGCAAGAGGCAAGAAAGAACATAAGGAAATAGGGCATTGAAAATCTGTGTTGGCTGACTGGCATATAAGGGTTTAAATGCAAGGATGAAGATCTTAAATTTAGTTCGGCAAGCAATCAATAACCAATGACTTTCTGCAAATAAAGGAAATACATGATAAATCTGCTTTGAATAGTAGAGCATTCTGACCATGGTGCTTTGAATAATTTGGAGTCTCTTCAATGCAACTTGATGAACACCAATATAAAGTGCATTGCAGTAGTCAAGACAACTAATTATCAAAGTATGAATCAAAATAAATAGTGTCCCTATCTAGCAGTGAGCTAATAGCCTTAAATAGATAAAGAGCATATAAAAAAGACTGTACTACTGATACAATGAAGGGTTCAAATGATAGACTGGCATTTAGGATGACTCCCAATACCGAAAGTGTGGGGTCAGGGTAATAATTTGTCCATCAAGAAGGGAAAGAAGGATAGGATTGGAGTTCTAGCAAAAAACCACATTGTTTAGAACTTCTGTGGATAATTTTGAGATGACCACTGATCTGCTTGGAGTAAATAATGGTTTAATGATGTTACATCAAATGAGGAAGGGTTGACATAAAATATTAACTGAATGTATCTACAAATAAAAAAAAAACATATTCCATTTGACTGAACAATTGTAGGCAGAGGAATAAGAAAAAAGTTTAAAAGCACAAGGGCTAGCACCACACTCTGTGAGATTCCACAGACCAAAGCTTGCAAGGAAGATAGGGAAGAGTTCACCAGCTGGAGGCATATTTTCAAAGCACTTAGCCTTCCAACGTTCCATAGGTTTCTATGGAACTTTGGAAGGCTAAGTGCTTTGAAAATATGCAAAGTCTCTCAAGGATCAAGAGAACCACCTAAGAACAGCGGCAGCTAGACCAAGGCCAAGGCTGCCATATGAGCAAGAAGAATTTGGTGGTCCACTAGGTCAAATGCGGTTGATAGATCCAAGGAAATAATGATAGCAAATTTACTGGCATCGGGATATTACACCTGTCTCTAACTCAAGTTTTACTGGTCTAACATTATATGATGTATTTTAATTTCTGTTAAGACTTCCGGTGGAGCCGGGCGGCAAAATGGCAGCGCTGCCGTGAGCTCCGTCACGCCACGAATGAAGCCCCGACTCTGACGGACCAGACCCGCTCCAGCGAACCACCACAGGCTGATGAAAGGCAACAGCATAAGAAACGTGTGCCTGGACGAGCCCCGAGGTTGAAGACAGCAGCGAGAAAGCTGTAAACAACTCCGCGATCCCCAGCGCAAGATGGCGGCCTAAGGCGGGAAACAGAAGCGGCGGCGGCAACGGGCAGACTGGTGAGCCGCATAGCAGGCAACTGGACGGGAAAGGAGGTGAAGAAGAATGAGGAGGAATTGAACCCGGGGGAGCATGAAAGGAGAGTGCAGGAGCAATTAAAAAGAACGTCACGATCCACTCAGAGCCGGTACAGAGGAGACTCCAGGAGTAGCGGCAATCAGCTACCATGCAAGTACGGCTCTGAGACACATCAAGGCCATGACTTCCCATGACAAAATGCTGCTAATGCGGATGGCAACCCAAAGAGAGCGGTTCTCCTAAGTGTTAGCAAAGTGGAGAGTGGTGCAGGTAACAAGCGCCCAGAGAACAGCGGAAGCCTCTTTCTGGTACTCTAAGTTCACTGTAGGCTTTAGCCTATTAGTACAAGGACACATTTAAGGGAAGCCCTGCACAAATACGAACTTTGATCAATATTCACGGTTGCACCCGCAGTCAGGGCAAGAAGTGGCGGAGGACGTCCCTAGTTTTTGCATGGAGCAATACCTGAAGCCTATGCCCTCTGGAACCACGCGCAGGGGAACGAAGTTTGATAAGGAAAAAACATCTCCACCTAAATCCAGTCACAAAATGGCGGATCAGAAACAAACAGGTGTAGGAGAATTTACAGAAAAGCAACTCGCCCAGATTACAGCGGCGGTGAGCGCGGCCCTCAGCCCAAGATTTGACCTACTGGCGGGGCAGATGAAAAACATGGAGTCTTCAATGGCAGACACAGAGAAGAGAGTGGGCGATGCTGAAAACCGGATCTCAGCTGTAGAGGATTCAGGATCACAGCACTTACAGGAGATTGCGCGTTTACAGGAGCAGCTTAAGTTGCAGCAGGACAAATTAGAAGATATGGAAAACCGGGCACGCAGGTGCAACTTGAGACTTGTTGGACTACCAGAGAAAATACCGGAGAAGTCACTGGGTCCTCTTCTAGAAAAGTGGCTGAAAAAAGAACTGGCTTTATCTGATAGCTATGGAGAGCTGTGCATAGAGAGAGCACACAGGCTTGGACGCTGGCAGCAGGGTATGCAATGCCCCAGAATTGTCATCATTAAAGTACACAATTATTTACACAAAGAAGAGATCATCCGAGGTTTCAGGATAAAGCGAGATTCCCTTACATATGAGGGGTCTCCGATAAAAATTTTCCAAGACTACTCGGCAGGAGTCCAAGAACAAAGGAGGCGATTCCATCCAATATGCGCAGCGTTAGCCAATAAAAATATGAGATTTATGCTAATATATCCAGCCACTATGAAGATACAGCATGGGAACCAGTGGCACTCTTTTCAGAAGGTCCAAGATGCACAACAGTTCGTGGATGCAGAATTGAAAGAGCCAGACCCTTGAGAACGGATGCGGTCTAGAGGAACAAGTGCCAAAGCAGCGAACCTCCTTGAGAGGAGGTTAAGGGACTGGTAAATGCAAAATGTAGTAACAATGTATAAGATTTAATGCTAAAGTTCAGGTTTAAAGTTGCACTGTTTAAGACTTTTTTGGTTAGAATGTTAGACTGTTTCAATGCTGCATGAGATGTAAATGTGATCAAGAAATCAGATTTCATCCTGCACAAAGAATGAACGCAAAGGGGGGGGGGGGAGTAGGAATAGAACAAAGGGGGGAATGGTCACGTCAGGGGCTTCAAGTAGGTGATAGAAGTCAATAAGTGTGAGGGTTACGGTGGGAAGGGGGGGGGGAGTGGGGGAGGGAAGGACGAGACAGCAGAGGAAAAGAAGAGCACAGGGACACCATAGAGGGCAACCAGAGGAGAAGGAAGGACTTTTACAACTAAGAAACGCACTAGACAGGAGAGACACAAACAAGAACTTACTTAATCCACACTTAGTGAAGCCCGGAGCTGGAGCTGGAATGATTATATACTTAACGCGGCGGCTGGGGAAGGGCTGGGACCCAGCCGCCAACGATATAAAACAACCATGAGTAGATACAATATTATTGTCTGTACCACATTGTAAATTAATAACTTGGAACGTGGGGGGTATCACATCCCCAAGCAAGAGAAAAAAGATTTTAAAACATTTAAAACACTTAAATGCTGATATTGTGTGTATGCAGGAAACAAAACTATCAGATTTGGAGCATGAAAAACTCCAACAAAGTTGGGTCGGACAGGTGCTTTATGCCTCAGCGGAAGGGAGGAAGGGTGGGGTAGCGATATGTTTTCATAAACGTTTAGCCTATTCAGTAAAAAAGGAATTACAAGACCCCACAGGACGGTATCTTTTGGTTAAACTATGGCTACAAGGGAGGGAATTATATATATTAAACATATATGCCCCTACGCCACCGGAGAGATCATTCTTTCCTAAATTATTGAGGCAAATGACACCATATCAAGGTAAAGACCTGATTGTAGTGGGAGATATGAACTGTTTGATGGACCCCGGGTTAGACTGCACAGGGGCCAGAGATCACGCTCACACAGGTCACAAGGTAGGGAAAATGTTGAAGGAATTTGGGCACTCTCTCTCTGTGGTAGATGTCTGGAGGAATTTACACCCAGAGACCAGGGAGTACTCACACAGATCGAGAGCCCATGGAACATGGGGAAGGATAGACTATATATTTATATCAGAGGCCCTGTTCCAGCATGTCATCAACTCCAAAATAGAGGAGATATTAATTTCTGACCATAGTCCCGTCTGGATCGAACTGGATAACCCCTCTAGTTCCGCGATGACCAGACGTTGGAGATTCCCGAGTTACTTAGCTAATGAAAAATCATTTCAGAAATTTTTGAAGGCACGATGGGAGGAGTACACACATTTCAATAAAGCCCACCAATCAAACCCCCAATTATTTTGGTGCACAGGAAAGGCCGTTTTGCGGGGAGATTTGATTGCATACGTTGCGACTAGACGGAAGAAATCCGCGCGTAGTCTTATTAGTTTAAACAAACAACTGACGAAGGCAAGGCGCCGACATCTGGCGCAACCAACAGAAGTTAATAAAGACAGATACTTAGCCATACAGGCCTCCATCAATTCAATGCTACACGAGAATTTACTTAGAAATCAGACCTTCCAAAAATATAAGTTTAATAGCTTTGGTAACAGGGCAGGGGGTCTCCTAGCAAGGATGGTTAAAAGGAGGGGCGGCAACCGGACGATTCCAGTAATTCGGGATAGTAAGGGGAATATAACTAATAAGTCAGATGAAATACTTAGAACCCTACAAGAGCATTTTACACATCTATATAAGAAGGACCAATCAGGGGGGAGACGGGAAATAACAGAGTTATTACGGAAGGCCTGTATGCCACAATTTGGAGAGGAGGAGATAGCTTTGCTAGATTCTCCGATACAGCCAAAGGAGTTGCAAACCGCGATTAAGGGGTTAAAGTCCTACTCAGCACCTGGGGTAGACGGATATTCAGGAGAGTTTTATAAAATTATGCAACACTCCCTGATAGGCTCTCTATTTGCATATCATCAGGCGGTTATCCTGGACGGGAAGTTCCCACTACATGAGAACACTGCGTGTATATCCCTTTTGTTAAAACCTGGGAAAGCAGCGGAAGAGCCGGAGTCATACAGACCTATATCATTAATTAATGTGGATATTAAATTATTGGCAAAGATTCTGGCCGAGCGTTTAAAAAAGCACCTTCCCAACATCATTGGGCCAACGCAGGTAGGGTTTGTACCAGGGAGACAGTCAGTACTGCATGTAAGGAGAACTCTATTGTCTATGGCCCAGTGTAGATATCAGAAAATCCCTGGGATAGTAGTCAGCTTAGATGCTGCTAAAGCATTCGATAGGGTCAGTTGGGACTTCCTGTTTGAATTACTGGAGTGGATGAAATTGCCTACAGGGATTATGCGGGCAGTACAGGCCCTCTACACTGATATGAATGCACAGGTAGTGGTTAACGGCGGCACAATGGCAAGTTTTTCTGTGGGAAGGGGGAAACGTCAGGGTTGCCCCCTCTCACCATTGTTATTTGATCTGACACTGGAACCGCTACTTAGGCTACTAGACTTGGAAACCGGGATAAGTGGAGTGCGCTTGGGGGATCAAGAGGTGAGAGTCCTAGCACACGCGGATGACATCCTTATGTTGCTTACCGACCCCCAGCGATCATTAAAAACTGCGTTGGCGGTGATTCGGGAATATGGCAATTTGTCAGGGTTCTCCCTGAACTATGATAAATCGGGAGCAATGCCCCTTGACAAAACCGTTAAAGCAAAATGGCAGGGGGAGTTCCCCATCACATGGGTAGACTCTAAATTGAAGTATTTAGGGGTGATGATTTCCAACAGTAATGTTTCACTGTACAGGGATAATGTTGACCCCCTCATGGACATGACTAAATGTAAATTGACTATGTGGCAAGAGTTACCACTTACAATTTGGGGCCGAATTGCACTCTTCAACATGATGATAGCTCCCAAATGGCTCTATATATTTCAGCAGCTACCTCTCTTTTTAAAATCTAAAGACGACAAAAAACTCATTAAAATAATACAGGGGTACTTGTGGCAAGGGAAAAAACCTAGATTAACATATGAGCAACTTACAACACCACGGGATGCGGGAGGAATGGGTCTTTTGAATATTAAGTTCCTGACGGTTGCTGGGGGACTTCGGATTTCTCCATGACATCTGTGGAGATTTCCAGGATCCCCGGGATACATTTCAGTTCATTGCTGCATACCGGGGCTGCCTTACCTGCGGATGTATTTAAAATACATCCACTGTTGCGAGCTCTCAGGGAGACCTGGAGATGGATATGTAGGAGACACCACTTCTCGGCCCGGGTATCCCCCTGGCTGTCGATCCGTAACAATCCGGCTTTTCCACCAGGTCAAGGGGGCGGAATCTTTAGCAAATGTGAAAAACAGGGGATGCTGTACTTAGCACATATTGTGACAGAAGAAGGAAAAATGTACTCCTACCCAGAGCTTCAACAAAAGTATAAGATTTCGGGGGGCAATCACTTTGCATACTACCAATTAAAACATTATTTGGCCTCTTTAGAGTGGACAGACCTAACGGAGGATGTGGTGGAGGTCCTGTCAGAGGATTTCACCCTAGGAGCCCAACTTTCTGTTCCCTTAAAGTTTCACCATCAACAGCTTAAAGATTCAACGGCAGAGCTAGATTACACAGGGCTGGCCCAGAGGTGGTCACGGGACTTAGAATGTGAGATTTCTCCCGAAGTCTGTAAAAAGTACCTGCAATCCTTATACAGACAAAGGTTGTCAATACCACAGAGAGAGAGGTTATATAAGTGGCTCCTAAGAACCCATATATCTCCGAGTAGAGCATTTAAGGCTGGATTTGCGGAAAATGGGAATTGCCCGAAATGCAAACACGAAATGGCCTCACTGGGACATATGTTTTGGAGCTGCAAACACGCAGAAAGGTTTTGGCAACGGGTAGGGCGTGAGGTAGATCGGATTTGGCAATGCACCTTTATTAGAGATCCCCAAATACTATTTAATAACTTTCGATACACAGTAGAACCTCCTGAGGGGCTCAAGGCGTTTTTACGCATGGGAGTGTACTATGGCATTAATTCAATTTTGCAGTTTTGGAGAGACAAGGAGGAGCCTCCTCTACAGGTGTGGCGGGCTCAAATGCTTAAGCAAATGCGAGTTGACCGGTGTGGAGTCAGAGAGATAGATAGTATACTGGGCCAGCAGTTCAGGGCACAGTGGGAACCAATGTGGGAGACCTTACCCCCTAGAGGGAGGAGTTATTTACTAAACTTTTAGAACTGCTAACGCATTACAATGAACCTGTGGTTTTTAGGGGAGGAGAGGGCAGAATACGAGATTAATGTGAAACTCCATTTAATATAGACAGTGATAAGTACTTAGCTCCTTAAAGCAGGCTAACGGATTACCAAAGAGGGGCCGGGAAAGACATATGTGACAAGAAGGCCTCCCCATAACTCAAATGATAGGTGGGTTCATTTGGATACACACTTACTGGTTTAGAGGAACATGAAGGCCTCGGGCTCTGTAGCTTAAACCTGTTTTCTCTCGGATATAAGGTGGATAGATTTGGAAAGGTGTCAGACTCTGGGCAAAGAAAAGGGAAGGGGGTGGGAAGGGCGAAGGGAAGGGGGGGGGGATTTGACAAGGAACTCACTGGAGAAGGTAGGAAGATTACATAGCAGTGCAGCACTTGCCCTGTAAATTTTGTAGTTGTAAATGCTTGAGCTAATTGCGGAATGGAGGAGAGCTATCAGAGTTCAGGCTCTCTATCTATACCAGACAGTTGATGTCAGCAGGAATGTATGACAGGGTGAGTCTATGCATTCAACAATTTTAAAATACCTGATCAATTTGGCAAGGGCAGGGGGGGGGGGGGGGGTGGGAAGGGATGTAAGGAATAATGGTCAATATAAATGATTGGATCACTATTAAGGTAGCACTCAGCTAGTTGGAAGCTGAATGGATGCAATTTATAATTGTTGAATAGTTTCATGTTATGTAACCAAAGGACTGCTGATCCCCAAATGATAGAAGAAGGGAGTAATTTCCTAGAGAAAGGAAGGGCACAGGAGGGCCAGATGGGGAGAAAAAGGGGACATTTGATGACTACTTTATTAGCCAATCTCTGTTTAGTTTGTTAAATGATATGCTAATTGATTTATGTATAACATGCTAGTTGCCTGTCTACCTGATTTTGTCATCAATAAAAAAAAAAAAAACTATTAAACCTTAATTTCTGTTAATATATTTTGAACATGTTCATCTTTTCTAATTGTTATGTATGCCATATTGAACCTGAGTTCTACTTGGGCTAATGTGGGATAAAATGTCATAAATAAAATTAATAAATAAATAAATCTTGCCTTACTATTCTAGCCAAAAGTGGATGAGTAGCTTAATGGTTAGCGCAATGGACTGAGAACTAGGGGAACTGAGTTCAATTCCTGCTACAGCTCCCTATGACCCTGGGCAAGATACTTAACCCTTCATTACCCCTGGAAGAAAAACAACTTAGATTGTGAGCCCACTAGGGATAAAGTACACCTCTTTAACATTGCTTTTGACTTGTAACCACTCGCCTCCACCTACCCTCCTCTCCTCCTTCCTGTATGCATTAATTGATTTGATTTGCTTACTTTATTTTTTGTCTATTAGATTGTAAGTTCTTTGAGCAGGGACTGTCTTTCTTCTATGTTTGTGCAGCGCTGCGTACGCCTTGTAGCGCTATAGAAATGCTAAATAGTAGTAGTAGAAGTAATGTATATAAAATGTAAACTGCTTTGGTTGTGCCACAGAACGGCAATATACCAAATGCATTACCTCTGTCCTTACCTAATGTAACCCGGTTCTAGCTCTGGACCCGAACCACAAAAGTTCACTTTCTCACTTCAGACCTCACAGTCTTTCAAGGGGGCTACTCTTACCACACACATCAATTCCAGTACACTTGCAGTCGATTAGCGATCTGGGGGGTTGGGGAGACACTTTACCATTCAGGGTTCCACTCAGCTCTTCAGTCCAGGAACCATGCTGCACTCCAGAGCTTAGCAACAACTCAACTTTGATTGAACTTCTACAAAAAGCAGCTGGTAAATTAATATACTGGCAACACAACTGATTGAAGTACTTTTTGAATAACTTAAAGTCAGCTTTTGTTGTTCCGTGGGGAACACTATACCACTTGCTTCACGGGCATATTTACAAGGATATGTCAGGGCTATTTACATAGAGACAAGTGCTCCTGTCCATTCTGATTCTGGGAATTTGTGGTAAATCCCAAAGGCTGTTTTATCCTCTCTCAATCAGCTTATTTCCAGCGAGCTCAGACCCCTAACTGTCTGACCCTCCTCCAGTGATGATCCCTCTCAGGTGACCCACCCTGGACCTGGCTCTCCCTGGCTCCAATCCCACTGCTCCAGGACTGGGACCCTTTTCTGTCCACCTGTAGCACATGTAAATCACTGGTTGACACTTTGAGGAGTATTCCCCTCCTTGTCAGTCAAAGGTTACACTTCTTCCAACAGGACTTCCCTCTCTCCTCTTGATCTATTGGCAGGGAATTTTCAGACAGCCAAAAGACATCTGCAGGCAACCAAAAGACCATCCATGTGCTCTCACCTGCAACTACTTTTATTAACTCCTAACTCCTCCCATAGCTGTCACTTACCCCAATATGGGCACTGTCTTTCTGCATTTTATTATATAAACCCTCCCATGGGCTGGGTTTCCTCCCACCCAGGGACCTCTCAGCCACTCCCCCCAGTGACTCTCTCTACCAGGGCTCACTCTTTTCAGTAATCCCAACCTAGCAAGGGATTACATTAACTTTCAAAAAGCGGAAAAGGATCTAAATGAAGAAAACAGGAAGCATCAGAAAAACTAGCAAGTTAGACGCAAAGAACTGATATGGAGAATTTGAAAAGAAGTTTGCTCTTTAGCAAGGGTTAACCCAGTCCTTGAGACACACTCACAATGAATGAATATATATATATATATATATATATATATATATATATATATATGGATTTTACTCACACTTTGGAGGTAAGGCATGCAAATTTATTTCATGCATATTCATTGTGAATATCCTGACAACCTGACTGGCTGGATGTGTCCCAAGGGATCTGCTTTATTATATATTTTAAATCACCTGTCTCTGCCTGTAGCTGTAACTGCAGCATGGCATACTAAGTAAAGGTTATATTTCTTCTATTGTATTTCAGTTCAGGTTAATGTATAAAAGCCCTGCTGCTAGGATGTCCCAAGTCCTTGTACTTCTTTTATAAATAGCCTGGAAGAGGTCAGCTCTGCACAGGCTTGTGTGTAGCTGTCCGAGCAAAGAACTCCCCCCCTCCCCCCCCCCCCCCCCCCCCCCCCCCCCGCTGTGCTAGCTAGTGTCCCCAGCCCTAGGATTAGGCACAGCCCCTGTCTGCCAGAAAATCTCAGCCCTCCTCCTCCTTTGTAAATTGTGTGACCTTGGGTTTACAGATTCCCTTGGCAGGCTGCCAAGATGGAGGGTTGAGACAAACATGCCTGGTCCGGGAGGTTTCTCTCAAACTCCCAAAGCAAAGCAAGAAATAAATGTCTTTTGCCAGCTACAGCTTTCCTCCCAGATATCGAATGTACACTAACTCCCCAATACCAGGCTGCACAATTCAGTTTTGTAATCCCCCCCAGTGTTGACCTCCTTCGGAATGCCAGCCCCAGTCATGCCAGAGTTGCTGTCGACCAATCAGAGACCAAGGTCGCTGTGCCTTTCAGGTGGGTAAAAGGAAAAATAACAGTTGACGTAGCAAGTGGTAATTAATATATGATTACAGGTTCAGCGCAGTGTCAAGTGCAGTGCTGTGGTGGTATCAGCAGTACGGGGTCAAAGTCAGTGCTAAGCACTTGATTACCATGGTGCTGTTGACACCAAATATATGTCTTCGTCCTAAATGCATATTCTCTAAACTCATTGCAGATTGAGAGCTGCTCGTTTGTCACTGCAACAGCCTTAATGCACAGGAAATAAAACCTAGGAAAGGCTGAAAGGCAATGCCATAAATTTTGCTTCCCTGGTCCTTTTTTTTTTATTTTCTTGCACTGTAATTCAAAGTCAAAGAAATATGGAATTCAGCAAGGGGAAGATCAGTAGTCGCTGCAAATCCTATGAAAGAGATGCATGAGATTTTATTTGGTTTATGTAAACTAGAATAGTAAACTTAACTACATGGGGTCACCGTTGAGCATATTTAAACTGAAAAGGTAATTACCACCAACTGAGGGCAAAATAGGTCTTCAAACCCAAACCAGCAGTGCAAGCTAATTTGTGAAGTCTTAGGTACAAGTGTAGAAGTGGAGTTGTGCCAGTGTTTTCACTGTGTTATTATGTTAGTTTGGTTCTCTGGTTTTTGCAAAGAAAAGAAAAGCACTTTTTCTTATTTTGAACTTGAGAATGAAAAGCCTACACACTGAGCTACAGGAGCCAATGTTTCAAGATGATTAGGGGGCTAAAGTCATCGCAGATTATCCCTTCCTGGACACAGTGAAGGTGTTTGCTCAATTTGGAGGTTTTGAGGCACCTGCTGCAGACTAAGGCCTCATTCTTCTCAATTATCTTCCAAGCTTCTGGCCTTCCCCCTCCCCCGCCTGCCCCTTTTTGGTAATTAAACACACCAATCGGGTTCATCTAAATACCTTCCCTCCCAGAAAGCTTGTATAAAAATGCATAAGTGGCATCATACTTTTAAAAATTAAAAACTTTGTTTCATGTGTACATACATAATATTGGCATTTCTCAAGTCAGTTACACAGATAAATGGACTATTTGACACCCCCCCCTCCCCCGGATAAGAGTACAGTACATAATGCTGGTTCTTTAAGAGTATGTGGTTTTCAGGACCTATTGTTTGTCTTTGAGTGCAGGTGTTCTTTGCTGCTGCCCCTCAGAAGCTGCAGCTTTAGGCAATCGCCTAGACAATCCTAATAGTTAAGCCAGTCCAGACTACAGTCATAAAGCTGACACCTATGAGTGATCAGCTGCAGCACTGAGATTCTGGGAGGCAAGGTTGCCAGGTTGAAAAAATTTTACCCGCCCAAAACTCGTCCAAAACCCGCACAAAGGTAAACCCCGCCCCCGACATCAACCCCGCGTCTGACGTCTTTAACCCCACCCCTGACATACCCTCCGACGTCATTAACCCCGCCCCCGACATAGCCGCCGATGTCACTAACCCCGCCCTCAACGTCGTTAAGCCAGCTCTTCTTTACAGCTCTTTGTCCCGGTTCCTGGTCAGTTTTCATTGGCTTCCACCAGTGCACTTATGAAACACAGCTTCTCAGGTTTCCCTGCAATCCTAAAGGCATTTTAATTAAATCTAAAGCGCAGCAGTAAGCAATGCAGTGATGTAACCTATGTATTACATATTGCACTTGGCCTCTCAGCTAAACAGTAAGATATTTCATTGTATTGAAAGAAGAACATTAGCATCATGTCTATGTTATTCAAATGTTCTAATGCTGACATTGTATCATATCTATGTTATTTGAATATTCTTCGATGCTGTCTATTATGGTACTGTTTGTATTGTACTGACATTTATCATATTTCTGTTATATGATTGTTCTCCAGTGCTCTTAAATGTATCTGTTTCTGATATTGTTTCGTGTTTGCCATTTCCAAGTTTACCTCATTGATTGTACTTATTCTTATGTTTGGTCATTTTACCATTTTTATGTTGTTAACTAAATTGTAAATTTTTTTATGTTAAACTGTATCTGCTGTACACCACCTTGGGTGAATCTCTTCATAAAGTCAGTTAATAAATCTCAATAAAACAAAATAAATATTATCAATCTTATATGCTCCCTGTGGTAAATGATCATATTACCTGAAGGAACATAAATGGCATCCCCAGCGTAAGTTGTTGGACAGCTGATTGACAGTGTAGTGTGCATGCCAAGCCTCACAGGGGGTGGGGGCGAGGGGTAGGCTAGGTTAAAAATAGGGGAGGGTGAGACAAAACATAATTCCTTCTGGAAAGGTGAGCTCTGCCATTCACTACTTTCACCAGCTGGGCTAAAGTAGACTCCTTACTAGCTTTCTCAGCTGTTAAACAGCTATTTGTCAACCATCTGAGGGCAGGATGCAAAGGACACGAAATTGGAGCCCTTCGTCAAATATCTGCCACTTATTTTATTATGACATCCAGAGCCTTGAGTCAAGATGGGTTTTATCATTATTATCAGGATTAAAAAAATGTCCAGAGTTCCAACTTTTCCACACTCAGAAGTATCATAATATAACATAAGAGTAACCATACTGAGTCAGACCAATGGTCCATCTGGCCCAGTTTCCCGTTTCCAACAGTGGCCAAGCCAGGTCACATGTACCTAGCAGAAACCCAAATCACGGCAACATTCCATGCTACCAATCCCAGGGCAAGCAGTTGCTTCCCCATGTCTGTCTCAATAGGAGACTACGGACTTTTCTTCCAGGAATTGTCCAAACCTTTTTTAAACCTGTTACTACATCCTCCGGCAAAGAGTTCCAGAGCTTAACTATTCATTGAGTGAAAAAATATTTCCTCCTATTTGTTTTAAAAGTATTTCCGTGTAACTTCCTCAAGTGTCCCCTAGTCTTTGTACTTTTGGAACGAGTAAAAAATCAATTTACTTCTACTCGTTCTACACCACTCAGGATTTTGTAGACCTCAATCATATCTCCCCTCATCAGTCTCTTTTCCAAGCTGAAGAGCCCTAACCTCTTTAGCCTTTCCTCATATGAGAGGAGTTCCTTCCCCTTTATCATTCTTTGAACCTTTCCTAATTCCGCTTTATCTTTTTTGAGATACAGCGACCAGAATTCAACACAGTATTCAAGGTGAGGTTGCACCATGAAGTGATACAGAGGCATTATTTATTTATTATTTATTTATTTTTAGATCATTTATACCCCGCCTTTTGCCACGGAACGCAGCTCCAAAGCGGCTTACAATGAACTAAGAAGAGAATTACAATGACAGTTGATGGCAAGAGGGAAGGGAAAATAAATACAAACATTAAGCAGATGAGCAGCAGGGAGGGAAAAGAACAGAGAGGAAAGAGAGGAAAGAGAAAGAGGAAAGAGGGCAAAATCAGATCTTGACTTGCCGAGTCACAGAAGATAAGATTGTCCCATCAAGGCTAGAAACCGGACACCAGGTACTCCAGCAGGCAGAACAGCGAAGGCGGGGGTAGGGCAGAGCTCAACAGCTGTTAATCCATTCCGGTACAGAGCTCAAACCAGATCGGGGAGCAGAGGCGATCAGAAGACAGGTAGCCCCCGACAGCTGGGGCGCCAGCAGTAATGGGAATCCACGCTGGGATGAACCTGTGTGCCGTTAGTCGATGGTTGACCGCAGGATCGTCGAGAGGATGCAGGGCAGATTAGGCTAGACAACGGTTCTGGGGTCGCACAGTCCGTCGTATAGACCCCCACTCCGTGCTCCACTCCCGCTAAGAGGATCAGGACTCCGCGACCGCCGTCCTTCTTGTGACGGGACCGCAGTGCTGAGCACAGCAGTTGAACCCCACACCGGGTCCCACAGATGAGTCGTCCCGCAGCGCTGCAGGCCGCCCAATATCAGCCTCTCTCGGTGTCGCGAACAACAGAAAGCAAACAGGAATCAACCCAAAGATAGTCAGGGCTCCGCAGCGGCTCTCACGGGGTATTGGCCGAGAAGAGCTGGCCAGATCTCAGCCAGGCAACGGTCGGTTGCGGCGATGGCTTCAGGAGCCAACGGCTCCCGCGTCTGCTAACCGGCGCCCATCATGCATATACCTGATAATAATGATAAATTATAGTATTTTTAGTCTTATTCACCATCCCTTTCCTAATAATTTCTAGCACCGCACATTGAACCAGCATAAAAGACATCCACACACATAAATGGCCACATTTTGCAATGCTAGTATTTATATATGTAGATGCCATGGGATGCATAGATTCTAAGTGGGCATATTCTGGATGTGGCTTGGATGGTCCCAAAATATATTTGTCCTCCCAGTTTCGCACAGGAGTTTATGTATATATTTACAAGTTCTCCTTACTACCCCATCCCCAGACAGGTTCTCCATTAAACATCCTCCATCCCTGGGCAAGCTCTTCATTAAACCCCCTTTCCATTTCCAGACCAGCTCTCTCTTACCTGACCCTGTCCCTTACCTGTCTTTCACCCTATTGGCTGCAGGAGGAGGAAGAGGCCATCTCTAGTATCTTCCTTTTTGCTTCTAGCTGGACTGTGCCACTCTGAATCATGTTGTTCAAAATGTGATAGCCCTGCTAGAAGCAGAAAGATAGGACCCAACCTAAGGTGCCGTGTTGCCACTGGGATCACACTGCGCTGACCCCATCTCTCCCTCCCGGACAGAGCCAGTAAGGGATAGCTTCCACTTCTCCAGTCCTCTATGTTCAGTGGCAATGTGAGGAATAAAAAATTCAGCAGGATGGTCCAGATGTTGTAGCCTTTCCTGCAGTCATCAGATCACAGGAGGCTGAGTGACCTGGTTATAAATCTAAAATGGGCTGTTTCAGAATTTAAACAAGGTTGAGAATGATATAGGGGAGAGGTGGGAGTATATCAGGGGCAGTGGAATAGCATTTTGGATGGAAAGGCCAAACAAACCAATCACCAGCTCCCTCCCACCCTCCTAAGCTCTCTAGAGCTTGATGCTGCATTGGGCAAAATATTGGTAGAACTGTGGCCCTAGTGGCTCACCTCATTCTGCTGCATTCGGAATGTGGTACAGAAGTCTAGTAAAAGACACGAGTAGGAGTCAGAATTGCTTTAAGTATGGGAACTTAAAAGTTCATTTCTCCAAAGCTGAATAAAACCAAACAGGAAGTATCTGGACAGACTGCATAGCCGATTTTGTCTTATCTGTTGTGAAGTGTTATGTTACAATTCAGTTCCACAACAGAATATATCAAGATTTTCCAGGGATTGAAAAGTTTAACTTTGAGGATAAACTTTATGTTTGTTTTTTTTACATACTTATACAAATTTATTAATCACCTTGCCTAGGTAATGTACAAGCCCAGTTCAAATCCCGCTGCTATTCCTTGTGATCTTGTGTAAGTCAATTAACTCTCCATTGCCTCAGGTACCAACTGGGAAGCCCTTTTTTAAAGTTGCGCTTGTTGTATTAGGGGAGGGTTAGAAGATCCGGGATAAAATATGAACTACATGAGGGAAGGGTTAAAAGTGTGGGAAAAAAATATGAAGAGAGCAAAAATGTGCCCTATTATATTTGACATGCAGGGACAGGGTCAGGCCCCTGTCCGCAGATATGTAAGCTGGAGTTTTACTGACTTGGAAAAACTTTACACGTAATCTACCTCCCCTGGAGAAGGGTGCCCATGCCTCTGCTTGGATGAGCAACATACAGAGCCTTACTGCAGGACACAATCTGGCTTTAGGTGACAGGGCATAGGATGCAGGATAGTTTTTCAGGAGCAGGCGTTCCCCAGGTGACGTATGACATCTACTCAATATGATGGAGCAGCTTTAGGGTTCCATAGATAAGACATCTGGATGTCTGTACAACATATGTGTTCAGACATCTTGAGATTTCAATAACATAACAAGCAGACAACTCAAGGAGGGGGAAGATATACATCAGTATATAAAACATTTACAAGATTTATGGTTTGTGGAAGTTGGGAAGGAAAAGAAGCAGTGTAGACAACACAACTCTTCCAAGGACCAAGGAGACGATGTTAAGCAAAAGGCTCTTTATTGAGTCAAAGGCTCGAAATGGCACTGTGTTTCAGTTATGTGCCTGTCTCAGGAGTCTATAAATATATACAATAGTTAACTATTAAGCACAGTAAAATTATAAATATTAAAATCATCATAAAACACATACAAAGCAAGTTTAAGACACCAGGAATCAAATAAAATTTAAAATTACAAAAAAAAAAGTTTGGTTCACATGAGAGATGGTAAATTGTAACTATATTAACAAGAAGTATATAAAATACAATGCAAATAAGAACCATTACATAAATATAAATAACATAAGTAACTGTGGAAGTTGGAACAAGATGGGATGAGACAGGTCGATCCCCGGTAATATTTTACTATGTGGTTAAGAGAGGTTTACCGAAAGATGTGCAGAATAAATTGAAGGATGTTGTGGGATTGGAAGCAAAACCCTGGCCTGAAATAGTAGCCCAAGAGGGGCATAATCGACCAGAAACGCCTATCTCCATGGGCGTTTATCTCCGAGAACGGGTCCGTGAAGGGGCGGAGTGAACCGTATTTTCAAAAAAAATAGACGCCCATGTGTTATTCGCCAAGGTGTGAGCTGGGCGTTTTTGCTTTTCAGCGATAATGGAAAATGAAATCGCCCAGCTCAAAAACGAATAAATCCAAGGCATTTGTTCGTGGGAGGGGCCAGGATTCATAGTGCACTGGTCCCCCTCACATGCCAGGACACCAACCGGGCACCCTAGGGGGCACTTTTACAAAAACAAAAAAAAAGGTAAAAGAGCTCCCAGGTGCATAGCACCCTTCCCTTGGGTGTTGAGCCCCCCAAATCCCCCTCAAAACCTACTGCCCACAAGTTTACACCATTACTATAGCCCTAAGAGGTGAAGGGGGGCACCTACATGTGGGTACAGTGAGTTTGGGGGGGTTGGACGACTAAGCATTAAGCAGCACAATTGTAACAGGTAGGGGGGGGATGGGCCTGGGTCCACCTGCCTGACGTCCACTGCACCCCCTAACAACTGCTCCAGGGACCTGCATACTGCTGCTTGGGAGGAGGGTATGACATTTGAGGGTGAAAGTAAAAAGTTGTGAAACATCATTTTTTTGTGGTGGGAGGGGGTTAGTGACCACTGGGGGAGTCAGGGGAGGTCATCCCCGACTCCCTCTGGGGGTCATCTGGTCATTTAGGGCACTTTTTGGGGCCTTATTCGTGAAAAAACAGGGTCCAGGAAAAGTGCCCTAAATTCTAGCTACAAACGTATCCATTATCGGCGAAAGGCGCCCATCTCTGTTCGGGTGATAACCACGCCCCAGTTCCGCCTTCACCACGCCTCCGACACGCCCCCGTCAACTTTGTCCGCATCCGCGACGGAGTGCAGTTGAAAGCGTCCAAAGTTCGGCTTTCGATTATACCGCTTTATTTGTTTTTGTGAGAAAAACGCCCATCTCCCGATTTAGGTCGGAACTTGGGCGTTTTTCTCGTTCGATTATAAGCAGGCAAATCAACCATTTTTTGAGACAGAAACAGGAAGAGAAGGGAAAAAAGATTAATAAGCACAGGGATCTTGAAAACAGGTTCCTATCATCCCAAATAGAGCAAATACAGACACAAATGGCAATATGCAATTTAAAAATCTGGCTGTCAATAACTCCAGTGGCCAGACTGAAGGAAAGGGAGAAAGGAAGGTGATGCAGTGTTGGTCTTGTGGCAAACTGGAAAACATTGGTAAGGAATGTAGATAATGTGGAAGGGACTTTGGGAATAGCTGCTTTCAAAATGCTGGTCCTCAGTGGCAGCGGGATGACACCCATGGCCAATTTGGTCCCCATTGCTCTCAATGACTAGATTAATTGCTGTTAAAAGTTATTGTAGGAAAAGAGGAACCCACTGTTGTAGTAAATTTAAATGGAAAACCTACTGAGTTTTAAACAGACATCAGAGCGACCATTTCAAGTATTGGGGCAGGCGAAAAAGGAAAAAGTCCCTACCCGTTATCCAGTAAAACCGCTAAAACAACTGGATTTTCAGATAAATCACATTCTTTAAGATTTACCCTACCTATAGAATTGGAATTAGGAGGAGAATTAGTTACTTCTGAAATTTTACATGCTCCTGACTCCCCTGTTAATTTACTGGGCAGAGATTTGTTAAAGGAATTAAATTTGACCATTAATTGTGTAGCTGATGTAGGGAACCAATCCATACAATATGTACTACAGACGCGATTTGAGAAACTGGGAACAGGGCTCCAACACCTGCCTGAGATGACAGAATTTATTGCACAACATCTTGCTACTTTCCTAGATACTAATGAGCTAGATTTGAATCTCTGTCGTCAGTGTATAATGAGCGCACTAGATGGGGAATTTACAACAGCAGCTTTAGGAGAACCATATGCCCTATAACTAATGGGATATTCTTACAGACAAACTGAAATTGCGATAAGGGACTGTGGGGAAGATTCTAGTGACTTGTGGATGGGGATATTGTTCCAGGGACATGATACTAGGGCAGGAGATTTGTGGTATGATCTCAATCAAGGTCACAAAAGAGAGGGAAAACAGCATACAAGTACAACAAAGCAAACAAAAAAGAAGCAAAAACTGGGCCTTCAGGATTGAGAAAAAATGCAGTCCTTTAATATCATAAATACCCGACACGGGCCGTGTTTCGGCGTACAAACGCCTGCATCAGGGGTTTAACATAAAAATACATAAAAATAAATCAAAATAAAGACCATAAATTGGTTCAACAATATCAATAAAACATAATTGCACATCATTGTCATATCTTCAAACCATATACATATACATTTATATCTACTATACTATATATACACCACGCACAAAAATACGTATATATATACGTATTTTTGTGCGTGGTGTATATATAGTATAGTAGATATAAATGTATATGTATATGGTTTGAAGATATGACAATGATGTGCAATTATGTTTTATTGATATTGTTGAACCAATTTATGGTCTTTATTTTGATTTATGATCTCAATCAAGACATGCAGAGTAATGGTCTTTCCTTTGTGTGGATACCTGCAAAGGGATCTGCATTGGAGGGTACGTCTGAAACGATTTCGTTGCCATTTGGCCAACATTTGAGTAAGGTAGAGCAGGATGAAATCATACAACAGTTGATTTACACAACAGTTGTGTAAAATGATTTCTAATGTTTGGGCAAATCCTGAAAATCCTTTTGAAAGGGCTCTTACTGTTAATGCAGTGGACATACAGTTGAAAAAAACTGCAATAGTTCACGAACCCATCAAATACCCCCTTTCTCAGGCAGTGGAGGGAATAAAAGGGGAAATTGAATCATTAGTAAAACATGGCATATTGTACCGTACAAGTAGTCCTATTTGTCACGTGTGAAAACCAAGTGGGAAGTGGCGCCTTGTTCAGGATTTGAGGGATTTAAATAAAGTAGTGCAAGCATAATTCCCAATTGTACCTGACCCCATTCTGCTTAGGGTATCAGGAGAGGGTAGAAAGCACATGTATTTCTCTGTCTTAGACTTATCTAATGCATTTTATTCCGTAGGGGAGTACTTGCACAGCCGCAGTTCACCTTTGCATATGAGGGCCAACAGTACACGTGGTCCCGATTGCCTGAAAGAAATTGTGAAAGTCCTTCCATTTTCAATAAGGTTTTGAAAGCTGATTTAGAGAAGGTACTAGCCTCTATTTCACCAGAAGTGTGGGTTTCTGTGTTGATGACATTTTGATAACAGCCCTGTTCTGCCCCCATATTCATGGAGGCAGGGTATATTGTGATATGTATTTAATATTAGTATTATTTGCATTTAATTGCATTGTTTGTGTAATATATCTATTACACAAACAATGCAATTAATGCTTTTCCTATAGTTTGCATTTCCTTTGGTTGAGTTCTTCCCCTTATTTTCTTTTAATGTTACAGCTTTTCCTCTCAGCTGGGCTGAGGTTCTGGCTATCTCCTTGCCTCTAAGGTGGCTAGATACAGACTCTATGGGCAGAAGGCCACAATTCTTTTACAAGCAACTGAACTGTAAGATGGATTTTCTTTGTTTATTCTGAGTACTACAATAAAGAAGACTTGCTTACGAATTGAGAGTCTACTGGTGAAGCTTCTGCTTGGGGATGGTTTATGCTGGCTGTTTAAGCTACATTATACTTTGCCTAGAACAGTACAATCCCCCACTTGGGAGCACTGCATGGTGAGTACTGATTTGATACTTATGTGTCTGCAAGAAAATAGATATAAGGTGAATTGGGATAATATGCAGTACTGTCAAACTCAGGTAACATTTTTGGGACACACCAGGGCCGCCGAGAGGGGGGGCAGGGGGAGCAAAATTCCCCGGGCCTGGGACTCCAAGGAGGGTCCGGCGCCAGGGTCTCTTGCCCTCTCCTGCTCCCAGGCCGCCGATGTCGCAGTCCCCAGTCTCCACCTACCTACCCTCAGCTCCCTTCTGTCTGCCACCCAGTCCCCTGCATTTAAAAAAAATCTTGAAATAGTCAGTGCAGCGCCTTCTGTGTGAAAGTGGCAGATCGCCTAGGGCGGGCCTTCCCTCACTGTGTCCCGCCCTCCTCTGATTTAACTTCCTATTTCCACGAGAGCAGGACACAGTGAAGGAAGGCCCGCCCGAGGTGATCTGCCGCTTTCACACAGAAGGCGCTGCCAATTTCGAGATTTTTTTTAAATGAAGGGGGTCGGATGGCAGACAGAAGGGAGCTGAGGGTAGGTAGGTGGTGGCTGGGGACTGCGGCGCCGGCAGCCTGGGAGCAGGAGAGGGAGGCGACAGCAGTAACGATTGGAGGGAGGCGGGGCAGGGCGGGGTATGGCGGCTGCAATCCTTGGGGGTGCTGGGGGCGGCCTTGCCCCGGGTCCAGCTCAGTCTCTCGGCAGCCCTGGGACACACACATTTCTGGAATTCCAGAGGGTTAGATAAGGAAAAGATAGATGAGGTGCTCAAAATTGATATACCAAAAACTGTAACACAGCTTAGGGCAGTTCTGGGATTGCTTAATTTTTGCAGAGATTGGGTTCCATTATTCTAAAACTTTGAGAAAACATTTAAAGGGAAAAGGACCTACTGATGGACAGCATCCTGTTCATCTTTCCTCTCAAGATGCCCGGGTACTGCAAGAATTGATTAATTTAGTTGCTAACTCTGGAACTTTTTGATTTCCCCTGATTATGAGTCTCCTTTTTATTTGTTTATGGTCTCTGATTCTGATACTGCAGCTGCTGTGTTGACTCAGCGGTGTGAAGGGTGATACAGATCTATTTTATTTTGGTCTGCTTCCTTCACACCTACTGAGTTAGGATTCACCAAGTATGAGGTTATCAATAGAAATCAAACAAAATAAAACATGGAAAAGAAAATAAGATGATACCTTTTTTATTGGACATAACTTAATACATTTCTTGATTAGCTTTCGAAGGTTGCCCTTCTTCGTCAGATCGGCTACCACACCAAGTATGAGAAAACTGTAGTTGCCTGTATTGTGGCTATCCGTAAAACTGCATATATTATTCAAGATAAAAACTTGATAGTGTATGCTACCTATGCCGTAAAAGCAGTAATGTCTTTGCCCAAACCTTCCTGGTCTCTTACTAGGCTTGCAAATTACATGGCTTTAATATCTATGCCTAATGTATCTGTACACCTGTTCTCTAATTTGAATCCTGCAGAGGCACTTCTGCAGACCCTGACGGGGCCCCAGTTTCAAAGCTGTAAACCATGCCTGTGAATGCAATGCCCCTTATTGGTAACATCTACCCCACTGACTCAGAGAACTATCTATTTACTGAAGTCTCAGCCCGTGGCAATCAAGCAACACTGGAAGCTGGGGGCTTGCCGTGTTGCAGGCTGATCCAGATACAGAAATTCCACGTGCATGCCCCTTACACCAACAGGCGTTAGACCCCAAAAAATACCCCACCAATCTACTGAGGTAGCAGCTTGTGCTATGGCTATTGCTCTTACTATGAAACACCCTGTGACATCTATTCTGATTCTGCTTATGTAGTTGGGGCTGTGACTACATAAATGAAATAGTGGGTTAAGAGAGTATTCCTTGCTGGTGCTAGTATTCTATTGACTCACCAAGATCTTTTATTGTCCATTTTTAGATTATTAATCGAAAAGTAGCATTCAAACATCCCCATTGCATTGGTAAAGTGTAAATCTCATTCACCATTCAATAATAATGCTTGTTTTTGTCAAGCAGGCATGAGACTTGGAGCCTACTCCTTTAAATGTTTTGCAAATGCCTCTGTGGTCTGGTAAGGTTACCAAGGGAGAAGCTCTGGAGTGACTGCACAGCACCCAACCTAGAGCTCCAGAGTTAGAAGAGAGCAGGGTGTTATATCTCAAAAAGTGTTTGGTTCCACCCTAATGGTGCTCTGTATATACCACTTACTGCATTTCAATTGCTTATTCCCACCTTCCTCCTGCCTTTGCATGCTTCTGTTCAAGGTATGATGGACCAGATTCAAGGAAAGTGGTGCTTCCTAATATGAAATCTTTCTTACAGCAATATGTTGCTCAAAATGGGTGGAAGCCTTCCCATGTGTGTGTAAGAATCTGCAGAATGTGTTGCACATGCTTTATGTACTAATTTTTTTCCTAGGTATGGGTTTCCTGCTAGGATACATTCTGATAATGGCACTCATTTCTGGAATAACAATTCAGCAATTAACTTCCATGTTGCAATGTACTCACTATTTTGTTTGTGTTTCCAGACCACAGGTGAATGGCGTTGTAAAACGCTGTAATGGACTGTTGAAGAATTTTTAAAGAAAAATCCTTGCTGCCTTTCTTGGTTACAAGCATTACCCTTTGCTCTATTTTCCCTGAGAAATATGCCTCTTTCTCATTTTGCCTTGACCCCACACCAAATTGTTACTGGAAGAAAGTTATCCCCGTCCTCTTTGCAACCGTTACCTATGTCTTCTTCCGATGATTTTGCTTTATATTTTTCAGCTTTGTCCGTGGCTAGAGATGTGTTACTGTCACTGACTGCTTGTCTTCGTGCCTCTGACACCTCACCTCCACCAATACAGTATCAGCCAGGTGACCTGGTCTACCTGAAGTTGGCCAAGTGTTCACAGTTGTGGTTACCTTTATATCATGGACCCTTTCAAGTAGTTATTTGTACTCCTTTTGCTGTCTTGACTGACAGTGAATCATACTAATACCACTGCTCCTCAGTCAGACCCTGCCCAGCACCTGTTAGCATCAATTTACCTACATAAACTGTATACTTTGATATGGACATTCAGTTGTTTCACCCACTTAATATAGAACTGTGCATTAGAATTAGAATTATTTCATTTCTTATGTTTTCTATTATTTTTTTTCTTTTCTTTTATATTGTTTAAATCCGTTGCTATTATATCTACTCTGTTTTGTTACCCTATGGTTTTTTTGTTCTAATTCATTGTATCAAGTTGTTGATTCTATTCACAATACAAGTAATGCATATAACTGTTGGTTCTATGCTTCTTCCCCCCCCCCCCCCCCCCCCCCCTCCCCTCTGTTCACACTGGCTTTCCTTTTCTGGCCATCCCTATTCCTGACTCTTCTCTGGCTCTATCTTCCTTTTTCTGGAGTAATAGTACTACTGTTACTTCATTAACTGAGGACTCCTATACTTGGGATAACTCTTCTCTTAACCATCTTCATATGCCTTACTATGTCTGCCCAGTATTTTCTTATGATAGACCCCTTCTCTGCCTTTCTAATAATCGGTCAGGCCCCTTTTTGGGTAATTGCATATGGACTCTTCACCTAGAGTTTGAGAGTTAGAAGAGAGCAGGCTTGATATGCACAGAATAGGTCAATAATAAAAGGGTTCTGTCATATATGGAAAAAGTATCCAGATTCTGATTTCACTCTTTACATAAAAAAAGGGGAGAAATCGTAACCGAATGGACCCTAACAATCATAAGGTAGCACATTTAATTTTCCATTTCCATTTTCTGGGTATTATTCATGGGATTCTGTTTTAATTCAAGTTCCCCTCTTTTCCTTATGCTCCTCATGGTTTAGTGGGTCACTGTTTTATTTGTGGACATTAGGCTTACAGATCCCTCTCTGCTGGATGGTCTGGTTCTTGCTGGATTGATTCAATTTTGCCTGCTGTCCAAGCCTATGCTAATCATACTTTTTCCTCCAAACTGGTACATCACAAATGTGACTTAGACCAATTCTACAGCTTCCTGAATAGGTCCAAACCTTTAACTGAAGGCGAGGCAGTGGGATTTAATAATATGGGATCCGTCCCTTTCTTAGGTGGTATTACTGATGCCTACTATTGCAGAAAAATTAGGAGATTACAGACTGTTATTGAAATTATGATTCATGAATATGAATTAGCTTTTGCTAAATTGATTAACGAGACTTCCCAGCTTCATACATTTTCACTGCAAAATCATATGGCACTTGACTATCTTCTTGCTGCTTAAGATGGAATCTGTGGTGTGATACATGATCAATGCTATATGTATGTTGATGATAATTCCAAAATTGTTATGGATTCTGCTCGCCATATTACTAACCTTGCTTTTTTACCTAAGGATTATTTTCTTGATACTACTTGGTTCCACTCTATTCTTGACTGGTTTGGTTCTTTGGGGTCTTGGGGACATGGTCTCTACTGCTATTGTAATTTTCCTTTTTTTACTCTTTGTTGGATTTTACCTTCTGCCTTAATACTGCTCTATATCTAAGCCTACGTGTATTTTTGTGCAACAAGCTATTGGTTCTCCTGAAGTTAATTTTTTGATTCCTTTGATTACACTACTCGCTTCTAATTGAACTCCTTGTGCATTTCCGTATATTTATCTTGATTGGTTATCTTATCCTTTGGATTAATATGCTGCCCAGAACTATTACCTTGTGGGCTTGGAGATCTTTACCCTTCTGGAGGTTTCCCTTTGTGACGGCTATTGATCTGCCTATAAGATTCTTTCATCCCACTTAGCCTTGTTGAATATGTAACTAGGCTGCAGAATCAGACAGCAAAGCTATGTCAACTTGACCTTCTGTTGTTTCCCTCGTGATTACAGTACTTCATATCTTGTTCATCTCTGTGCTTAGAACCCATACCCAGTGGGCTCGGCCTGACTAGTGTCAGTCTCGCCCAGAGCAGGAAGGAGTGTACTGTCAGAGGTAGGCCTGGAATAACTACAGAGGTCTTGAATATTATTTCAACTAGAGAGGCCTTGATAAATATCACTGAAGAAACAGACAGAGAGAGAGAATGTGCAGACATGAGTACGTGCAGCTTGATAATAAGGCTGAATTGTGTGTTCCATATATGACATGATGATGGATGGAAACAGCATGTGCCCGCTGATCTGGCTGATTATGTGACCATGGACAAACAAAAAAGAGAAATTGATCAGCAGTAACATCTGCACAGCAAGGCAAATGTGATGGGAAAAAATATGTCCAATGTACCAAGACAACTGTAATTATAGTGACCTCTCCTGTTCCCCTTAAATTGCTTCCCACTGCATAAGTGGGGATACTCAACGGCACTTAACTGGAGAGTGCCACTGAATATCCCTACAGACCATCCAACCAAAAAGTGGGGCAGGTCAGGGGCAGCACTGGGGAGGAGCCCGGGGTTATGGCATTTCGAAAGGCAGCTGCTAGGGGGCTGTGCTCCTGCCCCCAAATACGCCCACTGGATCACCAGGGAGACAGATAGGCTCAAGGGGCCTACCTAGACATCAGGATAAGGTGAGGGCAAGGGGTCTGTTCATGGGGGAGGAGAGGGATTTAGGAAATTGCGGTGGTGGGGGTAGAAGGGAGAAGGTATTAGAGCGGCCAGGAAGGGGATTGGAAGGGTTTTATTTTTGTAAATATTTATGCAGGTCAGGAGTGTAGCCAACCATGGGTGGGCTCAGGTCCACCCAGCAGTGGTGCACTTTAACATCGCTGACATGGAGGGGAGCAGGCTGGGCTCCCATGGTCCTGCATCTCCCTCCCTTAAGCGTTGCTCTTGTGTTAATGGGTTCCCAGGCAACAGCAGCGATTCCCACACACTGCCTGCTGCTAAGCCGGAAACCTCCTTTCTGCAGCGCCTGTCCCCCTCTATCACAACTTCTTGCTTCTGACAGTGGGATGTGGCAGAAAGGAGGCTTCCGGCTTAGCAGCAGGCAGTGTGTGGGAATCACTGCTGCTGCCAGGGACCTGTTCAACCAAGAAGAACACTTAAGGGAGGGAGATGCAGGACCGCGGGAGCCCAGCCTGCTACCCTCCATGCTGCTGATGCCGGGGACCCGTTCATAGAAGGAGAGTTGTGAGGTGGGGTAGGGAAGGAGAGATGCTAGAGGGGGGCAAATGATAGAGGGAGAATTGTTGGACATCAGATGGGGAGAAGAAGGAAGAGTTGTTGGAAATAAGGGTGGCATGGAGGGAGAGATGCTGCATGGAGGGTGAAAGGGATGAGAGAGGGATAAATGTTGGACATAAGGGTGGAGGGGAGTGTGAGAATCTGCATGGAGGGTGAGAGGGGTGAGAGAGGAAAGAATGTTTGCCAAGGGTGAGAGGGGAGGGAGTGAAGCTGCATGGAGGGTGAGAAGGAGAATTTCTGGACATGGGATGGGGTGGAGAGAATTGTTGGACATAAGGATGGAGGGGAGGGAGAGATGTTGCATGGAGGGTGAGAGGTGTGAGAGAGAGGGAGAAATATTGGACATAGGGGTGGAGGGGAGGGAGACATGTGCCCAGGGGAGAGAGGAAGAAATATTGGACAAGGTAGTGGACAGAAAGAAGAGAAAAAATGCTGCATGGGGGAGGAGGCAGAGAGATTTTTGGCACAAGGGAGGGAAAGAGAGAGATGGTGAAAGACATGGGAGAGATACAGGTGCCAGAAATGGTATTCAATGCTAACAAGTTAGAGAAACAATCAAATCTCTGTAAACCTGGAAAATATAATGGGACAATTTGACAAATTGAAGAGTAGCAAATTGCTTGGACCGGAAAGTATTGAAAGAATTGAAAAATGAATTTGCAGAACTATTGTTAATAATATGTAATTTATCATTACAATCAAGCATGGTACTGGAAGATTGGAGGGTGATCAATGTAATGCCAATTTTTAAAAAGGGTTCCACAGGTGATCCTGGAAATTACAGACCTGGCATTGGTGCCACAAAATGGTAGAGACTACTATAAATATATATAAGCATGGATTAATGAGACAAAGCCAACATAGATTGAGTGAAGGGAAATCGTGCCTTAATAATCTACTATAATTTTTTGAAGGGATGAACAAACACGAGGATTAAGGTAAGCCGGTTGATATTGTGTATCTGGATTTTTCAAAATGCATTTGACAAAGTACCTCATGAAAGACTCCAGAAGAAATTGGAAAGTCATGGGATAGGATATTATGTTGTATTGTGGATTAAAAGCTAGCTAAAAGATAGAAAACAGAGAGTAGGGTTAATTGGTCAGTATTCTCAATGGAGAAGGGTAGATAGTGGGGTTCTCCAGGGGTCTGTGCTGGGACCGCTGCTTTTTAACATATTTAAAAATGATCTTGATATGGGAATAACTAGTGAGGTAATTAAATTTATTTTATTTATTTTTATTTTATTTTAGAACATTTATACCCCGCTTTTTGCCACTAAAAGCAGCCCCAAAGTGGTTTACAATGAACTGAGAAAACAATTACAATTACATTAGAGAAGGTCGAGGAACTAAGGTAGAAGGGAGGGGGAAAGAGTCTAAAATGGACGGTGGTAATCCAGACGCTGAGAGGCATCAGAGTGGCTGGAACAGCTCACAACAAGGCGCCGTAGGGATAAACATGAAGTATTCAAAGTTCTTAAATCACAAGAGGATTGTGAAAAAGTACAAGAAGATCTTACGAGACTGGGAGACTAGGCATCCAAATGGCAGATGACATTTAATTTGAGCAAGTACATGTGGGCGAGAGGAACCTGAACTATAGCTGCGTGATGCAAGTTTCCATATTAGGAGTCACCGACCAGGAAAAGGATTTAGGTGTCATCATTGACAATACATTGAAACCCTCTGCTCAGTTTATGGTGGTGGCGGAGAAATCTAATAGAATGTTAGGTATTATTAGGAAAGGAATGGAAAACAAAAATGAGGATGTTATAATGCCTTTGTATCTCTTCATGGTGCGACCGCAATTCTGGTCACCGTATCTCAAAAAAGATATAGTGGAATAAGAAAAGGTACAGAGAAAATGATAAAGGGGATGGGACAACTTCCCTATGAGGAAAGGCTGGAGCAGCTAGAGCACTTCAGCTTGGAGAAGAGATGGCTGAGGGGAGATATGATAGAGGTCTATCAAATAATAAATGGAGTGCAACGGGTAGACATGAATCACTTGTTTACTGTTTACAAAAATACTAGGACTAGGGGGCACACAATGAAGCTACAAAGTAGTAAGTTTAAAACAAATCAGAAAAAATATTTCTTCACTCAACGTGTAATTAAACTCTGGAATTCGTTGCCAGAGAATGTGGTAAAAATAGTTAGCTTAGCTCGGTTTAAAAAAAGGTCTGGATATCTTCCTAAAAGAAAAGTCCATAAGCCATTATTCAGATGGACTTGAGGAAAATTCACTGCTTATTTCTAGTATAATGTATTGTACTGTTTTGGGATCTTACCAGGTACTTGTAACCTGGATTGGCCACTGTTGGAAACAGAATGCTTGGCTTGATGGACCTTCAGTCTGTCCCAGTATGGCAATTCTTATGTTCTTATGAGAGATTTTGGACATGGAGGTAGATGATAGGGAAGGAGAGATAAACAGAAGGTGGAGAGGAGAGTAAGAGGGAGATGTTGGATCCAGGAGCAGAAGGGAGTGATGGAAAGATGCTGATCAGTGGGAGTGAGGGAAGAGAAAGGGAGAAGTATTGGACAAATAGGGGCGCAAGCAGGAGAGAAGAGAGAAGGGACAGGGAGATGTCAGGCTATGAGAGTAGAGAGGGGAAACAGAGGGAGCAGCTGCTGGGCTAGAAAGGTGGAGGGGATGATGGAACTATGTAGGAGAGGCCAGGAGGGTGTGGAAAGGACATGAATGAGAAGATAGTGATTATAGAGCGTAGAAATATGGTAATGGGGTTTAGATTAAAGATGAAAGAGAATGGAGGGCTGGGGAAGGTTTGAGAGGTAATGGGAGAGCTAGTGGGTGGGAAAAATGGAAATTTGATAAGTGGCTGAAAAGTAAAAAGGAAGAGAAGGGTGATGGAGGGTGAAATCTGAGTTGACAGCAGAAAAGAAAAAAAAGAGAGGAAAGAGCTAAAAAGGTGCAATAAATATGTCAGAGGCAGGTGCAGTGAGAGAATAGACAGGAGAGAGGAGAAAAGACAAATGGACAGCAGCCGCTTGAAGGAGAATTAGCAGATAACAGAAAGGAGAGCAGAAAAGAGAAACCAGAACCAACATGATGGAAAAATAAAAATGTCCAGACTACAAAGGTAAAAAAAAACAATTTTATTTTGAATGCTTTAAATGGAATATGTTAGCTTTGGGAAATGTGCATAGTAAATATCTTTGTTTTGTGTAGAAAAGGAAATGCATTTCTATTTTTCTTTCTCCAGTGTTTTAGTACATGCTAAATTTAACTTCTTGGTGTTCCCAGCTCAATAGTTATCTAAATATTTTTATTTCTAATTTGTGATCCCTTGTTCTGTATTTGGTGAGGGTCTGTCAGTGTGTTGATCAAGTCTCTACAATGCTGTAATCTGCATTCTCAGATAAGTGAACTGGTCGCTGTTTTGTTCTCTTTTGAAAAAGGTTTGTTACAGAAGTGCATTTTTATGTAAAAGATAAAATAAGACATTGGATGCAAATGATTAAGACAAATTGGAGATCCTCGGATCTAGAATAGCTGTGCCCTATAGGAGATCCAATAGTTCATTTTAGAGCCATATATGATGTCTTTAAAAATTAAACAGAAATTACATATGTTGATGCAATAAATTGATTCATTTATTTATTTATAACATTTGTATCCCACATTTTCCCACCTATTTGCAGATTCATAGTGTGTTTGGTTAGTAAGCGTTTGATATTTTTGCCACCGAGTGTGCACTCCTGTACCCTTTTTTGGTATGATAGTAATGGCAGGTGGGGAAATTGAAGGGGAGAAGGAAAGGAAAGGGGTTCAGGGAGGGAGGCCCGCCTTTATTTTCTGACCTGGGCTCTAGCACGGTTAACATCGGTTTTGACCCTTGCTATATAGCTGGTGGGGATCCCTAGGCATCTCCAGTTGTGGAATTCATCCAAAGATGACCAGAACTCCCTTCTCTCAAGCTCTGCAATCGACAACAGCATCCCTGAGCCACCAACAACTAAACGTGCGTGGGGTACCGGCATCAGTGGCTTAGGGGCGTTACTGCTGCCTCCCAAGCTTGGTAAAAGGGAATTCTGGCCACTTTCAGAGAAAGTGTCATTCATATTTTGAGGATGGGGTAGGGCAGGGCAGAGAAAATGTTGTGCCCACCCAAAATTGGCTGTCTGGCTATGCCACTGATGCAGGTCCCAGCTGATATTCAGGCAGGATATGCATAACTCTCTTTCTTATGCAGGGCCAGCTGAATATTGGCAGGGCCTGCATAAACTCTGGCAGCCTACCCACCCGCACTTAGCCCCCCAATATTCAGTGCCAGTGCCCAGACATGGTATTCTCATTATCAGTACATGCACAGCGGAATTATTTTACATTCCGCTATTCATTATTTATTTAATACGTAGCGAGGCGTATTTTCAAAGCACTTAGACTTACAAAGTAAAATGTTATATCTTTTGAATTAAGTATTAATGTATTATGTTTTTATGGGGGGTTATTACATAATAATAGATTCAGGATGTCTAGCAACTTATTTTTGCTATGAATTATTATGTCTAAGCTCCTTCTGATTAGCTAATTTCCCTTGACTGGAGTAGTGAGCTGCCACCCACAGTAGGTGTCCCACTTAATTCTACAGGCTATTTAATTGGGTTTCTCTTACTCTGATGACCCATAATATTAATTTTAACTTTGAGATAGCATACCTCATGAAAGACTCCAGAGGAAACTGGAGAGTCATGGGATAGGAGGTAGTGTCCTATTGTGGATTAAAAACTGGTTAAAAGATAGAAAACAGAGAGTAGGGTTAAATGGTCAGTATTCTCAATGGAGAAGGGTAGATAGTGGGGTTCCCCAGGGGTCTGTGCTGGGACTGTTGTTTTTTTAACATATTTACAAAGTTATTCAAAATTGTTAAATCGCAATAGGATTGCAAAAAATTAAAAGAGGACCTTATGAGACTGGGAGACTGGGCATCCAAAAGGCAGATAACATTTAATGTGAGCAAGTGCAAAACAGTCCATAGTCTGCTATTGAGATAGACACAAGGGAAGCCACTGCTTGCCCTAGGATTGGTAGCATTAAATGTTGCTACTATTTGGGTTTCTGCCAGGTACTTATGACCTGGATTAGCCAGTGTTGGAAGCAGGATATAGTGCTAGGTAGACCATTGGTCTGACCCAATATGGCTATTCTTATGTTCTTATGAAAGTATAAAAGGAAGAAGCCGTGCCTTTCCTCCCTGGAGGTGGTCCAATAAGGAGTATGTAGAAGTACAGGAGGTGGATTACCCCAGTCTGAAGCCTACAGAAGCTTTGGCTCTCTGCTCAATGAACTAAAGAAGAAGAAGAAATGCACAGGATTCCAGTCTGGTCCACAACTGTCTCCCGGTGCATACTGAAAAAAAGAGGCTGTTTCCAAAAAGACCAAACAAATCACGGATTGCCAGTCTAAGTGACATTTGTCTCCTGAGACACTTACCCCTAGTTTCTATATATGGCAATTTGAGTTGCATACATAAATTTGGGCATGCACCCAATTTGCGAGTGTAACTTAATTGAATAACAAGCCAATCAATGCAGCTAATTAGGCAATAACAAGCAACTATTAGGAATAATTAGAATCTACGCATGCATCTTTTCAGGCGTATTCTATAAAGAAGTGCATGCAAATTCTTGTATGTGGACCCAAAAGTGGGGGGGGGGGGTCATGGGAAGAGCATGAGTGGGTTGGGTTTTTCTTTAATTTATGTACATTGTTATAGAATTAGGGGATCCACACCTAATTTACACATGGCGATTTTTGCCAGGTTTTCATGGTTCTTCCAGGAATTTGTCCAAAACGTTTTTAAGCTCAGCTACATTATCTGCTTTTACCACTTGCTCTGGCAAAGAGTTCCAGAGCTTAATTATATGTTGAGTGAAAAAATATTTTCTCTAATTTGTTTTAAATATGTCACCACATAACTTCAAGAAGGGTCCCCTAATCTTTGAACGTTTTGAAAGATTAGACAACCGATTCACATTTACCCAATCTACTCCATTCAGGATTTTCTAGATCTCTGTCATCTCCCCTCAACCTTTTCTTCTCCAAACTTCTCCTAGTCTTTCCTCATTAAAGCAACAGGAGATAGAACTTATCCAGGATCTTATCAACTGACCTTTTCTGAAGAGAACAATAAGCACTGGGGAACATTGAGTTATGGAGGAGTAAGAGAATGTATACAAAAGTGAGGGGAACACAGAGGAACTATTCATCACCAAGAGAGACAAAAGAGTAAAATTCTGGGCTCAACTACTGCCTAAAAACATAAAAAATGGAAGATTACTGACTAACATCAAGGATGATACAGGTACCATACAGGAGAGTAAAGGTTGTTACAACTATTTAGTCTGCAAGGAGATGTGAAAGATGCCTGAGTTTGAAATAGAGAATACTGTTCAGAAGAGACTGAGTTACCAATCCATTGAAACTTTTTATTTTTTTCAACCAAACAGAAGTTAGAAAGAGTTATACAAAAGGGGGCGGAAATGTCTGTTCATCCTATTCCATTACTTTTTCTATTCTACAGAAGTTAGAACTCCTTCTCCCATAGAAATGCTTTGGGCCATTTGGGGGGGGGGGGGGGTTATTTCTCTGGAACCTCCAGTCTGATTTGGCTCATTTTTGAACTTGTGGCTTTTCGCTGGTTTTTCCCTCATGCCAAGTTTCATCTCATTCTATCAAATTTTCAGATAGTAATTTGGCCCCCAGTCAGACAGACTTTATTGACCTTTTTTTTATATATATAATTCTTTCCAACTTCTGTTGGGTTGGAAAGAATAGCCACTTGATCCCAGAAGATAATAAAAACAAAACAGTAGATTTCCACCCCCTTCCCCTTCTCTTACTCATTCGTGTCCTTCTCCTCCCACTTATCCAAAATATGAAGGCAGCAGCAACAGCAGGGATCCTTGTAGAACCCTGACACACAGTAACACAGTAAATGATGGCAGATAAAGACCCGCATAATCCATCCATTCTGCCCAACAAGGTGGCCAAAGCCATGCCCACCAATCTGTGCAGGCATGCTTAAACACTGGTTGTCAAGTCTCCACAATGCCAGCCATATAGGCAGCCAAACATGAAGGACTCTTGGTTATAACTAGTATAACTAGTTCTATGAGTTCCTGCCCCCAGAATCATACCAAGTCAGAAGAGAGAGAAGGTGTATACTGTCTGGTTACAGCATCCCCCTTCCTACGATAACTGCAGTGGTACTGCCTACATAAGTCAGAGAGTGTGTGTGGTGGATAGGAACTGTGTGGTGTCAGACTCCTCAGTGGAGCCTGAGTGTGTGTTAGGGCCCTGTCCTTGGGCATCTTTGGTCTTGTGTGAAGACCCCCTTAATCTGTTTGGTTTTGTATTCAATGTGAAGTAGAGAGTTGCACGGGGACAGAAATTTCACCCATCTCTACCTATCCCCAGTCATAGGAGCCAACTTTTCAAAATTATTGGGGGTGCTAAGCCCAATGGAAATAACCCCTCCCTGGACACATACAAGGAAGTTTCTCAATATTGGGGGTGCTCAAGCACCCACAGCACCCACAGAGTCAGATCCAATGTCCCCAGTAGAATCTAACCCATACCCACCCATACCTGCTAAGATCCATTCCATCTCACCCATCCCCACAATTAATTTCTTCCATTCCCACTCATAATGCAGGAGTTGATTATTTACTTGCTCGCTGGTCTCTGTTTCCTCCCAACCCCAACAGCCTCCCATGGTTTTTGGATGGTATTCATTATTCAACCAATGAGCGTTCCAAGACTCAGTTTGTGTTCCGGCTGGCTCCCTGGGATTCCAGGACTCATTCTGGCGCTCCAACTGCCTCTCTCCATACCTTTAAAGCTTCATTCTGGTGCTCCAGTTACCTCTCTCAGTGCATTCCAAGCCTCATTCTGGGGTCACCAGAAATTTTGACTACACTCACGAGGGAATCCCATGGCAACTTCTTCCACCTCCGTGGGAATTCCATAGTAATTTCTTCCATACCTACAGGAAACATGTGGGTTCTGTGGGATTCGCACAATTCCCATTCCCATGCAGCTCTCTACTGTGAAGTGAATGCATTAGGATAGAATCTTTCCCAGTCCTCTGCCTACCATTTATTCATTCACAATTTCCCAGCTAATTAATGTAACTCAATCCATTTTGTGAGGCACAAGAATTTTCTTCCTTTTACTTCATAGTTTTTTTATTCAAAAATGTAGAAAACCATTTTCAAATTTTCATGTACAAAAAGAGGTCATTCAATAAAAAGACAAACTTGACTTGTTTTCACTATTAAATTAACTTTTGGCACTTATCTTTTCAAATGTGGACGTCACCACCTATATGCGGCATGCTTCGCAAAAGCTGCTTCAGGGTGTGGTCCGGCAAAACTATAAAATAAAAGAAAAAATCTGTGCCAAAATAAAACTCCATTAAAAACATTATTTTCCCTTTTCTTGTGCAATATTCCTACCTTTATTTCCTTAAGCTGCACGTATTACATCAATGTCCGCTTCATCATGATTACTCAATATGACACTCTATGTGCCTTTAATTCAAACCCCATGACCCCATACCACCAATGAATGAAACGATAAAATACATGTTCCAATGAAAAATAATTACTTTGCTGCTGTCCAATCCAGCTCTAAGCTCAGGCCCCCCAGGAGTCACTGTTTTACCAGACCACACCCTGAAGCAGCATTTGCGAAACATGCCACATGTAGGTGAGAACCTCCTCCCTAGGAGAAGAGTGTGCATAAGGAAAACAAAGTGAGGAGAGGTCTGGGAAAAATTAAGTATTCTGTGGAGGGCATGGTTAAGGATTCCAGCCATGGTTATGGAGTACCCTGAGACTGAGACATCCCCCCCCCCCCCCAACAATAAACGAGGAGCCTTTGAATGTCTAGCACAACATCATAACAAGAAAAAAATAT
Organism: Microcaecilia unicolor; assembly: GCF_901765095.1. Taxonomy (NCBI): domain Eukaryota; kingdom Metazoa; phylum Chordata; class Amphibia; order Gymnophiona; family Siphonopidae; genus Microcaecilia; species Microcaecilia unicolor. The sequence continues at coordinate 403,897,060 of NC_044031.1, read as the reverse complement.
CACATGATAGGGCCCACATAAACAATAAATGTTGCTGTATTGTCTATTCCCTCTGTTTCCATATCATACTGGTCGCTCTAAAAACACTCATTAATTCCAAACTCATGTAAAGTCCCACAGACTTTGACATCATTCTTCATTATTTTCTACTCTGATCTGGCTACTTCCACTTGCTGTGGTGTTATTCTATTATTTGCTTTGTGTCTAGAAAAAAAGAAAACGTTCTTACTGAATAAGCAAATTCAACCTGGCATCCCTGCCCAAGAACTAAAAAGATTCCAGAACAAAGCTGTTTTCACCTGACAAACCAACCAGATTCCAAAGAACAAACAGAAACGAGCAGACATAATGACCCTTACTGTGGTCAAAGCTTAGTATTCCAACACAGTAGTTCTTAAAGATCCAGATGGGCCCTTGGAAACTTGGTGAAGGGGCTCGGGAGTACTGGAAGTAAAACCAGAGCAAGGTCTAAGACAAAATAAAAATCCTTCAGCTGAAATTCTAAAGTGTGATGGCTGTTTTGTATTAACACAAGAAGAGTATCATTATTAGGCAGATGGATGGTGCCAAGAAGCAGATTAGTTCAAGCAGGATGAAAATAAATAAAAACCCATGCAGCAAATCTAATGCCTGATGGTAAAAAAAGATTCTACATTTCAAATCCTGTTCAGAATCTGTGCTTGTGTACATCAAGGGAAACTAAGATCTTTGTAACCAAGAGGTCTAATTCTAAAGATATTAGTGACATGCTTTCTTGGAAAAAACATGCTGTCTGATTTTTTTTTTCTTTTTTGTGGACAATTATTCTCTTGTAAATCTCCTCTCCCCACAAAGCCATGAGGACACCATTTTTCTTCGAACTTGGCAGGCAAGTCAAATAGGTAGATGGTATATCAGTTCTACATTGCAGTATGTTATATGATTTTGATGTACAAGTAACATAGTGAATGATAGCAGATAAAGACCAATATGGTCCATCTATTTATTTTATTTATTTATTGGGATTTATTAACAATCTTATGAAGAGATTCTACCAAGGCAGTGAACAGCAGGTACAGCTTGACATTAAAAGGGCAATTCTAAATGCCCCAATGCCATGCACTTAGCGCCAATTCTGTAACCACATCTTGGTGCCAAGATTCTGTTATAGAATAGTAGTGTTAGTTCACCATTGGCACGCCCTCCTATGGCATGTCAATGGCAGGTATAAGTTGGCACACTTAGATGTGTAATGTGCATAATTTATAGTATTCTATAAACTATGGGCCCAATACTCAGCCAGCAGAGAGTAGCGTTTTGCCGACCACCCCCAGCGTTATACCTGGAAATTCAGTGTCAGACCATGTCTGGACTCCGGCATTGAATTTCTGGTTATAATTTGCCGGCTAAGTGCAATATTCAGCTCTTAACCAGCTATGAAGAACTGCATAAAGATAGGACTGTGTTTTATGCGGTCCTATTTATGCAGTTAGCGGCTATCGAAGCCAGTTCAGTGCTGAAAATTGGCACTTAAAAGTGCTGACTCCACCACAGAACGCCCACAAAATAGCTGGTTTTGGCTTGGGAACTAACTGGGCATTTTCAGTGGCATTATCCGGCAATTTAAACAGCCATAAGCCTCTCCTGGCCATTTAAATCATTTAATATTGGGCCCTTTGTATGTAACTGGGAGACACTCCCTTGGCCCAGCTATGCTCTGCCCTTGTGTACACCCCCTTGCACTTAAGTGCTATGGTATGTAGGCGTTACCTTATAGAATAGTACCTGTCATTTTCACGGCCTCTTTGATTTGCATAAATGGCATCTACCTCTAGACACCACTTTGTAGAGTTGCCTCCAAAAACCTCTAGACACCACTTTGTAGAATTGCCTCCAAAACTTACCATAAGTACATAAGTATTGCCATACTGGGACAGGCCAAAGGTCTATCAAGCCCAGCATCCTGTCTCCAACAGTGGCCAATCCAGGTCACAAATACCTGGCAAGAACCCAAAAAAGTCCAAAACATTTTATAATGCTTATCCCAGAAATAGTGGATTTTCCCCGTCCAATTTAATAATGGTCTATGTACTTTTCTTTTAGGAAGCCATCCAAACCTTTTTAAAACTCTGCTAAGCTAACCGCCTTTATCACATTCTCCGCAAACGAATTCCACAGTTTAATTACACGTTGAGTGAAAAAAAATTTTCTCCAATTCATTTTAAATGTACTACTTTGCTAAACAGTCTAACAGTAGTGAAATGATCAAACATGAGCCAAACGGGGCTCATTTTTGAAACAGAAAAACATCCAAAAAGCGGCACAAAACGGCATTTGGATGTTTTTTCCCCATAACAATATGTAATGTGTAAACAAAGGAATATCATAACCAGAATAATAGACAAACTAAGTATAAGGGAGAGGAGAAGATCAAAAATGTCAGACAAACAGTACCAACAATGAGACAAAAACAGAATCAAGTATTGAGGTGGCAATAATGGACCTCCCTACACCAAGTATACACCGATAGCATATATGTTATGATATCAGTTTAATTGTCAGGATTATTGAAATATATGTAGCAAAATTATTGATTATGCTGAATCAGATACACCAATATAAAAATACAGCTTTAAAAACTTATTGAAACTGCAGCAATGAAACTGGCTTTCATGTCAAGTCCCTCTTTCCCCTCCCTTTTCCTGGGAACTTCTGATAGCAGGGCTAGTCAATTACAAACACTTAACAGAGACAAAAGGTACTGGCTTCACAGAGATATAACTTCCTCTGCCCTCCCACCTAAAAGACCTAACAAGGACTGGTAACAAAAGCTGACTGGGTGGATCACCAAGACACCTCCAAAGATCAAAGACACAAGGAGACAGAAAGTCTGGAGAAGCCATTGAAGACAAAGGCTTCAGAGGAAACCATAAACAAAACATTTGCCTGTTATCAGATGTATACCTGCCCCCTCCCATCAGCTATCAGACAGGAAAACGCCAGGACATGTGCAGAAAGGAAAGACTTATAATGTGATCATATGAACAGACTACATTAACCATAATGCCTTGCAAATTATCCAGTGCAAACCAGGAAGCAAGTGCTGAGGTTCATGTGATCATGTCCTCCTGCAACTTGCAATGTATAAAAGGCAGAAGTTGTTCCACACAGCTCTCAGATCTCTTCTACCCTTCTGCAGCCCTGATCGTCCCCCTGCCACTGCTACAGAGACTCTCCCTCCTCCTGCAACCACGTGCTTACCTCATGCTGCTCATGCTTTGTAACAAGGACTTGTAAGTAACTTATAACTATAATTCATATTTAAACCTGCTACCTTGCTTTAAAGCACAGATTCTCTATAAGACCTACCTCTCGCTTGCAATATTATTTACATGATTTGTATTTTAAATAAACCCTTTTGAAGTTAAATGTATGGTCTTTATGTCCTGAATACATGTCTCTTTAAAACTTGCACTGCAGGTTAATGCACAATAGTTAATTCCTCTTATCATTGCAATTGTGAGTCTCATCACCTTAATAGGTGATTGGTGGAGAATAGAATTAAAAAATATAACATTTCTTACAATACCTGTAGTATTTTTAAAGTTAAATGTGCACAGCCTTTGTGTGAAACCACATGGTCGGACCACATGCTCTTAAAAGCTTATAAATATTAGCGAGTGCTCTGGAGCAATATCCCCAAGTATAAATTATTTCTTGTTACACAAACAGCTAGTGAGATTCACCGAACAGATGTCATTATGTAGAACTATCTAAAGACCTCCATTCTAAAATAAAAAAAAATGAAGTGCTCAGGATAAAGGAACTCAATATCTAAAACAGATGTACATATAAAGAAACGGCTGTGTTATTGGTATGTATAACAGTATCAAATCAAAAAGAAAAAAGGTGACCCTGAAGTGGCTGGTCAAAAAAATGTCATGTCACAGACAAATATATATATATAACTCTGAGAGATAAAGAAACTGGGCACTATCAGCCATGTGGAAGTAAAAAAATCAGACCATGAGGCCGGTATATAAAATAAAGAGTAGTATCCAAATACAAAATGACAACTGTTAACACCGCATCCGACAGTACTTTGATCCTGAGTTTAAATAGTTTGAGTATAAGAAAGTCTTGAAACAAAGTAAAATCAAGGATCGATGACAATTTGCGCATCACTGCTGTATAAAGTTCCATAAGCAACGTTGATGCAGTGCATTTTGATGATCCTATCAAAACTAACATTTAGCGTGACTTGATACCTACTTTGTTAACATATGAGAACCTATTCTGTTCTGGTAAGAAAGATGCTACTAAAATTCAAGCGGGACCAGGGCACTATGATTCTTATCATGCCTTGCTGGCTGAGACAGATATAGTTTCCTCTTTCTGGAGTTATTCTCCAAGGAAGTTTGGAGTGTGTTCTGACCCTCATGCTGAACGAGGGATCTCTTCTGCATCCCAACCTCCTGTCCCTGGCCCTCACAGCCTGGCGTTTGAGAGCATAGAATTTGCATCCCTTCAACTTCCTGATGGTATTGCCAAAGTCCTGCTGACTTTTGGGAACGTTTGCTCTACCTGATTTCTTTGAAAAAGGGATTTTTACAAAAGTTTAATATTTATTAGCTGTGCAGTTTTCTGTTGCATTAGTAGAAAGGGACTTTTTTAATATTAAGGAGCTTATCAAGGGCGCTTTACTTCCAGTACATAAAGGAATCCTGTTCAGAAGGAATGGATCCTCAGAAGCTTAGCAGAGATTGAGTGGCAGAGCCGGTGGGGGAGGCGGGGCTGGTGGTTGGGAGGCGGGGCTAGTGCTGGGCAAGACTTCTACAGTTTGTGCCCTGAAAATGGCAGATACAAATCAAGGTAAGGTATACACAAAAAGTAGCACATATGAGTTTATCTTGTTGGGCAGACTGGATGGACCGTGCGGGTCTTTTTCTGCCATCATCAACTATGTTACTATTACGTGAGAGCCAAAGGATTTAGTGCTTGGGACTGACAGTGTGTTTGTGGTTTTATATGTCCCTGCCTATTTGAAGAGAATTCTGTCCATTCTATCTGATTCATAGGAATATTATGGGCATCTACACAGCGTGTGCAAATATTTAATGCACACCTTTGCAAACAAGGGCCTAAGTATCATGTAGTGGCTAGAAACAAGGCTAACAAATTCTCTGCCACGCCTTTCTGAATTACGGCATATTACCATGATAGCTGCAAACCTCAGAGATGAAGCATATGAGAGAAATAAACTAACTGCCCGAACAGCATAAACCTTGGAAAGCACATGATAAATAAACCAAAAGAAATATATGTAATAATTTATATATATATATATATATATATATATATATATATATATATATATATATATATATATATATATATATATATATATATTTAAGATCCACCACCTTATGCTAAAAATAAAAACCTATGCTGTAAACTAGATTGAAACGTTGCAAAGCTTAAGGTATAACATAATATTTATAGTAATCTCCAATCAAAGAAACGGTCCTAAGAACTGCCAGAATGAATATCAAGGAATTAGAGGACTAAGATAAAAACCCAACCGAAAAAATATACCTTCTTACATGGTTTTATTTTTCTTCACATTGTTAAGTTTCTTCACATTTTTACTTATCTTCTCCCACTTTTTCATTTTCGTTATCATTATCACGGTAACCTTAAAGCAGTCACATTCTATTCTTATTAACTGTTTCTATTTTCATAGGTACAATACTTGCTATTAGTCTCACTGTGAAAAGTTTTCGACTACATTTTATCCTATTCATTATCAGGTAGGTTTGGACACAAGTATTGGCTACATAGGATTATTTGCACAGTATCTGTTCTGCTTAATTATCATATTATGTGTTTTTAAAGCACTTGCAGGCTTATTTTTGAAAGAGAAGGGCGCCCATCTTTTGACACAAATCGGGAGATGGACATCCTCCCAGGGTCGCCCAAATCGGCATAATTGAAAGCCAATTTTCGGCGTCCTCAACTGCTTTCCATCGTGGGGACAACCAAAGTTCACAGGGGCGTGTCAGAAGCATAGCGAAGGCGGGACTGAGGCATGCTTAACACATGGGCGTCCTCGGCCTATAATGGAAAAAAGAAGGGCATCCCTGACAAACACTTGGACGACTTTACTTGGTCCTTTTTTTTTTATGACCAAGCCACAAAAATGTGCCCTAAATGACCAGATGACCACCGGAGGGAATCGGGGATGACCTCCCCCTACTCCCCCAGTGGTCACTAACCCCCTCCTACCCTCAAAAAGTGTTTTAAATATTTTTCCAGCCTCTATACCAGCCTCAAATATTATGCCCAGCTCCATGACAGCAGTATGCAGGTCCCTGGAGCAGTTTTAGTGGGTACTGAAGTGCATTTCAGGCAGGCGGACCCAGGCCCACCCCCCCCCCCCACCTGCTAAACTTGTGGTGGTAAATGTGAGCCCTCCAAAACCCACTACAAACCCACTGTACCCACATCTAGGTGCCCCCTTGATCCCTAAGGGCTATGGTAGTGGTGTGCAGTTGTGGGGAGTGGGTTTTAGGGGGGATTGGGGGGCTCAGCACACAAGGTAAGGGAGCTATGTACCTGGGAGCTTTTTTTGAAGTCCACTGGAGTGCCTCCTAGGGTGCCTGGTTGGTGTCCTGGCATGTCAGGGGGACCAGTGCACTATGAATGCTGGCTCCTCCCATGACCAAATGGCTTGGATTTGGTCGTTTCTGAGATGGGCGTCCTCGGATTCCATTATCGCTGAAAATCGGGGATGACCGTCTCTAAGGTCGACCTAAATGTTGAGATTTGGGCATCCCAGACCGTATTATCAAAAGGAAAGATGGCCACCCATCTTGTTTCGATAATACGGGTTTCCCCGCCCCTTCGTGGAGACGTCCTGCGAGGACGCCCTCAGGAAAACTTGGGCGCCCCGTTCGATTATGCCCTTCTTGGAGTTCCTTCTCTTTTGCACTTCTTTTACATATGTTTCACACTTTTTCAGATTTATGATTACTAATCTTTCAAATACGGTGCTTCGTCTATAACACAATGTATAGCTTTATGCTGAATGTTCACATGTCTAGGCACATACCCTTTCGGACTTTCTATATATTTTAATATATATATATATATATATTTTTTTTTAACATCTCTTTGGCTCTGTCTGTTTTGTTTGATCTCCTTTATTTTCTTTTGTATTCCTTTATGATTTTTCTATTTTTGTATCCTTTATTCTAGTTTACTTATTTTTTATTTCATTTTATTGAGGACTCCTGAGGAAAGTTGGGTTGCTGAAACATGGCCCGTGTAGGGTTTGTCCATATAGCGTATATATTCACAAGTTGAGACTGATGTTCCATTGGATTTTTATTGGACTACTGTATACACTGACATGACCTTTTGTGCAGCTATGTGTTTGTGAATAAAATTATTTTTAATATCCTGGGACATCTTTTTGTGGTCATTTGCACTCCTTTTGATGGTTTTGGTTTGACTCTGTTTGTGGAAGTGCCGGTTCTCACTTTGTTTTCTTTGGATTTAATCATGACTAGGTCACAAAAAGGTGCCCCAAATGACCACTGGAGGGATTAAGGCATGACCCCCCTTCTGCCCCTGTGATCACTGACCCCCGTCCACCCCAAATAATTTCTTTGTCCTTCTCTCCTTTCCTGTCAAACATTGGCATTCCTTTTTACTTTGCTTTTAGTCTGGAAAGATGGTATAGAGAGTTCATAATAAACTATTTCAGGCTCTATGACAGCTTCAGATCTTATGGCCACTCCTATTAGAGCAGCAAGCAGGTCCCTGGAGTAGCCTAGTGGTCAGTGCAGTACACTGTGGAGAAAGGGACCCAGGCCCATAATACACTCTAATTTGTACACTTGTGGTAGAAAGTGTGAGCCCTCCAAAGCCCACCAAAAACCTACTGTACCTACATATAGGTGACCCTTACAGGCTATTATAGTGGTATACAGTTGGTACAGTAGGTTTTTGGTGGGTTTTGGAAGGCTCACCATACAATATAAGATGGTAATGGTAAGATGTATACCTGGAACATTTTATATGAAGTCCACTGCAGTGCCCACTAGGGTGCCCCCACTGCTCTGATAGGTTGTCTTTGTGGCCAGTCTACTAAGAATGCTGGCTCCTCCTACATCCCATTGGTTTGATTTTGTGCGTTTTTCACTTGAACTTTTTTTTTTCAGAAAATGGTCCAAAAATATAGACGCACTGAGCACAACAAGGTCTAGCAAATGGCCATTTTTGAGAAAAAAAAAAGACAGACATTTTTCAGGTTCAAGAATGGCCACATTCGCTACTGGAGTTTTGGATGTTTTCCACAAAGCGTCCAAAGTCAGATTTAGATGTCATATCAAAAACGCCCCTCTAAGGGGCCCTTTTTACAAAGTGGCAGTAGAGCTACCACCGCTTTCTCGAGCACCAATCTGGCGGCTTCGCATGGGAGCCAGCGGTAGTGCCGCACCCACAGTCCACGACTTCTGGTGTGCTGGAAATTATATACATTTTTTACGCAGGCGGCTTACCTGGCGGTAATCGGGCATTGGTATGCACTGCCCAGTTACCACCAGGTTAGTGGAGGAGCCCCTACTGTACAGTCATTTCCTTTTATTTCACAAAAACCCCACTACGGTAAAAGGGGCCTTGGTGCATTGAAAATCCACACACCGAGGACACCTAGATAACAAACAGAATCCTAGGGAGTAACATGATATAGCATCAGAAATATGCACATTAAACGTGTTATGCTTTCAAAAAAGAGAAAAATTTGTGACAGTTTGTGGTTTCATGTCATGGTGGTCATAAGGGCAACAGTTTAGTTGCAGTCACTGTGCAGTCTGTACCTTTGTATTACTTATTACAGTTCTATAGTATCAATCAGTTGCCTATACTATACCTGAATATTTTGATTGTGATTCAGCAGGGGTTATATATTTTGTTTCTGTAATTTGGCATACATAGCACAGACCTCCCGCACAATCCGAGTCTGTATTCAGGAACATTGGAGTTGCATTTGGAGCAGAACTATGGAGTCTCCTCTAGTAAAACACTGGATTAATCAATGTCATGAGGTGACTGATTTGCGATTCACTATTTTGGAATTTGTCCAATTGCCTCAGGGAGGTGATCTGTTCAAAATACTTTTATACAAAGAACATAATTGGATTTACATGTGGGACATGGTTACTCCTTTTGGACTGAATCAGGTGATAGATTGGCAAACTTTGTTATGACGTTAAGTGCCTTCTGAGTGGGTTTAGACAACTTGGTTATTCTTTTATTTTTAAAATCATTGCCAGGTTTGAGTGGCTACATCAGTACATAAGGTATTAGAAAGGCAAAAATGGGGCTGAAAATTGAACACCATCACACATTGTACTGAAATAACAAACTAGTGCTATGAAGGTAGGCCTAATGGTTATTTTCTTACATTATGAATGCCATGTCATGTTTGCATACTGAATGGTTACACGTTTTTCTAATTTATATGCTAGTAAGTTGGCTTGCAAGTTAAAGTGTGTGCTGTATTGAATTTTGAGTTCTCCATGATGCATCTCCTTAGTGGGGTGAAACATATCCTCACAGATGACTGCTTTAAGCCAACAGCATTATTATGATTTTGGAAGTCAAGAATACATTTGGAGATAGGTCCAACTAATCACCAGCACCAGACATAAGTACTCTGAGGGCCCTGTTTACTAAGCTGTGCTGTAGGCGCGCTAGTGTTTTTAGCACATGCTAAATATTAGTGCACACTAACGCTAGAGACACCCATACGAATATATGGGTGTCTCCAACATTAGCGTGTACTAATTTTTTGCATGCGCTAAAAACACTAGCACACCTTAGTAAACAGGAGCCTGAGTTGTCAATATTGTTGTGGCATTGCAAGCTAAGTATATATACATTTTTTCTAGGGCTGCATTTCTGAAGTAGGCTGTAAAAACTGTAAGGCTGTTTATGGATATTCTGCACGCTGTTCTACATGTTTTAATTTGTAATTTGTCAATTTGTATTTTGTATTTCTTATCTTTACATTACTTTTTATTCTTTAATTTATTTAGGGCTACATTTCAATTTAAAATTTGTAATCATGATTACTTGTGCAAGTAATTGCTCGAGTAAAGGTATGTCATTTATTTAATTTTGTTTCCACTGCAGCTCCTTGTGATTCTGGGCAGTGGAGGGTTAAGACTTGCCCACAGTCACCAGCTGCAGTGGAAAAAGAAATAAATACATAAATAAATAACATACCTTTAATCATACTATTAAACACAATATTCATTGAAATGCAGTCCTAATTTTTTCTTAATCAAAAAATGTTTCATTAAATATTTTTGGTGTACTCGTATTTTCAATGACTGCCTAATTTGCCTAATTTGGTTTCTTTAAGCTGTTATACATTTTCCATGATTATAATTTATGCTTTGTTCATTGAGAGTTTTCTTTAGCTGTTCAATTATTACATTTATCTGTGGGCTAAATGTGTTATGCTCTGTTGATTCCCAATGCTATTCAACATATATATATATATATATATATATATGATCTGGAAATTGGAAAACAAGTGAGGTGATTAAATTTGCAGATGACACAAAACTATTCAAAGTTGTGAAAACATGTGCAGACTGTGGAAAAATTGCAGGAAGAACTTAGGAAACTGGAAGACTGGGCATCCAAATGGCAGATGAAATTTAATGTGGACAAATGCAAAGTGATACACATTGGGAAGTATAATCTGAATCATAGTTACCTGACACTAGGGTCCACCTTGGGAGTCAGCACCCAAGAAAAAGATCTAGGTACAATTGAAGACAATACATTGAAATCATCTGTTCAGCGTTCAGCAGCAGCCAAAAAAGCAAACAGGATGCTAGGAATTATTAAGAAAGGGATGGTAAATAAGACCAAAAACATTATAATGTCTCTGTATGGCTCCATGGTGCGACCTCACCTTGAATACTGCATTCAATTCTGGTTGCCGTATTTCAAAAAGATATAGTGGAATTAGAAGAGGTTCAAAGAAGAATGACCAAATTGATAAAGAGGATGGAACAAGAGACAGCTGAGGAGGGCTATGATTGAGATGTACAAAATCCTGAGTGGTGTAGAACGGGTAAAAGTGAATCGATTTTTCGTTCTTTCAAAAAGTACAAAGACCAAGGGACACTCAATGAAAATACATGGAAATACTTTTAAAATAAATTGGAGGAAATATTTTTTCACTCAAAGAATAATTAAGCTCTGGAACTTGTTGCTGAAGGATGTGGTAACAGCGGTTAGTGTACCCTGGAGGAAAAGTCCATCGTCTGCTATTGAGACAGACATAGGGAAGCCTCTTCTTGCCCTAGAATTGGTAGGATGGAATGTTGCTACTATTTAGGATTCTGTATGGTACTTGGGACCTGGACTGGCCACTGTTGGAAGCAGGATACTGGACTAGATGGACCATTGGTCTGATCTAGTATGGCTATTCTTATATAATGTATTGATTTTGGGGTCCTAAATTTTGGGTTGTTTCTTTGTTATTTTGAATTCTAGTGTACTTAAACCTTTCTTTTTGGTGTTAATAAAACAAGAGTTTGCAACTCTCTTGTTTGTGACGTTCCTTAATTTTCATGCAAAGAGTGGCAATCTTTTGAGTGCCTGCACAAATATCTCTTAAGATCACTTTGAAAGAGCCTGGTCATGTTAAACTTTATTATGTAGTCCCCATTATGTTCAGCTTTTACAGTTGACCCTTGATATTAGATACATTTTGAAATGCTTTTGCCATGGCAACTTAAATAATAATGCTCTGAGTCTGAGATTTTCTTTAGTAACTTGTAAAATGTTTTTACTATACAATAGCTCAAGACAATAAGTAGTAATCCAGTTTCAAAGTCTTTCTAACCTCTTAATTATTAGTATATACGGCATTAATAGCATAGATACCCCCAACAAAAGAAGGGTAGCGTTTGAAGGTTCCTCTGAAGATAGTGGAGATTTAAGTACAGGGAGTGATCGTGAACAGGAAACTCATATGGATGAACAACCATATGATCTTCGAGATCAGAGTATAAGAACAAGAACGCAAAAAACTCAATTGAGGCAACAACAACAACAGTTACAAGGACAAAATAGATCGGGGGACTACAGAGGACGAAGAATACGGAAGCAATAGTGAATATATCATCGTTTCATCTTTCAGAGGATCAATTGGATGTTCTAAATCTCGGTCTAGGTTTTGTGCCGACTACTCGTCATGATCCTTTTCATTTGCGAGTGGCTTTATATAAGTTTTTTAGAAAGTTACAATGTAAAATTTTTTTCATGGATCAATTATCAGCTCCAGATATTTCAATTGTAAAACCATCTTCGAAATGGTACCCACCGGGACCTATTAATCCGGTAGTACTTACGTTTAAAAATCTGATACTTCGAGATTTGGATGAATTAGAGTGCTCGTTAAGTTCAGCTGACTTCAAAACGAATATGACGATGAGACAATGGATAGCTCTGGACAGTCTAATAAATGAACCTTCCATCATTGTTACAAGAGCTGATAAAGGAGGTGCTACAGTTGTATGGGATAAGATTCAATATATGGAGGAAGCTAAAAATCAATTGACTGATCTGAGCTCCTATGAACTACTGCTTCAGGATCCTTTAAATGATCTAGAAAATGAAGTAAAAGAATTGGTCTCGCAAGCCGTGAAAATTAATATGCTCACGGCTAGAGAAGGAAGATTTCTAATTGAAGAATTTCCTCAAACTCCAAAGATTTACTTTTTAACCGAAAATTCATAAACGTCTGTCTACACCTCCAGGACGCCCTATAGTATCCACGAAATCATCGATTTTGGAACCTCTGTCTATCTTTATAGACTGTTTTTTGAAGGAACGTGTGAGGAAAATGGATTCATATATTAGAGACTCTTCTCATTTTCTTATACAGTTGGAAGATATATCTGAAGTATCGAAGGTCTCCTATTTGGTTACTTTAGATATTATATCTCTTTATACCAAGATTCCGCAGAATGGTGCTTTAAGAACTATTAAAGAGATTTTGGAAGCACGTCCGGAGGGTCAAAGAATTTCTACAGAGTTTATTATGAATTTGGCAGAATTGGTTATATGTAAAAACTATTTTTGGTTTAATAAATAGTTTTACCTTCAAACCCAAGGAGTGGCGATGGGAGCAACGCTAGCCCCCTCTGTAGCCACTCTTTATATTGAAAAAATGGAAGTAGAAGCCATCTATATATCTCCATTTTTTTAAATATGTGAAATTTTGGAGAAGATTCCTGGATGATATTTTCTTTTTGTGGATGGGATCGAAATGTGAATTATTGAAGTTTTTGGACTGGCTCAATAATATAAACTCTCATATTTCGTTTACTATGACTATGAATGAAACAGCTATTGAATTTCTGGACTTGCTAGTTTCTAAAGAAGGAGAAAAATTATCTACATCATTATATCGAAAACCTATTAGTAGAAACACTCTTCTACGTTTTAATAGCTTTCACCCTTATCATCTGAAGTTTAATCTTCCTATTAGCCAATTTCTACGTGTTAGACGAGTTTGTTCTTCTTTAAATGAATTTAAGAAACAGGCTAAGGAGTTGAAAGATAGGTTTCTGACAAGAGGTTATCCAAAAGTGGCAATAAAAAGGGCTTATACTAGAGCTAGATTTGCTCAGAGATCATTGTTGCTGCAAGAAACTTCGAAACTAGAAGAAGATTGTCTCACTTGTATTTTACCTTTCACGGAGATAAGTCAGAAAATTGCTAAAGTGATTAAGGATCACTGGCATATTATGCAGCTATATTCATGTTTTGAGGATCTACCAATGATTTCGTATACCAGGGGTAAAACTCTGGCAGAACGCTTTAGCAGAAATAAATTTGATACAAAAAACTCTACAGTGAATATGCAGGGTAAGCAAACTATCTGTGGCCACTGTCAATGGTGTCCTCGAGCGTTAGTGGAGGAAAACTGGAAGGTACCAAATAGAGATAAAACTATGAAGTGTAGACTGAATACCAACTGTGACAGTAAGAATGTCATCTATGCAATTTTATGCCCTTGTGATTTAGTTTATATTGGCAGGACTTCCAGATCCATAAAAACGCGATTAAATGAACACAAATCGAAAATCTCTACTCAAAATTTACAGGCTCCCTTGGTAGAGCACTGGCTTCAAAAAAAACATACTTGGGAGGACATTAAATGGAGAATTATTGAATGTTTGGACTATCGGGAGGAGGGTGGGTCGATTAAAAAATTGTTGAACTATAGAGAGCAATTTAACATCTTTTTGTTTCAAACAGTAGTACCTATGGGATTAAATATTGAAATCGAATGGACTTCATTAACTTAAAAAATTCCCCCTTAACCACCGGTAGCGTGATTAGATCTTTTGGCTGCCGGTGGAACGCCTTGGGGGGCGGGGCTTACAATTTTGTAACATTGGAGAAACGTCATTACGTATACCCTACTTAATTAGTTTGGAAAAAAGCGGGCGCCATCTTGGCCAATAACTTTTGCCTAGCTGACGCTAAGATAAGCACGGGGTGAGTGTGTTTGGTTGGTTAAAATTGAATATATGCTAGATACTTTTTATGTAGAAGTACATCAAAATTGGGTAATGGTTTAAATAACTGTTTATTTGTATTTTAGGGGAATGTCCTTGAGACAGCCTATTATGGGCGAAACGTGCACGTCGGACGTTTGATCCCCTGGGTCCGACAAAATCATTAAATTAAGATAAGTTTTTGCAGTAAATATATTTATAGAATTACTTGAGAATGAGAAAGGGAAGAAATAAGAACCTATGAAGAATTGGATGTTTTTTTCAATCGTTCCTATATTTAAAAGGACGATTTACATCACTGAGGTTCAAAAATAACTATATTTTTGATGGAGTATCTATGCTATTAATGCCGTATATACTAATAATTAAGAGGTTAGAAAGACTTTGAAACTGGATTACTACTTATTGTCTTGAGCTACAGGATAAATCTGGTTTTAATATATATAAAATCATTTTTGCCGATTGACTAGTGCTTTACTATACAATATACATGACTAATTTTATCACTTTTACTCCCTAATTCTATAAAAATCACCACAAGTTGCACATGCAAATTTGGGCACATGCCCAATTTGCCCACGTAATTTAATTGAAAAACAAGCCAGTTATTGCCAATTGGCTTTTTAACAAGCAATTATTGGCACTAATTGGAATCAATTAAGGTATATGTGTGTAAATTTAGCTGCGTGATCCACACCTAAATTTTACACCCGTCCCAAAAAAGGGGGCATGGAAGTGGGAGATCATGGGCGATTCAGGGTGGATCATGGGCGTGGTTTTGTGTTATACACACAATTATAGAATAAGGGGGTTCTATGTGTAAATTTAGGCAGAGACATTTGCTCCACATTTTTGTTGATGCAAATGGATGCACCTAAATTTATGCGCAACCCCCGGGACTTAAGCGCTACTCTATAAATCATGCCTAACTTTAGGTGCTGCTTATAGAATAGCGCTTATTCGGCACAATTTATAGAACTTATCCCTTAATATTAGAAGTCTAAATACCTGGAAAAAATGCTGTTTAGAGAAGCAAATCTATTGAAAACTGATGTTGTCATCATCCAAGAGACACACCTAAGGAAAAGAAATTAAAAAATTGCTAAAATAAGAATTTCAAACAAAAGTATTAAAGAGGGAAGTTATTGAACAGTGTTAGGGCTTTAGGTTGTGTTTGATGTCCCTCAACGAGATTTAAAGGGCACTTGTCAAGCACTAATTTAAGTCACTGTGAGTTACATAGTAATGAGATGAAAAACATGCAAACACATGTAAAGCATGTCATTACTGTGTAAATTCAATATAAATACTATGTAAATAATGTGACTTGTGGTGAACACCAAGTTCACACCGCAAGTCACGTTATGGTCCTAATATTACCCCCCCACCCCCCCCATCAAAGGACACCATTTTGATAGATGGCCCCAGAAGGGCTAGATCAACCAGAGATAGGTCCTGCCGAGGGAACCTCTAGACCACTAGGGAATGAATATACTGGCACAGGGGTGAGGAGGGAGCATCCTTTGAGGGTGGGGTGGCTTGATCAAAGAAGCTCTATTGGGGGGGAGGGTTATCGATTGGGAGGGCCTGGAACGGCAGTCAGGCTGATTTTTTCACTCTCAAAATTTGAACATGTTTCTCAGTTTTATTTATGCCTCCATTGCCTTCCAATGGAGGCAAGGGTAATTTTCATGTTTTTTCTGTATTTTGTTCAAAATTTTAAATGATTTGGCCCCTCCTTACATGTATTCTTTATTTATATTTATATCTTCTGTAAGTCCATAGGCATTAAGACAGCTTAATACTTTTGTTTTTCCCACTCCTAAGGGAATGAGGCGTTCTCGTCTGTTTGAATCCTCTTTTTCCTTCCAAGCAGTTACACTTTGGAAATCTCTTCCTACGATTTATGGTTGACCACTGATTCCAAAACTTTTAGGATATTTTTTAAAACATTTTTATTTGAAAGATTTGAAAAATTAACCGTCTTAGCAAAAATTGTGCTGATACGGTTAATTTTGAAAGTTTTGTATGATTACTGCTGGCAGTATACTTACTTCCTCTGGCCTCAGTCAATAATATAGTCTCTTTCAGTTGCTTGGGTCAAAATCCAAAGTTGCAAGGTTCTGAACTTGCCTACCTAACTGTAGAAGTTGCAGGTCACACGTAGGTGGTGGAAGCAAATGTAGTTGGGCTTCGCTGCTTCCCTCTGTGCCTCCTGAACCTAACTGTGCCCTGGGTTTTTATACTTCCTGGACAATGCTGTCCTGTCTCCACCACTATGGGTTTTAAGGTGGCTCTGTGAGGGAGTATCCTTAAGGGGCAGTGGCAGTGTCCTATTGTTTCTTATCACCTACGGCAGCTACGAAATCTCTCTCCGTATATTTGAAAAGACGAGTCTGACTATAGTGGTTCATGTCATGATAACATCATGACTAGACTACTGTAATGCCCTCCACACTGGTCAAACCAAAAAGAGTTTGTATCAGCTCCACCTAATTCAGAATGCTGCAGAATGACAGATAGATGGCAGCAAGTGGCGTGACCACATCACACCCTTCCTGCCGGCTTTCGATTATACCGATTTGGACGACCCTGTGAGAAGGACGTCCATCTTCCAATTTATTTCGAAAGATGGGCATCCTTCTGTTTCAAACATGAGCCCAGTAGTGTTACAATACCTTGATTTCCACAAGTACAACCCAGGATAATACACACATGGCTCGTTAGTGCAAACATGTAATACTGATTAGTAACATAACACTTGCTAATCTTGCTAACTGCCTCTCACTAATCAGTAATGCTCTCTAGCACTACCTATTTTGGCAGAAGGTGCATAAAATGATACAAGCCAGACATGCATACTTGCAAAAGTCGATCAAGGGGTAGATTGAGGAGGTCAGTACCAGACCCCTCGCGTCTTCACACACTTTTGAGGAAAATATATTCTGCCCAAAACCAGTTTGTACTTGTATGATAGGGCTATACTATGTGCCAGGTATCAAACATATAAATGGCAAGTGACCGACTCACCTGCAAATGCGCAGTAGAGACTTCCCTCTCTGTCCCGCCCTCGCGTCAAGATGTGATGACTTCAGAGGGCGGAACAGAGAGGGAAACAGAGTCAGACTGGAGCCTGGAAATGAACATCGCGTGCACAAACCTCTACCTTCCCCCATCCCCGCCGCCGCTCCCTCCGTAGCAGAGAGAGATCTGCTGCTGCCTGCAGCGCTTTCACACGGAGGTGAGAGGCGCTGTCAGGTCAGTGCAGGGGGCCCGGCACGGAGGGGGGAGGGAGCGGGGTCGAGGAGGGTAGCTGGAAATCTCGCCCGTTTTAACGGGCTTAACGGCTAGTTTTATATAAGACACATCTATGTGACCATCTCATTTTGTTTCTGCACAGACCCCCTTCTGTATGCCTGCGATGGCCTTCAGTGCGAATCACTGAATACCTGCCACTACACTCCCTCACATAGTAACATAGTAACATAGTAGATGACAGCAGAAAAAGACCTGCACGGTCCATCCAGTCTGCCCAACAAGATAAATTCATATGTGTATACCTTACCTTGATTTGTACCTGTCTTTTTCAGGGCACAGACCGTATAAGTCTGCCCAGCACTATCCCCTCCTCCCAACCACCAGCACCGACTCCCACCATCGGCTCTGGCATAGACCGTATAAGTCTGCCCTCCACTATCCTCGCCTCCCAACCACCAACCCCTCTTCCCCCCACCGGCTCCGCCACCCAATTTCGGCTAAGCTTCTGAGGATCCATTCCTTCTGCACAGGATTCCTTTATGTATATCCCATGCATGTTTGAATTCCGTTACCGTTTTCATACATGCGTGGGATTCACATTCTTTTCTATGTTACACTGACTGACTGCATAATTTATAATAGCAGAAAACATATTCCTATGATTTCCTTCACTAGTAACAACACACAAGGACTAACACCAGCTGCACATTCTGTTTCAGAACTTGCTTACCTACGCCCACCCTAGCTGAGATCATTTTTCTGCACCTTTTCTGATTTCATTTGCAATTTTTTTCTAAAGTTAGTCACCCTTATTTCTATCTAACTCCTGGTGCTCTATCTTATCTGTCTATATACTCTACCTCTCCTTAACCCTGTGCTGTCTATTATGGTGTTTTAATGTATATTGTAAGTAGCATACTACATTATAATATGGACTGTTATTTCAATATTTTTACTGCTGTAATTGTCTATTGCCTGTGTCCAGTTTATTCTTGCTGTATAACCACTTGGGTGAATTTCTTCAAAAAGGTGGTAAATAAATCTTATTAAATAAATACATATGTAACATCATGAGAATTCCAGCAGTCTATGCTGAATGAATTCTCCATGCTGTGCACAGTTCATTCAAATGTCAGTGTTTCCTTTGCTGGGCTCTGTAGATTGGCCAGCCAATAGGAAGAGGCGGTCTGCATTTTGTAGCAGTGATTTTCTCTGGATCCCCAGTTCTCAATAGACAGGCAGCTTGGAGCCATTTCTGCTGTGGCCTTCCTGTGAACTTGCTCTTTCCTGCATCTGTCAGGAAATCACATGTTCTGGTACTAGAAGTTTCCAGAGAAGGATAGAACTAAGGGAATAATGGAGAAGCCTCAGTGGAACAAGAGGAGGGTTTGTGGTAATGACGGGAAGGATCTGGTGGCAGCAGTAGCCTCCTCCCTAAGTACTTCGTCCACCAAATTTTAAAAAGTGGTATATAAATCAGTGTTTTCTGCTGATTTCACCTATATTGGAACCAAATGTTGGATCTCTTTCCCAAAATCTATTAGATTTCATCCTAACTACTTACAATTCCGAAGATTGCTAAAAACTCATTTCTTCACCAATTAATTCCAAAATTCATTGCAATTGTTAATATAACAATCTTGTCTCTTTTCGGTATTGTGAATCTATCAATATGTACACTATTTGTAGTTTATTTACTAATCTGTTACTCTCAGTCACTTCATCATACTATTTCACAATTGTTGAAATTCAAACACTGTGTTTTTAATCTAAACTGCAAGCCACATTGAACTCAAGCTTGTTTTCGGGATAATATGGAATATAAATGTCAAAATAATAAAATAAATATTATAAGCCTTCTCCTTGCCTGCCACATTTGTCTTGGGTTCCTTCTCCCACCTTTGACCCAATGCAATGAGGGAGATTCCTCCTGCCCAGCCTGATGCAGTAACCTGAATGTTGTATGAGCCTGCTTTAACCCCACAGATTGGCACCCTATAGGCACTTTCTATAGAAGCAAGGATTCATTGGGCCAAGGGACAAGTAACAGACCTGAAACCTGGTTGCTGGGTTTTTTTAGTAGAGAGTTGGGGAACCTTCCCAGCCTTGTCTAGTCCTTTGAAAGGAGAGAGGATTCATTCAGAGTAACTGTTGTGTCATCCAGGCATCCCACTATTTCAACAAACACATGCAGGAGAAGTAAAGAACTGTTTCCAACCTCTAGTAACATCATCACTGCAGAGCCACTGTATCTATCTCCTATGAGGAGCTTGTATTTACCATCTGTTTAAATCTTGGTAACAGCTCACATCTGCTTACCAAATGTAAAGAACTGTGTATGCTGTGATTAGAGAATGACATGGGGACGGGGAACCGCAGTAACCGCGGGGATGGGGACGGGGGCAGAGCTCACAGGGAAGGGGCTGGGACAGATCCCATGGGGATGGGGTGGGGACAGGACAGATCCCATGGAGATGGGGCAGGAATGGGGACAGAGCCCACAGGAACGGGGACAAACTTTGTCCCGTGTCATTTTCTACTTTGAAACCTGTTAATGAACTGGACTGTTATTTATGTTTGAGTGATGCCTACAAAGATATTTTGATTTTTTGGAAAAACAAGCAAACATACTGGCCACAACTAGCAAAATTTGCATGGGAGATCGTGTACATCCTGCTACCAGCACATCTTCTAAGAAGACAACTTCTATTCCAGGAAGGTCTGTGCAAGACAGGAGAGCTAGATTGAATCCTGAGTTTGTTGATGATTTCTTATTTATCCACAGATTTTAAAAACATAACAGTGCTTTATAAGGCATATTTTTCCCCTGTAGTGCATATAGAACGGGTTGTATTTTATACCCCTGGACATTTTAACAGTGTGAATTAGGATTCCTTGGTGTTGTAGAAATCACCTATTGTTGGGGTTGGAAGGGTAGAGAGTGGTGGTGGGAAGGAGGGTTATTATAGCTGCTCATTGTTATTATTGTTTTCTATTTGTAATTTATACACAACAGTTGCACAGCATATTGTTCCTTTTTATACTTTAATACAAAGATTTAAATATAAAATCATAAGCGTTCAAGGCTTCTGCAGATGAGGACAGAGCCCACAGGAACAGGGCAGGGGTGGGGATAGAACCTGCGGGGATGGAGACAGGGCCTTCGGGGTCGGGGTGGGGATAGAGACAGAACTCACGGGGACAGGGCGGGGATGGCGACAAACTTTGTCCCTGTGTCATTCTCTAGTTGTGATCCCTCACCTATCCTGTGAACTGGCATGAGTACCAAAGGGGTCCTTTTACTAAACCATGTAAGCATCTACACGTGCCCAACGCATGCCAAAATGGAGTTACTGCCCGACTACCGTGTGACTTTTGCGGTAATTTCATTTTTAGAGTGCGTCTGAAAAATATTTTTATTTTTGGGCACACATAACAGACGCACTCCAAGTGGCATTTGGCGCATGTAGGTCATTACCGCCTGGTTACTGCATGTGTTTTTACCGCTAGGTCAATGGCTGGCAGTAAGGTCTCAGACCCAAAATGGACACATAGCAATTTTCATTTTGCCACATGTCCATTTTCGGCAAAAATTCTTAAAAAGACCTTTTTTACAGGTGTGCTAAAAAATGGATCGGCGCATGCCCAAAACCCACGCCAACACTACCACAAGCCATTTTTCAGCACGCCTTTATAAAAGGACCCCAAAGAGAATAAGGAGTAACTGAATGTATTTGACGTATGACTGGAGGACAGGAGAAAATTTATTGTATATAGTTGGCCATCTGTTTGCAACAGTTGTGGCTGTACCCGCATCAACTGAAGGACAGTAAAAGTTTTGGTTTTAGCAAAAGAACTAGCGTGGTCTCAATTATTGAGTAAAGTGTAAAGTCTGATGTAGAGCTTGCTTAGCCTCACAGGGAAATCCTAGTCCTGTCCTGGTCCAATAGCCTATAAATAATAGTATACACCCTTCTTGTCCAACTATCCTGGGCATAGTCAACCACCTTAGAATGGGGGTTCCCAGTGTTGTTCAAAGTCTAAGGTCAAAGTACTTAAGTAAAAGCAATAATAAATGTATATTTTAATACCTAAGTAAAAATAAAAATACAGCGAAAAACACATAAAAAATTTACTTAGGTGAAAATAAAAAAGTTATTGTCTAATATAATACTCTTTGAGTAAAAAAGTAAAAGTACCACAAGTACAATGAATGCAAGTATTGTTAACGGTTTTATCCCAACAACTTTATTGCTCTGCAATTCAATCCACTTTGCTTTTAGTTAAACTACATTTTTGAAAAAGACTGTCACTTATGTGAGTGTGCTTGTGAATCATTAATCCAGTGTAACTAAAAACATGTTCAACAACTGCACTATCAGAAAGTGGATTAATGATAAAAACAAGTTCCTTCAAATCAGGCCAAGCTGCAATATTACTGATGTCTTCTGACTTGGTCGACAGGTATTGATCAAGAGGATATCTGTCTGAAACACTTCACTTTACTTCCATACAGCAAAGAGTACTTTATCATCATTATTATCATTATCATCTGCCTTAGAAGTAGTACTGTCTAATTCATCACTTGCATCTTCATCTTTATCTTCGTTATCATTGTCATGCTGTCCAATTACAAAGAAAGCTTTCACAAAGTTGGAATCATTGTCTGTTGTTAATTTTTCATCTGATGGCAAACTCTGAATAGCTTCAACAACTGATGCAAGAATGTCAAATGTGTGGGAGCCCTTTAGTCTTAAGTCCAGACAATCAGACTTCCTGTCTAAAGACGAATCAATCCAGGGGACAGACACCCCTATGTAAAATTTTCCATGGGATAACCAGCAGTCTGTGGTGATAAAAACATATGTCTGTTCACCAAGAATTGGGCTTCATCTCCACTTCAAAGTGACCCAGCCCATCACTGTTCTGTTGGACTGGAGACCAGTAACCAGTTCAACCAACACAAGCAACTCCACTGTTCTCAAAGGCTGTTTTCCCTGAAGAGCAAAATTTAAGATGAGACGATCTACTGTTTTTGTGATGAGGTTTGCAAAAGGAAAATCCTGTTCCCGGTTTGCTGTTTCATTTGGTTTATTGAGGCATTGTCATGACATCTCGCTTCTGCTTTTACTTTTTACTTGTAACTACAAGCATCAGATGTAACTGAGTAAAAGTAGTAAAAATTGGTGAAATTATTACTTCAGTAAAAATAACAAATGTTATCCTGTACTTCTTTACAAGTAAAAGTAACAAAATGTTTACTTAAGTGCAGTAACCGGTTACATTTACTTAGTTACTATACAACACTGGAGGATACACATAAATAAATAAATTCTGTTTCCTGTGAGAATTTATTCTCTTCAATTCAATGACCTCTTTAAATATAGGGCTAACCCTCACCCCACCACCACCAATTTGATCCTCTATATTACTGCAATATAATTTCTACCCTGATATCACAGTTCCATTCCTGCTTCCATCTGATCTCTGAAATGCCTATTATATCTATTTCTTCATTCAGTGCTATATATTCTAACTTCCAAATTATTATTATTTTACTTCTAGCATTTGTATACAGTCTTTTGAAAGGGTTTATTTTGTTGTTGTTGTTGTTGTTGTTGTTATTGTTATTTTTCTTTTGTTTTTACAACCTGCTCTACAGCTTACAGCACTGCCCGATTACCACCAGGCACACTCCGGCACTACAAAAATAAATATATTTTTGTGGCGCAGTATATGATGGCATGCTAGGGGTAGGAAGTACCACCAGGCTGCTGCATTAGCCCAGTGGTACTTCCTGTTTCGTGAGTGGTTAGCCTGCATTGGGCTTACTGCCACTTAGTGAAAGGGGCCCAAACATAGGGCCCTGTTTACTAAGCTGCACTGTAGGCACGCTAACACTACAGACTGCTGCTAAATTCCAGTCAGCTTCTCTCATACTTTATTTACCATATACTACAAGCATTTGTATATATACCTTTGCAGATGATGCCTTTTTTCCTTTTTTTTCCCCAAGGATCCTAGTTTAAAGCTTATTTATTTTATTGTATTTGATATACTGTTCAAGCCTACATATAAGTGTAAAGTGGTTCACATAGAAATACATGTACAGGTACTTTCTAATTCAAATGGGCTCATAATCTAAGTATTATTTGTAGCTGGGGCAATGGAGGGTTAAGTGACTTGCCCAGGGTCACAAGGAACTGTGGTGGGAATTGAACTCAGTTCCCCAGACCACTGCTACAGGAGGAGTAGAGAGTTGAGTGATTTGCCCAGGATCACAAGGAGCTACAGTGGGATTCAAGCCCAGTTCCCCAGGTCCACAACCCACCACACCTAACCACTAAGCCACCACTCCACTCCACTCTCCTTAGTAGATCAGCGAGTCTGTTCTGGAAGATGCTTCTTCAATAGCATTTGTCCAGAAAGAGAATGAACATTACTTATAATCATAGGCACCAACTCTGTGGGTGCTGTGGGTGCTTGAGCACCCCCAATTATTGAGACAATTCCTTGTATGTGTCCAGGGAGGGGTTATTTCCACTGGGCTTAGCACCCCCAATAATTTTGAAAAGTTGGCTCCTATGCTTATAATTAAGAATGTTCATTGGCTTTCTGACAAATGGAAAGCATGTGACACCTATAGCCATTTTTGGTTTATATACCTGTGAACAAACAGTATGATCATGAATCCCAAATGAACCAAAAATCCATTTGTTTTCAGGACTCGTTAAAGTCTAGGGTGGCTAGGAAAATGGCACTTCTGTGTAGCAGGCTGCAAAATGTACTTTCCTATACGGCTGCAAGAAGAACATTCTGGTCCCTGCTCCAGAAACGTGCCAATCAAATCTGAATAGGTGCTGATTTGTTCTGAGAAAGGGCCCTGACAGAAATGAAGCTTATGTTTATGGAAGAAACTATACAACTCTGAGTTTAGGGAGAGATTGTCTTCCTCCCCCAGAGAGGTCCACAACTAGGAGAGATGTAGTAGAACTACAGGAGATGGGTTACCCCACTCTGAAGCCCATCTATGCCTTGGCTCAGTGCTGTAGGGGCTAAGAGGAAAGGAGAAAACACAGGGGTTGCTGGGGCTGCCAGTCTGGACCACAGCTGCCCCCTGGTGCATATTGAAAGGAGAGAGGCCTGTTTCCAAAGGAAGCTGCCAGTCTGGTCCATATCTGTCCCCTAAAGTACAGCATGCCATAAAACAGAAGGGACAGGTCCTGCACTTCTGAAGAGAAAGAAAGAGTGAAGCTGCTGTCAAAAGACAGTCCACAGGGGAAAGGACGTGAAACCTGAGAGCAGTGAAGCTAGTGAATGCCAATACCTTAAAAAGAAAATAATAGAACCCAACCTAGGTGCCGATCATCCAGCCTCTGAAAGAAAAAAAAGAGTGCAGGGGAACACAGAGCCACAAGAAAGCAGAAGAGTGAATAGAAGTGTGGCTGGGACACAGAGGACCTGTCTGCCTAAGAAGAGAGTGTGATAGGGGTAAAAAGCAGAGCATAATTCAAGTCTGAAAGCTACACTATATCCTTGAAGGACTAATTCAGAGGAGAGAGTGAGTCTACCAACCAAGATAAAGGAGAATAAAGGCAACATACAGGGAAATAAGGACTGTTGTAACTGTCCAGTCTATAAAGAGGTATGAAAGGATGTTCTCCTCTATGCAGTTCTCTTCACTTCCAAGAGTGGTGAACCTTTTGAAACTTTTTATAACTATTTACATTGTTCTTATGGACTATTTGCCTTATTGTTTGGTATTGATACAGTATTGGAGAGCCCAATAAATGGGAACACTCTCCCAGAAACATTTTTGCCCTTCATCTACTGCGTCTATCTATTACAAACTACTAACTTTTAAGCCCGCCATTAGCAGACGCTTTATGCATTGGGAGATTGGAGTTGACTCTATGTAAATTATTTATGCATTAGCCTCTAGAGTATCCCTCAACTCCACCAGTCTTAGAGGTCCATTACACTTGGTTAGCATGGCGTTCACTGAGATCAAACCTACAACCCTTGCGAGTGCTAGGAAAGGGAAGAAGCAAGAGACTTGCAGCTGGAGCCATATGCACTGCACAGACAAGATACAAGCCAGTGAATATTTACCCTCTGTGCAGCAGAAGGAAACAAGTCCATAGTGGAGACCATTGGATAAGCATTTGGTTCCTAATCAAGGACATACCCCATACTGATCAGAGGATAGCTATTCACTGGTTTCTACTTTGCCTGTGTAGCTCCTCTGGCTTTAGCTGTATGTTTCCAGCCTCTGTTCGTGGGGGTCATGAATTCAATTGATGGTGAAACTGCTAGTCAGACAGAATAGAGTGATTACTTACTCTACCACGTTCCAACTTTTTGACAAGCCTAACCCAGTCTCAATTCTGAAGCCCATGGCTGATTATGTCATCATGATTCTGAGACCAGAAGCACCATTACAGGGGGGCTTAGCCAGACAACAGATTTTGGGTGGGCCTAGGCAAGAAGTGGATGGGCACCAAGTGTTCTCTCCCCTACCCTCACCACAAAAAATCTCAGCTGGCAGGAAAACACTTCTTTCCACTTTGGCAGTCTGCAGCAGGCATGCGCTGAAAACTGAGTACGCGCATGTGCCGGTATCGTGGAGAGTAGCGTTTTCGTTACCATCAGGGGGAATTCTTCAGCTGGCGGAGCTTGGGATTCCCACCAGCTACCGCTAAACATGTGCTACTGTTGGGTGGGCCTGAACCCTAAGTGGGTTGGCCATGGCCCACCCAGGCCCACCTGTGGTTATGCCACTGATTGCCCTCCACTTTTCTTGGATTTCAGAGGGAAAAGAACATTGTGTTAAGAATGTGTAGGCTTCAGAGAAGGCAGAGTGAAAATCATCAGGCTTAGAGACAGTGAGAAAACAAAGAGCATACAGAGTTCAGGTACGGAGGGGTTAGGCACTGGTTGAGTTTGTGTGTCAGAGAAAAGATAGGCTCTGTGGTGCAAAGTAGACACTCTCCATAGCAAGCAGTTTGACGGAAGATAAATTGAAAAGAGCATTGTCAATGTTAGTAGTACTGCTCTACCCATTTTCTCTTACTTTTGGGTCCTTCTGACAACATTTGTACTGCTTTGTCCTTCTCCCAGTATCTTGGGGTCTTTATTCAATTGTCTGTGCACTTTGCCTTTCTTATGCTACCACAGACTCTTCATTTCCCTATTAGTGCCCTTTGCCCCTCTTCTGGTTTCATGGGGTCTTCATGCCACTCGTCATGTAGTGCTGTTGCTTCTGTTACAGATTCCTGCTAGCAAGTTTTTTTAAATATTTGGATTTAGCTCATACCTTTCTAGTAGAAGTAGATTTTAGGAGGGCTAAGATTTATTTCTAGCTCAGACTTTTGCAGGGAACATATTATAGATGTGTCTTACTGAGATTAATTTAACTGTTCTGAGTGTATTCCTTTTGATATTTTATAGGATGATTTGATTGCATGTTTCTTATATATATATATACATACACTGTTCTAGGCAAGGTATACTGTAGCTTAAACGGTCCGCATAAACCATCCCCAAGCAGAAGCTTCACCAGTAGACTCTCAATTCTTAAGCAAATGTTCTTTATTGTAGCACTCAAAATAAACAAAGAAAATCCAACTTACAGTTTAGTTGCTTGTAAAAGAATTGTGGCCTCCTGCTATAGAGTCTGTATCTAGCCACCTCAGAGGCAAGGAGATGGCCAAAACCTCAGCCCAGCTAAGAAGAAAAGCTGTAACACTCAAGGAAAATAAGGGGAATGACTTTGGGTAATGACTTGGGGAAAGCCTTGAGGAAAGAACTTGAGAACTGGTGAAAACTCTTGATGGAATTACAGTACATTAAAGAGGGATCAGCCCCTAGAACAGGGGCTGATCACAAAGGCAAGCTAGGAAGACTGGGCTCTCTCACACAGCCCACAGGGGGGCAGAGAGGGAGGGCTGGCCCTAGCTCAGACCTGACAGCCAATAAGGAAAGCTCACAAGGAGTCAATCACAGGAACTGCACAAGAAAATCAGTCCTAATACACAGTGCTATCTATTACACAAGCAATGCAATTAAATACAGATAATACTCATGTTAAATATGCACAACAATACACCCTGCCTCCATAAATATGGGCATCCAATAAAAAGGACAAAATATTTAGTAGTACAGGGACATAAATACTATGCTAATCCTCATCCCAGGCAACCTATTAGTTCTGCACAATCCAACAATGCAGCAGCAGAGTATAGATTGAATAAACAACCTTTCACAAATGTCTTACATCAAGCTCAACAATTTTGCCATTTTCAGATAATTCCTATAAGGATCATCAGAAATCACAGCATCAAAGTTGCTATCACACTCTTTAAAAGCAACACTGTACACATCTTCATCAATCCATCAAAATGTTTTTCTTTAAATTTTATAATTTTTGAAAGAGTATCGTTTTGATAATTTTTCTTTAAAAATATTAAAAAAAACCTTTGTCACAAACAATGGTATCACTTAACTTGCAGCTGTTTTCCAAAGTGTGAGAACCTCCAAGCGTACAATCCATAAATATGGGGGGGGGGGGCAGAACAATAGTACAAAATTTCTTTCCCCATTCACTTTGATGGAAAAGAACGAAACAAATCATTTGTTATCTGGAAACAAGCCAAATGCGTGATTGATCCTTAAATGAAAGGAACCAAACATGTTTCCCAAGCATGTCTTTACTTGGAATATCATCCCATGGTCCAGGAAGTCATTAACATTGACATCTATGCAGCCATGCATTTAGTTCCAGAATGCAAACTTCTCAGCCTCAGCTTTATTCTTAGTCAGAATGTTACCCTTGACTGAGAGAATATGTATTTGTTCCTTGTGATTTGCTTATTAGGTTTATGGGATGCCCCATTTTCTCCTCCAATCAAAAACTGTCGATTCTAGGGCTGTACCGAATATTCGTCTTCGATTCAATTTGGCCCCAAATACATTTGTATTCGGCCAAATAGTGATTTAAATTCTAATATGAGTAATCTGGGGCTGTACTGTGCTAAATCCTTCTGTAATAAACACTTGCGCTGGACTTTACTAAGCATGTAGTGCAGCTGGCTTTGCGCTAGTGCCGACCATTGGAGCCGACTCTGTGGGTGCTTGGGCACCCCCAATATTGAGAAAATTCCTTGTATGTGTCCAGGGAGGGATTATTTCCACTGGGCTTAGCACCCCCAATAATTTTGAAAAGTTGGCTCCTATGGTGCCGACATAGCCCATTCTCTTCAAATGGGCTGTGTCAGCAATGCCACGTGGAAGCCACTAGCATGGCTTAGTAAACAGACCCCTTGATCTCTGATTTCACGTTGCTTCTTTTATTATTTGTTATGTTAAAGTCCAATGTCCATTATTCATATTCTGCCAAATAGGAAAATATGCAGTTTGGTACAGATCTGGTTGATTCATCAGGTTCATGCAGCAGAACCCACCATTGTTTATTTCTGGAAGACATTGCCCCCCAGTGGACAGTTGGAGACGTCATATGTCCAAGACTGACAATTGAAAAACTTATTTCTAGAGTTGAAGGAGATCTTGAAAATCATGACTTCATTTGAAACACATATTAGAAATGGCATTCAAACTACTCTGTCCTCACTATATCTCACAGTGTAAAACTATAGAATATAGATAGAAACTCATATGTCAAGTGAGTACAAACTCATTTGATTATTGATTTCCATCATTTATTAATAGGTAGCAAGAACTAGAAAAAGTACTTCTTACTGGATGATGGCTTCTGAATTTAAAACAATGCCTGCTCTGGAGAGACAGGTATATGAAACTGAGCCACTGTCCTCTCTAAGCTACTAACACAAAATGGAGAGCTTCCCCACCAAAGTAAATTTATCCATAATACTCTGGCTGTTGCCTAAGATACATTCACCAATCAGGATTTATTTATTTATTCATTCCGTAAAATTTAATATATCACTTTACAACCAAAATATATCAAAGCGATTTACAGTCCAAAATTATTCCAGGCATGTAATCAATTAAAAACAAAATAAAAACAACAGACAAAACACGACACGATAGGATAAGAAATTTGATTTGATTTCTTCATTTGATATACCGTAGTTACGCCCAAAAGCACCAAAGCAGTTCACAATTTACAATTATTAAAACATATAAAATATCTCAAAATACAAGATTTTCATCAATTTAACATGTGCAATGCAAAAATAATTGAGCCTTCTCCATTACAGCTACCCAAAACATTGAACATAAAGACAGGTTTTCAGAGCCTTGTAAAATTGCAAATAGTTTCCCCTAACACCTGATTCCACAACAAAGGACCAAATTAACAAAATGCTCATTTCATGGTAGTTGTCAACATAATCATGGATAAAGGAGGAAGTTCCAATAAAGTTAGTTGTGAAGATCGCGGCAGAAAGGTAGTCAGAAAGTTCAACCAAAAAGCTTTAATATCAAACATAAGACCTTGAAATTGATCTCTGCTGACACTGGTAACTTAGCCAAAACAGAAGAAAAGTGATCAAATTTCTTCTTGCCAGCAATCAAACGGGCTGCAGTGTTTTGTACTAACTGTAATCTCTTTAAACCTATTGCACAACAATTCATTACCAAAAGACTATGCAAAAACAGGGACACAATAGGAAATTTGCTGCACCAGTACGTCCCCCCTTAAAATTCAACTAATCCACAAAACACTGTTGGAAAAAGCCATGTTTTTAAGGCCTTCTTAAAGCAGGGAATCGAGGATTCAATTCTCAAATCAAACAGTAAACTATTCCAGAGCATTGGACCAACTATACTAAATGCAGTGCTACTTGAAGAGCACAGCCACTGTCTAAAATAGGATGGAACAACTAAATAATTTGCCTGTGAGGATCTCAGCTGATGGGATGGATGGTATGATACCAACAAAGAATGCAGATACTGAGGAATCCTGGTGTAGTAAGCCTGGTGAGCCTGGACCAAGATTTTGTACCTAATTTCAGCTAATACTGGCAAGTCTCAAGGCTAGGAACACCCATATAACATTAAGGTCCCCTTTTACAAAGCAGTGGTAAAAGGAGCCTTGCGGTAGCATCAGCATGTGGATTTACAGTGCGCCGAGATCCCCTTGCACCACAGCAGGTTAAAAAGCTTTTTTTTTTAAAAAAAAAAAAAGAAAGAAAATGGCCGTGCGGTAAGTGAATCACTTGCCGTGCGGTCATGTCCCAGGGGAGCCCTTCCGCCAGCTATTTAAAAGGCAGTAAGGACTCCAGCACTAACCTGGCAGTAATTGGACAGGGCTGCCTGATTATTAGCCGGGTATGTCCCCAGCACAAAAAAAATTAAAAATATATTTTTAAGCACTGGAAATGGTGTACGCTGGAGGCAGGCACTACCGCTGAGCTCCTGCAGTACCTGGCAGTAGTGCCAAAATAACACATGGCAAAGTGGCAGTATGAGTACTGTCGCTTTGTAAAAGGGGCCCTAAAGCAGTTTTAGTAGCTACCAGCAGGTGGCAGAACAACATACAAACACTGTGCTAATTGCCAAAAGAAAACACAAAACTACAGAACACATAAATTACTGGTATGACAGGACTCAATAATTATAAGGACAATTCTCAGAACCATGCTCATGGGTAAAACAGAATTTTATCTCTGGAAAAGGGTTCTTTGAAAACTAGCCACCCAATAACCAAGTAAAAGTATGAACCTAGTTCCACAACAACTAGTGGAGCTATTTCCACTAGGTTAGGCACCTACATTTTTGTTTTCAACAGGCTGCGTTATTACCTGCAAAAAACAGAGTTGCAAGTGCCAAGGGCTACTTTTTCCTTTGGCAGTTTTCAAAGTGAAAGCAAAATTGACCTCTATGCCTTGTTGTTGTTTTTTTTAATAATATCTTTATTAGTTCAAAAGGTAGGCACAACATACAGCAGCAAGCCAGTCAAAATGGTACAAAGCTGGACATTGTAACAGGCAAATGTATTAAAGGACAGAAATTATACAACCACAAGATATTGTTCATCTCCCCTTGAATGTTTTCATATAAACCCCTAATGTAGCCCATCCCCCCCAGGTCTCCTCACCCCACCAGCTAGTGCCTCAGAAACTACCCTCCTCCCCAGCACCCACCACAGCATACAATGTTGTATATCTGTGCCAAATGTCTGGATATGGGCGTTGCCCCAAAGAGGTGGAAAAGGCAAACTGGGTGGATAACCACTATGCCATCTTCCTCAAAAAGTCATGCCATGATGCTATTGAGGGAGGGATGGGGGTCACCCAGGACTGTAGAATGTACTTCTTAACCAGTAAGATGGCCAAAAGCACAAATCTGCATTGTGCCTCTGTCAAACCACCCTTACACAAATGATCCCCAACATAGGTCCATTCAAATTGACATTGTAAGGTACACTCAAGAGCCCTGAGAATCTGGGAACACAAAAAGGACAGTGTAGGACATTCCAGGAATGAATGGAGAAAAGAACCCGGAACAGCATTACATTTCAAGAAGGTATCGTCATCCCACAGTCCCATTACTTTGCCCCTCTGCCTTGTGATATAGACTCTGTGCAATATTTTATGTTGGCTATCCTGCAAAACTATGTTCATAGTAATCTTAGAAACCAAGAGTTTCCCAGAGATGTCCTCCCCCAAATCCCTACCCCAAACCTGAGTTAGGTGTTCCAAGTTAGATGCCTTCCTACTATCCCTAGCCAACTGGACATGGATGGAAGGGGAGGGCAGGGGAGACAGGATAATCACTGGACATGGATGGCAGGGGAGGACAGGGGACAGAAAAGAATTGCTGGACATGGATGGCAGGGGAGGACAGGGGGCAGAGAAGAATGGATGGCAGGGGAGGACAGGGGGCAGAGAAGAATCACTGGACATGGATGGGAGGGGAGGGCAGGGGAGGGGAAGGAGACATAGAGAACAGGAATACTAGACATGAAGCAAGGAATGGGAGAGGATTCTACACACAGGGAGGGACTGGACAGAGAGAAAGCATGCTAGGAAGTAGAATTCTGGTTACAGAGAAGGGGGTGCTGGGCATGAGAGAAGGAATGGGAGAGATTATAGACACAGGAAAGGATAAGGGCAGGACCTGGGGAGGGAACAGATTCTGGATGCAGGGGAGGATAAGGATAAGGACAAGGACACAGAAGGAAGATGGATGTTGGACATTTAAAGAGAAGAAATGTCAAATGGACAGAAGATCTTGGGAAAAGAATCAAGAGAAGAAAGAGGAACATACAAATCAGAGACTGGGACAACGTAATTAGAAAAATAAAATGACCAGACAACAAAGTTATAAAGAAGACATTTATTTTCTATTTAGTGATTGAAATATGTCAGTTTTAGAAGTGTATAGAACTGGTGTTAGACATGGCTAGGACCCAAGGCAGAAATTTGGGAGTAGACCTCAAAGACTGTTAACAGGCTGTACCTTCTTCAGCCTCAGGTAGGCTTGAGGCCATCTGTGGCCTGGGGACCCAGAGCAATTGCCCTGGTTGCAACTACCTCCCCCTCCCCTCCCCTCCCCTCCCCCAGCACTGGTCCTGACATCTGATTTACAGTACCAAGTGGAATATTTTTTTTTGGGGGGGGGGGGGTGAGGTTGTTGTTATACTGCATACAAGAGTCTGGTTTCTTGGGATTTCAGCTGAATTTTTACCTATGTATTTCTGTTGGTTTATGATCACTGAGTTTGTATTTGGAGAGGGTCTCTTTGTGTTCTGTGTGAGTAGCAGAGACCAGATATTCTGTTATCATAGAGTTTATATATAACGATCTGTAGTAATCTGGCTTGTTCAAAGTTTTCCCAATAGCTGTGCTGATGTTCTAGGGCCTACTGCATGTTTATTATGCTGTTTCTCCCTAGGTATGGTCCTTGTTATGGAAGTTATAGCAAAATGGTAGATTTGCTCTAGGTCCTGAGTGAATTTTTGTACAGTTTTGCATTACTTTACAATATGCCTGGTACTGACTGAGCTTATGTTGCTGTTATCGAGATTGTATTAGAAATAAATATTTTGTGTACAGCATGTTTTATGGGGAAATGCCTTAGCTCTGCTGTACACCAGTTATAAGCTTCTCCTCCTTACCTACAAATGCACCCGGTCTGCGGCTCCTCACTACCTCTCTACCCTCATCTCCCCCTATGTTCCCACCCATAACCTCCGCTCACAGGACAAATCCCTCCTTTCTGTACCCTTCTCTACCACTGCCAACTCCAGGCTCCGCTCATTCTGCCTTGCCTCACCCTATGCCTGGAACAATCTTCCTCAACCCCTACGCCAAGCCCCCTCCCTACCCATCTTCAAATCTCTGCTTAAAACTCACCTCTTCATTGCTGCTTTCGGCACCTAACCTTTCGAGAAATACTTGTCTTTAGTTTGTACACCTGTCTTTTAGATTGTAAGCTCCTTGAGCAGGGACTGTCCTTCCATGTTAAATTGTACAGCGCTGCGTAACCCTAGTAGCGCTTTAGAAATGTTAAGTAGTAGTAGTAGTAAGCCAAGTGGTTCTGCGAATGCAAAATATATGTTTTGATTTAATACTGTATGGAGGAATAATATTTCCCCTCCGAAGGCAAGACACACTAATTCTATCTCACGTAATGAGGAGTTAATGTGTTTTGCCTTTTGGAGGACAGTTATGTATGTTGAAGCACTATGGAGAGAGCTGTGGCTCATTGGGGACTTAAGAGAGCAACCTTTTGCATTACCTCCTCCCAGCCCTCAAAGTGGCCTGCAGGTGCTCAGTCCAATACTCTGGGAAGCAGAACGGGGTACAGCAAGGGGCAGAACAGTAGTGGAGCAGGGCAGTGGCAGGTGTTGAGTTTTTAACTTTCAAAACATTGGTAACCCTAGGCATACCATTCATGTAGCTGGTAGGTATCTCCAAGCCCCACCAGCTGAAGACATCTGCATTTCTCCAAACCCTCCATCATAAAACCATGGCAGTCAGTGGTGCTGCTTCAAACTGCTGACACTGGCATCATGGGCATACTCAATTCTCATACCTGTTCAATTCATACATGAGACCTGAGCGTGCCTGGGATGCTGATGTGAGTAGAATTGACAGAAACAAGATATTTCCTCCCAACTAAAAAAGATTTAAACCAATTAAGGATTAAGCCATTCAGCCCAATAGATCAAAGTCTGTTGATCATTATGGTATGATCAACTGTATCAAAGGTTGCAGATATGTCCAAGCTTTCCAGCAGATAGCATTTACCTTTATCAAAACCCTTTTTACAGAATCTAAAATAGAAATTAGCAATGTTTCAGTATCATGCAAAGGCCTAAAACCAAACTGGTTCATATCCAAAACATTGTACCTCTCCACAAAGTCAATGAGTTAGTCATAAACCGGCTTTTCAATATGTTTCCCCAGGAAAGGGAGCAATGAGACAGCCTATAATTAAGGACTGCATCAGGAAGAACAAACAACAGATCTCTTCAAAGCATCAGGCATAAAACCTTCAGAAAATGACAAATTGAAAATATCCCTATTTACCTCCATAATTAGATGCTTCAAAGACTTAAGGATCGAAGGATGACATACATCTAAAGGGCGGTAAGACAACTTCACTCTTGAGAAATCCTGTAACACTTGGACCACTGATCGTCAAGAACCAAAGGGCAGTTTAATTCAGCAGGCAATGATCGATTCTCAAATTGTTGAATAATATTAGTCACTTAGTCCACATATCCCTGAGCAAAATCTTGATTAGACAAAGAGGAACGAGTCACTTTACTGTCAGTGCTGGGATCAGCAAAAAACAATTGCTGGGTGCTGGAAGGAGATGGCTGAATAACTGAGTTAAGATGCTCCCTTTTTGCTAACAAATATGCACTTTTATATGCCTGCAATTCTAGGTTATAGGCCATTAAGGTAATTCTAGATGGACAGCCTCTCCAACTTCTCTCAAAACGCCTCAACTTTTGCTTATGTAATCTCAAATCCAAAGTATATCAAGGAGCTCTATACTGCAGCGCTCTGTGACATTCACACATAGGGGCAACCAAACCCAGCGAATTAGACAATACTGAATTCCAAGATTTAACAGCCATGGAGACGTTCGTGCCATCAAACTTTGATCTCCTTTCTATGCAAATCTATCTCATGCATATTCATTGTGGGTATTCTGAAAACCTAGCTGGCTAGGTGTGTCCTGAGGACAGGGTTGAGAACCCCTGGGTTACCCGAATAACTGACCTTATTCTATAGCTTAGGCATGCAACTTTGAGTGTTAAGCATCAAGCTGGGTGTACAAACTTATAGAATGAGGGGAAAAGTGTCTTTTAACCAGTTTTTCTTCCATGTCAAGTTTTACCCCATTCTGTTAAATTTTTAGAGTTATTTTGACCCCATATAGACAGACAGACATACTTAACCCCTTTTGTAGAATTCTTTCCAACTTCCATTGAGTTGGAAAGAATACAAATGACAGAATCACTCCCATAGAGAAAAGGAATGGAACTTGATATAGTGCCTTTCTGTGGTTACAACCAAAGCAGTTTACATATCATATAAAGGTACTTATTTTATACCTGGGACAATAGAGGGTTAAGTGACTTGCCTAGAATCACAAGGAGCTGCAGTGGGAATCACACCCAATTCCCCAGGTTCTCAGGCTGCTGCAGTAACCAAGAGGCTACTCCTCCACTCTGTAGGGCATTGGTAGCCAAAAGCAGGTCTGGTTTTCAGAATAAGTGCCATAGGTGTGAGATATATTAGCTTGGATTATCTACAGTGTATGCAAATATATCTCATACATATGCATTGGGTTTCCTAGTAAACAGATGGTCTGTGGTGTTTGAGGATCAAAGTTGGTTATGCCAGCCATAGACAAACTGGGAGCTGTACAGATATTCCAGCCCTTGGCAGAAATATATTTGGATTTCAAGGATCTGGAAGGCAAATAAAAGCTGCATAAATATGTAGATATATGTGTTCCGATCCTTGGCACAGCAGAAGGCATTAATGGAGTTTCTATGATTTCTCTGTTGTACAATTTCCAAAGAATGTCATGTGGCATCTTAAGGCAAATTCGACAGGACATTTTATCATAGCCACGATTTTCTCTCTCTGCGTTTGTCATCCTAAATAGCTGTCAGGCAATTTATTGAGACCCTTGTCCACATGACTGGATTGTCTTTTTCTCGTTGCCACATGTGAAGACTAACATACGTCCCTCTTCAACTGAGTCAATTTTCTCCCTGTCATAGTTACACCTCAGGTTTCCATAACCAGCTTCATATGGGCACTTTGTATTAGGTAATGTTAATGACTAGTGGTTAGCTGTTCCTATCTGTTTCCAGAGTGGTTAATTGTCAGATGGTTCCTAGACAATGGTCTGGATGTAATAATGATCATCAACCATAGCACATGTTTATACTCTGGTTTTAGCTTGCATTTTCCCATGCTACTTCAGAGATGCTAAAGATGAACTACCCTAAACAGTGAGGTTAAAGTAGGACTGTTCCTAATTTCTCCTTGTTTGGCAACCATCTGTCCCCAATTTTACTAATGGGGACTGAGGTGCCATAGTACAGTTTTATATTGCTCCACCTGCCTCCCCTATCGTGATCCAGCATCTCCCCCTCTTGCCACCATCCACCGCCACTGTCAGCCCTTCCCCCTGAGCCTCCCTTAGCGCTCCCAGCTCCCTTCCCTCTAAGCTCAGCATTAGGAAGTGCAGCTCTGTGATGCAGAGGCTGTCCTCAACCAGCATGTGCGTCTCTGCTGGGTCTTGCCTCCATAGCAACAGGAAGTGTACATCAGAGGAGACAGGACCCGACAGAGATGCACAGCATGGTTAAGGAGAGCCTCTGTTATTATGTTTCTTAATCATGCTATAAGCTTAGATGTTGTGTCTGTTTTTATACCTCTTCTGACGTTTTGTGTTTTTTTTTATTTTAATAAGGAGAGCCTCTACGCTCCACATCACAGAGCTGTACTTCCTAAAAGTGGAGAAAAGGAGCCGGGATCAAAAAGAGAGGTTTGAAGGGCCAGGGAGGGGGGATAGAGGAAAGGGAGAGAATTAGATGTACCTCTGTCTCCTCTCTCTTTCCCCTTCTAGCTCTGCAAGTGCTGGACTGGGTCCGGAAGTGGAGAGAGAGATGGAGATAGCTGGTGGAAGGGGAAGGGGGGAAGAGAGAGGTGAACATAACTGGACTGGAAGGGGCGAGATAGAGAGATGGAGATGGCTGAGCTGACAGGACAGAGGAGAGAGAGGTGAAGATTATCATTTTTATGATAGAAAATTACCATGGGAAGCACTGCCCCATCTGACCCTGCCTGATCCCGCCTGGGTGTCCCAGATTTGCAAGCCAAAAATCTGGCAACCTTAGATTAAAGGCCACAGAATTAGATTTTCAGATGGTGTGTCTAAGATATAAATCTAGAAGTTGAAGTGTAATATAGTTTTGCAAATGAAAAAAAAAGCATCATAAAACAGCATGTGTTTTGCTTTGGGTCTCTGAAAGGATACAGAGAGAGTGAAGGAAATACAGGTAAATTCTCCAAGCTGAAAACCGTTCTCCACTCAGTGGCTAAAAGAAGGCACATAGGTATCAAAGCACATGCATGTCTAGGTTCAAGGAAAAGGGATGGGGCATGGGGAGGCAATGGACCGAATTCTATAAATGACACTAAGAATTTGGCACCAGAAAAAAAAAATCAGCTCTAATTACGAATCACACCTAGTGCTGATTCCTACACCTGCTGAAACCTGGCGCTCAAGTTAGGTGCACTGAGGTCATATTCCATAACTATGGGGGTCCTTTACAAAGATGTGGTAGCGTAGCGCACGCAAAACACTAGAGATGCCCATAGGAATATATGTCCCAGACATCCACAATTCTATGTGTTCCACAGTCCAAACTCACATACTCTTCATATTTTCAGTTCACTTAATAAATTTCTTTTTAAAAACGGGGATCATCAGAATAAGCAACAGCATTTCCCCTTTGGGCACAGCGCCCCATACAATTATGACGCTGTGTACATCTTCATAGATCCACCCGATTTTTTTCAAATTACTTTTTTTGCAGTCTTCAACACTCATATTCCAAAAAGCATATAACTTATAGCTTTTAAAATATGGATAGTAGTAGGGAAGGCCCAAAATTAGGACGTCTTTCAGTGATACTGGAACGGGAAGAAGCAACCAAGGCAAAAAAGGAGGAAAAATTTTTATGTAGACCTGTTTCAGTCACATCCTGTGTACAAAAAGGTGCCCTAATTGAGCAGCTGACCACTGGTGGGATGAAGGCATGACCCCTCCTTAATCTCCCAGTGGTTATTAACCCCCTCCTACCCCCCTAAGAAGTGAAAATGACAGTGGCTACCAGGCTCTATGACAGCTTCAGGTATTATGGCCATCCTAATAGAGCAGCAAACAAGTGTAAGGATTAGCCTAATGGTCAGTGCAGTGGACTCTGAAGAACAGGGCCCAGGTAGATCTCACACATTAACTCTGTTTGTTATTTCTGTACAAATATGAGAGCCCTCCTGGAACACAGAAATATCTACTGTACCCAAGTTTATAAGACACCTGCAAGCCTGATGTCTATTGGACTGATAGACCTTCAGGTACAGTAGGTTTCATCTGTTCCTGGAGGGCTTGCAATAATATGTGTAAATTAAAGGAATGCTCCTGATCCACGTAAATAATAGAATACTGTAATTTACATATGTATCTCTCCAACCTAGAAGTATATTTCTGTTACATGATTTGTCTGCAGTGCTGTTAAATGTTTATATTTCTGATACTGTTTCATGTTAGTCCTATTATTAGGTTTCAATTTGCTGTTTCCAAGTTTACCTCATTGACTGAATTTATGTTTATGTTTGGTCATTTTACTATTGTTATGCTGTTAACAAACTTGTACGTTTTATATTAAACTGTACCTGCTGTACATCGCCTTGGGTGAAGCTCTTCATAAAGGCGGTTAATACATCCCAATAAATATAATGGAATTAAGGTGGGATTTGTGCCTGGGTCCCATTGTTTAAAGTCCACTGCACTGACTACTAGGGTGCCCTTCAGTTCTGCAGGGACGTCTGTGTGGCCATTTTTGTATAAATGATGTCAGACAGATGTCTTTGTGCCTGCTTTTTTGACGTTCAGATTTTGGATGTTCATTTTGGAAAATGGCTGTTCATTTTGGACGTTTTCAGCGCAAGAACGTGCTTCTCAGATATTTTCGAACAAGAAATCCCAACAGTTTTCCTGTTCAAAAATGGCTGTGAGATGGGCTTTTTTTGGCCGTTATGAGTAAGACATTCCAATTCTGACTTGGACATTCTTTTGAAAATGCCCCTCTTTCTGAATAAATCGTAATTCATGCTAAATGTTAGTATGGATTTTAACTCACATTTAATTATTTTGGCACCAATGTTATTTCTTTTATGCTTGGAAAGATTGTTGACAATCTATGTGTTGACTAGTTGGTACTTTACATAGAAGCAGAGAAAAATGTAGGCAGATAAAGACCATATGGCCTATCTAGTCTGCTCATCCATGCCATCTATTCGCCCTATCACTCCCTTAGAGATCCTATGTACTTCTCACATGCTCTCTTGAATTCAGATACTGTTCATCTCCACTACTTCCACTAGGAGGCCATTCCACAAATTCACCACCAACTCCATGAAGAAGTATTTCCTCAGGTAACTTCTGAGCCTATCCCCTTTCACCTTCATCCTATGCCTCCTCGTTCCAGAGCACCCTTTCAATTGAAAGAGATTCACCTCCTGTGCATTTATGCCATATAAGTATTTAAATGTCTCTATCATATCTCCCCTCTCCCACCTTTCTTCCAAAGTATACATATTGAGATCTTTAATCCTGTCCCCATACACTTTATGATGAAGACCACTGACCATTATAGTAAATGCCCTCTGGACCGATTCCATCCTGTTTCTATCTTTTTGAAGGTGCGGTCTCCAGACACAGTATTCTAAAAGAGGTCTTACCAGAGTCTAGTACAGAGGTATCATCACCTCCTTTTTCCTACTGGCCATTCCTCTCCCTATCCATCCAAGCATTCTTCTAGCTTTCACCATCACCCTTTCTACCAGTTTGGCCACCTTAAGATCATCACATATGATCACACCCAAATCCCACTCCTCTTTCGTGCACAAAAGTTCTTCACCTCTAAATTGTACCATTTCCTCGGGTTTTTCCCAAATACATGACCCTGCATTTTTGAGCATTAAATCTAAGCTGCCAAATTCCAGACCATTCCTCCTTCATGTTATCCACACCATCATGGGTATCTGCCCTTTTGGTATCATCTACAAAAAGGCACACCTTACCAGACAGCTCATCAGCAATATCGCTTACAAAAATGTTAAAAAGAACCAGGCCAAGAACCAGTGGCATCGCGAGGGCAGCTGACACCCGGGGCGGGTCGCCGCTGCGCACCCCCCCCCCCCCTGGGTGCAGCGTGGCGCACCCTCCCCCCTCCAGAGCGCAACCCCCCCCCCCCCCCCCGAGAACATACCTGGAAGGCGGTGAGGGGCTGGCGGGAGAGCCAATCCGCCGAGTGCACGCTGCTGGGGGGTGTTGGCGCCTCGCTGGTTCCCTGCTCTCTCTGCCCCGGAACAACCTGTTCTGGGGTAGAGAGAGCAAGGAACCAGCGAGGCGCCGACAGCCCCCAGCGGCGTGCACCCGGGGCGGACAGCCCCACCACCCCCCCCCCTTCCTACGCCACTGCCAAGAACCAACCCTTGTGGCACACCACTGGTAACATCCTTTTTCTCCGAATGAGCTCCATTTACCACTATCCTCTGTCGCCTTCCACTCAACCCAGTCAGTCACTTTAGGTCCCATACCGAGGGCACTCCGTTTATTTATTAGTTGTCAATGCGGAACCGTGTCAAAGGCTTTGCTAAAATCTAAATACTTCACATCTAGCACTCTTCCTCAATCCACAACTCTCTGGTCACCCAGTCAAAGAAATTAATCAGATTTGTCAGACAAGACTTGCCTCAAGTGAAACCATGTTGCCTTGGGTCCTGTAATCCATTGGATTCCAAAAACTTTACCTTTCTCTGTTTTAAAAGCATTTCCATTAATTTACTTACCACAGAAGTCAGACTTACCATCCTGTAGTTCCCAACTCCTTCCTTACTTTTGCTTTTGTGGAGAGGGACCACATCTCCTCTTCTCCAGTCCTCGGGGACCACTCCTGACTGTAGAGAAGCAATGAAACGGTCAGCCAGCGGAGCTGCTAGAATTTCCCTAAGTTCCTTCAGTACCCTCAGATGTATACCAACTGGCCCCATCGCTTTGTCCACCTTTAGTTTAGCCAGCTCCTCATGAACACAGTCATCTGAAAATCTTTCAGGGACTATCACCCTACTGTTCTTGTTTGTCTTCGGTGGTCCTGCTCCCGGCCCTTCAGCTATAAACACGGAACAGAAATATTTGTTAAACAATTCCACATTGTCTTTATCAGCTTCTACATATTCCTCCCCTTCACCTTTGAGTTTCAAAATGCCACTTTTGCTCTTCTTCCTGTCACTAACATATCTACAAAAATGTCTTATTCCCCCATTTTACCATATTGGCTATATTTTCTTCTATTTGCATCTTTGCTCTCCTAATTACTCTACCAGCTTCTTTACCTTTTCCAAATACTGTTGCCCGTCTTCCTCTTTCTGTGATATCTTGTAGTTTATAAAGGCTAACCTCTTTTTCCTTACTTTTTCAGC
Source organism: Microcaecilia unicolor (assembly GCF_901765095.1). Lineage (NCBI taxonomy): Eukaryota > Metazoa > Chordata > Amphibia > Gymnophiona > Siphonopidae > Microcaecilia > Microcaecilia unicolor. The sequence goes on along the minus strand of NC_044031.1, from coordinate 403,854,474 downwards.
TACTACTGTTGAGAATGAAAGCGGCATCCTTTTCCTCTTACTTTTAATTATTTTCCTTACAAAAAGGCTTGCTGCCCTTACAATATCTCCTTTTAGTTTTGTCCACTGCTTTCCAGATGATCCCATCCAAACAACAATTCCTTAAGGTTGTTTGTTTTTTTTTAAGTCTAGAAAGGAAAGGAAAGAGGACTTGATATAACACCTTTCTGTACTTTTTTTTTTGACAACTACATTCAAAGCAGTTTACATATTATATGCAAGAACTTATTTGTACCTGGGGCAACGGAGGGTTAAGTGACTTGCCCAGCATCACAAAGAGCTGCAGTGGGAATTGAACCCAGTTCCCCAGGATCAAAATCCACTGCACTAACCACTAGACTACTCCTCCACTCTTTTTACACTTGAATGAACCCTCTCCACACCTGAAATGACTGAAGTGGAAGGAGGCTGGCAGAGTCTCTACCAATTTGAAATTTAATAAAAGGTTTACTGCACACTTTATGGTGGCTTGAGAATCCTTACTTTTTTGTTTTTCTGTTTTCTCTGTCCAAACGAGTTGTTCTTCCAATGTTTGTTCTGACTGTAGCTACATTCACTCTCACATTAAGGAGACTTTTATTCTAATCCTGTAAAAAAAAATGCAAAAATGTGAATAATATTCATCTCCTCCTCCCTTGGTTTCTCTTGTAAATTCCCACTAAAGAAGGCTGGTTTCCCATAGGTGGAACATGTCTTACCTCAGAGGAGAGCGTTGGCTCCTTGTCTGAGAGCATTTCCATAGGCTCTTTTATGAAAGAGCAGTAAGTTTTTGACCCTATCATGTTTTAACAACAAAAATTAACAAGCAGAAAAGGGCAAAGGCTATTAGCATGGGCATGCCCAGCATGTACCCTGCAGATGCTGCACTGAAACATTGTTTACTGCCCACTAAGACTATTCACTACTACTACTACTATTTAACATTTCTAGAGCGCTACAAAGTGTACGCAGCGCTGTACAAACACAGAAGAAAGACAGTCCCTGCTCAAAGAGCTTACAATCTAATAGACAAAAAGTAAAGCATTTAAATTTAAAATATTTAAGCAGTCAAGCACAAGAGAACAGTCACAGAAGGACAGAAGATGTTGAAGGGTGGTCAGTGTGATTAGGTGTAACTCTGGTTGGAGTAGTGGGAGAAGGTGATAGAAGAATAGAAATGGGTGAGGTAAAGTAATGAGTGGGTTGATAGGGAGGTTATATAAGACATGTCACTCTAGGGGTGGGTGGGTAGAGGGGTAGGGTGGGTGGAAGCAGGAGAAGGTATTCTCTGCAGCCTATCTGTGAGATGGAAAATGCTCTCTGAAGCTGCTGCTATAAGTTGTTAGTTTTCTCTCCCTGAAAGAGATCCAAGCCACACCCACGAAGTTCAAACTGTCAGTGGGGAGGGTGAGGGGAGGAAATGGCAGTGCTTGATGAAAAAGAGAGCTCAGTTTGATAGGAGATATACTATAGGATGTCATTCTGTCAGTGGGGAGGGTGAGGGGAGGAAATGGCAGTGCTTGATGAAAAAGAGAGCTCAGTTTGATAGGAGATATACTATAGGATGTCATTCTGAGGCCAGGCTAAGTCTAAAGCAGGAGAAGGTATTCTCTGCAGCCTATCTGTGAGATGGAAAATGCTCTCTGAAGCTGCTGCTATAAGTTGTTAGTTTTCTCTCCCTGAAAGAGATCCAAGCCACACCCACGAAGTTCAAACTGTCAGTGGGGAGGGTGAGGGGAGGAAATGGCAGTGCTTGATGAAAAAGAGAGCTCAGTTTGATAGGAGATATACTATAGGATGTCATTCTGTCAGTGGGGAGGGTGAGGGGAGGAAATGGCAGTGCTTGATGAAAAAGAGAGCTCAGTTTGATAGGAGATATACTATAGGATGTCATTCTGAGGCCAGGCTAAGTCTAAAGCAGGAGAAGGTATTCTCTGCAGCCTATCTGTGAGATGGAAAATGCACAATTGGGGGTGATAAGCCCAATGGAAATAACACCTTCCTGGACACATACAAGGAATTTTCTCAATGTTGGGGGTGCTTAAGCACCCACAGAGCCGGCTCCTATGAGTACCCCCTCCTTACTTCCCAATACTCAGCGCTAACAGCATAGATAACATTTGCATGCCATTAGTGCTAAGCATAGGGAAGTTCATTTTCGGCGGTGTAATGGCGGTATTTTCCAGCACTATTTGGTACAGGGCCAGATTTTGAGCATCTGCCTGTCACTGCACTGAGCAGTCCACACCCATTCTCTGCCCATAACCTGCCAGGGTCCTACCACCTAATACCGTAAATAGTTAACTTGCAAATTAGCACACACTAAGGGGAATAATCGAACGGCGCTGCCGAAATAGATTGCCGACGATCTATTTTGGCAGCGCCGCAAACAGCTGGCCGGAACCGTATTATCAAAAAAGATGGCCGGCCATCTTTTCTTTCGATAATATGATTTGAGCCGGCCAAATGCCAGAGTTCGCCGGGTTTGAGATGGCCGCTTTTGTTTTTCAGCGATAATGGAAACTAAAAGCGGCCATCTCAACCCCAGCTAAATCCAAGGCATTTGGTCGTGGGAGGAGCCAGCATTTGTAGTGCACTGGTCTCCCTGACATGCCAGGACACCAACCGGGCACCCTAGGGGGCACTTCTAAAAATTAAAAAAAAAAAATAGCTCCCAGGTGCATAGCTCCCTTACCTTGGGTGCTGAGCCTCCCAAATCCCCCCAAAACCCACTCCCCACAACTCTACACCATTACAATAGCCCTTATGTGTGAAGGGGGGCACCTACACGTGGGTAGAGTGGGTTTGGGGGGGTTGAAGGGCTCAACACTTACCACCACAAGTGTAACAGGTAGGGGGGGATGGGCCTGGGTCTGCCTGCCTGAAGTCCACTGCAACCAACAAAAACTGTTCCAGGGACCTGTATACTGCTGTCAGGGAGCTGTGTATGACATTTGAGGCTGGCATACAGGCTGGCAAAAAAGGTTTTTATTTTTATTTTTTTAGTGTGGGAAGGGGTTGGTGACCACTGGGGGATTACGGAGAGGTCATTCCCCATTCCCTCCGGTGGTCATCTGGTGAGTTGGGACACCTTTTTGAGGCTTGGTCGAGAAAATAAAAGGACCAAGTAAAACCGGCTAAATAGTCATTAACGCCGCTTTTGTTTTTCCATTATGCGCTGAAGCCAGCCATCTGTTAGCCACGCCTATGCCCGCCCATGTCCCGCCTTCGCTATGCCGTCAACACGCCCCCTTGAACTTTCACCGGCTCAGCGAAGGGAAAGCAGTGATCATGTCAAAAAAGGGGGTTTTGATTATACCGATTTGGCTGCTTATGAGAGATCGCCGGCCATCTCCCGATTTATGTCGGAAGATGCCCGGCGATCACTTTCAAAAATGAGCTGGACTGTCATGCCAGCACGAACAACTCTTCCAATTTGCACATTAATGCCCTCATTCTATAAACTTGCATACCCAATGTTACTTTTATCATGCAAATTGTACACGCAGGTTAGAGAACTACACACTTAACATAACTGACCAATTAGTTGCTAATTTGTACTAACAACTAATAATTGTAATAATTGGTGTTAGCTTGTGGTAATTGGCACTAATTTCTAGTTATGCGTGTAACTGCACTTAGTTCAGAGCACAAGTTCTATACCACGTAACTGCAGGGGTGTGTGGACATGGGCGGGGCATGGGCGTATCAGGGTTGTGGCCGGTAGATATGCACTGAGGTTCTAGAATAGTCAGTTACATGCGTAACTGGCAGTTTTTAGGTATGAGCATTTATAACAGCCTTTGACATTGGTGTAAGTGCTCACGCCTAAGGTTAGACACATAAATGCAGACTTACGCTAATATTCTATAATGGCAATGATGTGCATAGTTGTCGATATAGAATATGTATTTAGCGCATGTCATCCCAGCACTTAAGCAACATGTAGAGAATTACCTCTATCAGTCAGGGCCGTAGCCAGACCTCAAGGTGAGAGGGGGCCAGAGCCCAAGGTGGGGAGGCACATTTTGATCACCACCCCGCTGCTACCACCCCCCCCCCCCCTCTCTGCCACCCACTGCCACTGCTGTACATCTTGACTGGTGGGGGTCCCCAACCTCTGCCAGCTAAAGACTTCATCCAGCACTGGTCTCTGGTGCCACCGCATTGCCTTCCCCTCCCGTCCAGCACGCTCCTTTTAGTGAAACTGAGCAAGCTCAATTTCATTAAAAGGAGCGTGCCCGGCATGAGGGGAAGAGAGAGCAGGGCAGGTGACGCAGCGGCACCGCCACAGCCAAGCAATGGACAAAGTCTTCAGCTGGCGGGGGTTGGGGACTTCCACCAGCCAACCAGGGGCCCAGAGCAATTTTGGAGGGCCCCCGTGGCCCCACCTAGCTACACCACTGCTATCAGTGGTTCCCAAACCTGGTCCTGGAGGCACCCCAGCCAGTTAGGTTTTCAGGATAGCCACAATGAATATTCATGAGAGAGATCTGCATAAGAAAGGCAGTGCATGCACATCTCTCATGAATATTCATTGTAGATATCCTAAAAATCTGATTGGTTGGGGTGCCTCCAGGACCAGGTTTGGGAACCATACTTGTTAGTAAAAGAGCTGCTAAGGCATTTATTTGGTATTTGCTTTATGAAAAGTATATGGGCTTTTGAGTTAGAAGCAGGGGCGTAGCTACGGGTGGGCCTGGATGGGCCCAGGCCCACCCAGTTTAGCCTCTGGCCCACCCAGAAGCAGATCCTTGCCGTGACCGTCTCCCACCCCTGCCGCAGCGCTTCATTTAATGTTGTCGGCGCTGCTGTTAGTTTCCCACCCCCCGCGGCGGCGCTTTACACTTTACCCGACGGCAACGCTACAGATGCAGCGCTGACGTCCGACGTCCTGCTCCGGGGCCATCCGCGTCCCGCCTCCGTAACAGGAAGTTACATCAGCATGGAAGGCCCCGGAGCAGGACGTCGGACGTCAGCGCTGCATCTGTAGCGTTGCCGTCGGGTAAAGTGTAAAGCGCCACCGCGGGGGGTGGGAAACTAACAGCAGCGCCGACAACATTAAATGAAGCGCTGCGGCAGGGGTGGGAGAGAGTGAGGAAGTCAGTGGGGTGCTGCGTGCTGGCCCAGTAAGGGGAGGCAGGGAGGGGAGGGAACAGAAGGGTGCTGGACTTGCAAGGGTTGGAGGGAAGGGAGAGAGGTTTTGGGATTTGCAGAAGGGAGGTTGGAGGGAAGGGAAGAGGTTTTTGATTTGCAGAGGGGAGGTTGGAAGGAAGGGGAGAGGTTTTGGAATTTGCAGAAGGGAGGTTGGAGGGAAGGGAAGAGGTTTTTGATTTGCAGAGGGGAGGTTGGAAGGAAGGGGAGAGGTTTTGGAATTTGCAGAGGGGAGGTTGGAGGGAAGGGAGAGAAGTTTTGGGATTTGCAGAGGGGAGGTTGGAGGGAAGGGAAGAGGTTTTGGATTTGTAGAGGGGAGGTTGGCAGGAAGGAGAGAGAGAGGTTTTGGGATTTGCAGAGGGGAGGTTGGAGGGAAGGGGAGAGGTTTTGGATTTGCAGAGGGGAGGTTGGAGGGAAGGGAGAGGTTTTGGATATATAGGGGGGGGTGGAAGGAAGGGGAGAGGTGCTGGATATGCAGGGGGGTGGAGGGAAAGGGGAGAAGTGCTGGATATGCAGAGGGTTGAAGTGAAGGGGAGAGGTGCTGGACATGTATGGGAGTTGGATGAAAGGGAAAGAGGTGCTGAACATGTAGGGGGGCTGGATGAAAGGGAGAGATGCTGGACGTGTGTGTGGTGGGGTGGGCTGAAGGAGAGGTGCTGGATATGTAGATGATGATATGCAGAGGGAAGGGAGAGAGATGCAGGGAGAAAGAGCCAGATGCATAAGGGGAAGGAAAGAGAGGAAGAGAAGCTGGTTGGGGGTGGGATCAGCAAGGAGAGGGACACATTGGTGTGGAGGAGGGAGAAAGGGGACCTAGGGAAGTATACAGATACAGAAGGGAGATGATGGGCATTAGGTGGGAGCATGGGGACAGGGACACAAATGTGAGATGCTGTATGGGGATGGCACATGGGCACAGAGGGGTAATGCCTGACCAAAGGGGGGGGGGTATAGAATAGAGATAAAATGCTGGACACTGGAGAGGGGGGTATATGGACATGGGGGGGGGGGGAGATACCAGACAAGGGAGAGAATAGGAATGCAGAAGGGATATGCTGGGCATGGGGTGCATAGGTGCACAGAGGAATGATGATGGATGAGGGGATATGAACACAGGGGAGATACTGAACAAGGAAATATAGGAAAACAGAGATGGGAGATGGATGATGGACATGAAGAAAGAAGAAATGTCAAATAGGAGACCCTGGCAAGTGAGTTAAGAGAAGACAGAGGGAAGCAGAAACCAGAGACTGGGACCAATATGATTTGAGAAAAAATGACCAGACAACAAAAAGGTATAAAAAAATATTTTATTTTCAATGTTGTGAATATAATATGTTGGATTTGGAATGTACATCTTGCCAAAGTTGATGGTAAACATGGCTGGGGTCCAGGACAGAAATCTAGGAAAGGACCCCAAATTCCATTACCAGGCTGCTCCTTCAGCTTCCAGCATGCAGGCTTTCTCTGGCCAAGGAACCAAGCACAATTGCCCTAGTTGCATCCCCTAACACCATCCCTGGCATGTGCCATCTTTATATTTTGCACAGCAGCAAGTGCCTTTCTTTCTTGTTTCTCTGGTGGTGTACTACATGCAAGGTCTAGTTTCTTGGGGTTTCCATTTAATTTATATTTCTAGAGTTTGTGGTCACTTATTCTGTATTTGGCATTTGTGTCTTGTGTGTGTGACTGAGGTATTCTGTTAGCATGAAGTTTCAATGTAGCATTCTGTAGTAATTTGGCTTGTTCAGCTTTCCTGATAAATGTATTTGTATTTTAGGGCCCTACTATAATATTTAAGGTACTTCTTTTTCATAGGTAGGATCTTTGTTTTTGGAAGTTAGTGTTGGCATGGTAGATTTGCTCTAGGTTCTGAGTGACTTTTGTTTTATAGATTTTTTAAGTTAATTTATAATATGTCTGTAATTGAGATTACACTAGAAAACAAAATTTCTTTATATGATGAGTTTTATGGTGAATTGTCCTTGCTGTGCTCTGTATCCATTGTTGGTGGACGGCCAGGAGGTTCTCTGGATGCAGAATGTGTTTGGCTTCAATACCATATATGTGTTGGAGGACCATGGCTCAGTGGGGCTGAATAGTGCAGTCTGTTGTACTTCCCTTAGCTCTCAATTGGCCTGCAGCCACTGAAGCCTGCACTGCAACCCTCATTGAAGTTATGGGGGGTGGGGTAGGGACAGAGCATGGGTGCATCAGGTTTGCTGTTTTTTTCTTTTTCAAAAAAATTGGCAACTCTAGTGCCCACCCATCCAACCTGTTGGCCCACCCAAAAATTGCCTTCTGGCTACGCCACTGGTTAGAAGTACACAATCCACTTTGATTTATGATAATTATGTGCAGCATATATTATTTTCATGGCTACACTCGCTTTGTAATTTTATGGGCTCAATATTGAAAAGGATTTAACCAACATGAGAGTTTTCTGCATGGTTAAATCATGCTGACTGGGGCAAATCCACATAGTCAGCAGTACTTAGCCAAAGAGTACTGGGTTGGTCCAGGGACACAATCTGTGCCGAGCTGGCATTTATCCAGTTAGCAGCAATTTTCAGTCTGCTAACCAGATAAGTAACTGGATAAACTATTCAGTTAATTATCTAGGTAGCAGGCCGATACTGAGCAGTAGTATCCAGCCATGGCACAGCGCTGAATTTCCAGGTATAAAAACACACTGCGGACTGAATATTGCCCCCTATATTTTTATTACAAAATTAAAGGTAAACTGCTAAAGCACTTCAGTAGCTATGATGCCATTGTAATGCTGACAAACAGTGCTTATTCTCTGCTGGGTCATGCTAGGATGCTGACCTGGAACTATTTTGAACTTCAGCTGATCCATTCCTTTTCCCAGTTGTAGCCAGAGCTGCAGCAGCTACGTCATTTCTCAATTCCCCACCAGGGCTGTCCCAGCCTCATCCCTAGTCCCCCCTCCCCCCCCCCACCCCTTTAGAAAATCCTCACTACTCACAGAGATCCAGAAATTCTAGGGCTCACTATCGCAAAGATCCAGAAAGCGTCAACATTCTTCAGCCTTACAAAGCTACCATCTCTACCCAACGAATCTGGTGATCTTTGATGGGTCAACATTGTACACTCTCTTAGTTTTATAAGACTGGGCCAAACTAATTGCTATGCAGTCAGTGTCTCTCATTGGAATAAACCCCTTTCAGCTTTATTTATTGTCACTTGCAGCATTACCGCTAGTTCTAATAATGGATTCTAAAATCTCTAGTTTAGTGCAACAGACAAGAATACCCTTTAGCAGCGCATACACAACACAGATTGATTACGATCCTAGCTACCTCACAATGAATACATTGTTTGACTGATTCTTTTTTTTTTTTCTTAACACAGAAGTGTAAACGAACATTATGCCACAGGCAGCACATTCAAGTCTGAAGTGGAGCTGGCAGAGCATTTCAATGGAAAGCTGATTCATTGCAGGGGATGACGGGAGAAAGCTGGCACTCTGCCACAGGGAGAGCCCTTCTTTTAGAAGCAGCAGAAGTTTCAATACTGCCTTCACATAATCAAACACAATTTTTAACTTTGTTTTAAGCTTAAACTGAATGTTTTCCTATAAAGGAAAGAAATGAAAGAAAAGGGCATACTCTTTCACTTTGGGAGGTGCTGTTCTGTCCTCCCAGCCAGTTGCATGACAGCCTGGCTGGGATTGGCCTGGAATATCCTAGGATTAAAGGCTAGCCTTCAGGATACTGCTCCAGGGGGTTCTCAAAAATTTTTCCAAAATTGCTTCTACCACGTGGAGAAAATGGACATCTGGGAAACAGTGATCAAACATGAACCACTTTGACGTAATAACTGAAGTCATTAAGGGATCCTTTTGCAAAGATGCGCTGAAAAATGGCCTGTGGTAGTGTAGGCGTGGGTTTTGGGTGCACACAGAATCATTTTTCAGCGCACCTGTAAAAAAGGCCTTTTTAAAATTTTTGCTGAAAATGGACATGCGGCAAAATGAAAACTGCTGCATGTCCACTTTGGGTCTGAGACCTTACCGCCAGCCATTGATCTAGCGGTAAAGTCTCACACGGTAATCGGGCGGTAATGACCTACGCGTGCTGAGTAACACTTGGCGCGTGTCTGATACGCGTGGCAGAAAATAAAAATTATTTTTCAGACGCACATATTAGATGCGCGGCAAAAATGAAATTACTGCAAAAGCCACGTGGTAGCCGTGCGGTAAGTCCATTTTGGCGCACGATGGGCACACATAGACGCTTTTGCGGCTTAGTAAGAGGGCCCCTAAGAAATCTACTGTAGCAGCAATTAATTTTCAAAAAGACAACTATGAAAACATGAGGAAAATGGTTGAAATAAAGCTTAAAAGAGTCAGTCGCTAAGTTTAGGACTTTAAATCAGGCATGGGCATTGTTTAAAAATAATAGCATCTTGGAAGCCCATACAAGATGTATTTCATGCAGTGGCGTTCCTAGGGGGGCTGACACCCGGGGCGGATCGCCGATGCACCCCGCCCCCCGGGTGCAGCGCCCCCCCGGAACAGCGCGACGCCCCCCCCCCGGTGAAAGAACCCCCGATCCCCCAGCGAAAGAACCCCACCCGGGTGCACGCCGCTGGGGGGGGGGTGCCGCGTGCCTGCCAGCTCTTCGTTTTCATGCTCCCTCTGCCCCAGAACAGGAAGTAACCTGTTTCGGGGCAAAGGGAGCATGAAAACGAAGAGCCGGCAGGCACGCGGCACCCCCCCCCCAGCAGCGTGCACCCGGGGCGGACCGCCCCCACCGCCACCCCCTTGGTACGCCACTGATTTCACATATTAATAAAGGTAGAAAGAAGAACAAATGACAGCCAGCATGGTTAAAGGGAGAAGTGAAAGCGACTATTAAAGCCAAAAAAGTATCCTTCAAAAAAGGGAAAAGGGATCCGAATAAAGAAAACAAGAAGCAACATAAGCACTGGCAAATTAGAAGCAAAGCACTGATAAAGAAGGCTAAAAGAGAATGCGAAGAGAAACTTGCCACAGAGGCAATAACATTTTCAGGTATATCAGAAGCAGAAAGTCTGTGAGGAAATCTGTGGGACCATAGCAGAGATACTAAATGAATTCTTTGCTTCGGTCTTTACTAAGGAAGATGTAAGAGATCTACCTATACTAGAAATGATTTTCAAGGGTGATGATGCAGAGGAACTTGAAGATGTACTGAGCCAAATTGACAAATCAAAAAGCAGTAAATCACTTGGACTGTATGGTATACATCCTAGAGTACTGTATGAACTCAAACATAAAATTGCTGATGTTAGTGATCTGTAACCTGTCATTAAAATCATCCATAGTACCTGAAGATTGGAAGGTAGCGAATGTAATGCCAATTTTTACATAGTAACATAGTAAGTGACAACAGATAAAGACCTCAGTGGTCCATCCAGTCTGCCCAAAAGTCACATTCATTACCAATTCAAAATTAACTCAACAATGAACGTGATATTATATACTTGCATGGTCTTTCTTTAGTGTTTCTGGGACATAGACTGTAGAAGTCCGCCTGGCTTTGTCCTTATGTTCCAACTACTGGAGTTGCCATCAAAGCCCATTCCAGCATATCTGAATCCATTTTTTAATTTGCGGGACACAGACTGTAAAAGTCCATCCGGCACTATCCTCACGTTTCCATCGAAGCTCTCTTCGGCCCATCCTACAATCAGATTGCTATATGCAGGACTCGGACCGTACAAGCCCACACATCACCAGCTTTAGTTGATACAGCCAGAGTTGCCATCTAAACACCACTTGACATGAAAACACATATGCAACACTTTAAATTTTGTTTTTTATATCATTCATTTTGTATTTGGAGATCCTCTGTGTTCATCCCATGCCTTTTTGAATTCTGCCATAGTTTTTTTTTCTCAATCACCTCCCTTAGGAGCATTCCAGGCATCAACCACCCTCTCTGTGAAAAATAATTTTCTGACATTACTCCTGAGTCTACCTCCACGCAACCTCAATTCATGTCCTCTAATTTTACCATTTCCCCCTCTCTGGAAAATATTTGTTTCTATATTAATACCTTTCAAGTATTTAAACATCTGTATCATATCTCCCCTGTCCCTCCTCTCCTCTAGGGTATACATTTTCAGGTCTTCCAGTCTCTTCTCATACGTCTTTTGGCGCAAACCCCATATCAGTTTTGTTGCCTTCCTCTGGACTGCTTCAAGTCTTCTTGCATCTTTAACAAGATATGGCCTCCAAAACTGAACACAATACTCCAGATGGGGCCTCACCAACGACTTATACTGGGGCATCAACACCTCCTTTCTTCTGCTGGTTACACCTCTCCCTACAGCCTATCATCCTTCTGGCTACGGCCACCGCGTTGTCACACTGTTTTGTCACCTTCAAATCCTCTGATACTATCACCCCAAGATCCACCTCCCTGTCTGTGCATATCAACCTCTCACCGCCTAACATATACGTCTCCCTTGGATCTCAACTACCTAAGTGCATTACTCTTCACTTCTTTGCATTGAACTTTAATTGCCAAACATTAGACCATTCGTCTAACTTTTGCCAATCCTTTTTCATGTTTTCCACTCTTTCCGGGGTGTCCAATCTGTTACAAATCTTGGTATCATCTGCAAAAAGGCAAACCTTACCTTCTAACCCTTCAACAATGTCACTCACAAATATATTGAACAGAATCGGTCCCAGCACCGATCCTTAAGGCACTCCACTGCTCACCATTCCTTCCTTCGAGTGTATTCCATTAACCACCACCCTCTGGCATCTGTCTGTTAGCCAGGTCCTAATCCAGTTCACCACTTTGAGTCCTAACTTTAACCTGTCAAGTTTATTCAAGAGCCTCCTGTGAGGAACCATGTCAATGGCTTTGCTGAAATCTAAGTAGATTACATCTAAAGCGCATCCTTGATCCAATTCTCTGGTCACCCAGTCCAAGAATTCAATCAGATTCATTTGGCAAGATTTACCGTTAGTAAATCTATGTTGTCTCAGATCTTGTAACCTATTGGATTCCAGGAAATGAATTATCTTTTCCTTCAGCATCGCTTCCATTACTTTTCCAATAAGCGAAGTGAGGCTTACTGAACTGTAGTTTCCAGCTTCTTCTCTGTTACCACTTTTGTGAAGAGAGACCACATCTGCTCTTCTCCAATTCCACTGAACCACCCCCGTCACCAAGGATTTATTAAATCTTTAAGAGAACCTCCCAGAACCTCCCTGAGCTCTCTCAATATCCTGGATCCTATCCGGTCTCATAGTTTTGTCCACCTTCAATTTTTCAAGAGTTTGATAAACACTTTCTTCCGTGAACGGTGCTATATCCGCTCCATTCTCCTAAGTACCTTTGCCAGTCAATTGTGGTTCTTCTCCAGGATTTTCTTCCATGAATACCGAGCAGAAGCATTTGCTTAGCACGTTTGTTTTTTCCTCATCATTATCCACATAGCGCTTCACAGCATCTTTCAGTCTCATAATTCAATTTTTAGTCTTCCTCCTCTCACTAAATATACCTGAAAAAATTCTTGTTGCCTCTCCTTACATTTCTAGCCATTTCTTCTTCCACTTGCAATTTTGCCAGACCTATATCTCTCTTGGCTTCTTTCAGTTTCATTCGGTATTCCTCTCTGTGTTCCTCTTCTTGAGTTTTTCTGTATTTATTGAACGCCAACTCTTTAGCCTTTATTTTCTCAGCCACTTTTTCTCTTGCTTTTATTTACTCTCCTTGGATAAAGGTTAGTAGCTATATTTATAGCTCTTTTCAGCCTGGACCACTGCCTTTCCACTTTGTCTTTCCAGCCCATCAGCTCTTTCTTCAGGTAATCCCCCATTTTACTAAAGTCAGCATGTTTGAAATCCAGGACTTTGAATTTTGAGTGGCTGCCTTCCACTTTAGGTGTTATATCAAACCAAACTGTTTGTTGATGATTGCTACCCAGATGGGTACCCATTCGGACATTAGACACACTTTCCCCATTTGTGAACACCAGATCCAGCGTCACTCCTTTCCTTGTGGGTTCCATCACAATTTGTCTGAACAAAGCACTTTGAAGGGCATCCATGATCCTACTTCTTTCCGATTCCACAGATGGAACTTTAAATCTGCATCCGGCAGGTTGAAATCTCCCAGCAACAGTACCTCTCTATTCTTTCCAACTTTTGGATATCTGTAACCAGATCTTTCTCTAGTTCCTTCAATTGTGTTGGAGGTCTGTAGACAACACCCATGTGGACAGAGGTTCCATCATCTCTTTTCAAGGTGATCCATATCGCTTCTTCTTTTCCCCAGGCACCTGGCATTTCAGTCACTATGATATTGTTTCTCACTTACAGAGCTACACCTCCACCCTTACTAAAATCTCTGTCCTTCCTAAATAGATTGTAGCCTGGCATGTTTGCATCCCATTCATGGGGATCATTGAACCATGCCTCTGTGATAGCAATAATGTCTGTGTCTGCCTCTAACATCAGGGCTTGCAGATCATGAACTTTGTTGCTTAGATTGTGAGCATTTGTGGTTATCGCTTTCCAGCTACATTCAGTGGCAGTCTCATCTTCTGTTTAGTTTTTTCTTTAGTCTCACTTCCTGCTGTGTTGGTAAGAAATGATTTGCTAAGATTGTTGTTTTCATTGTTTTCTTTACTACTGTACTACTGTCACATCTTGTCTTTAACTGGGGGTGACCACTGGAAATGACCTGCCTCCATATGCCACCGCCACCTTCTAGTTTAAATGCCTAGATTGTCTGAATTTCTCACCAAGAATTTTTTTTTCCTGCCACTGCTTGCCCCGGCATTGGTAGCATGGAATATTGCTACTAATTGGGTTTCTGCCAGGTACTTGTGACCTGAATTGTCCACTGTCAAAAGCAGGATACTGGGGTAGATGGACCATTGGTCTCACCCAGTATGGCTATTCTTATGTTCTTATGTTCCCCCTTCTCCCCCTCTCCCTCCCCTCCCCTCCCTACCACTTTATATCTCTTTTTCTTCCCCTTTGGTTCTTTTCATTCTTTCTGTTCCCATGTTTTCTTTATCCTTCATTGTGTCTTTTTTTTCCTCCTCCTCTCTGCTTTTTTACTTGCAGAGGTTATTCCCCCTTAGTATATTTCTAATAGCAGTTTCTGTACCATATGCCAATATTCCTTCTTCCCTTTTTGGTTTTCTCTGGTTCTGAGTTTAAGCTTTTTTTCTTCTGTGTTTTAACCTGATATGTTTTGGTAAACCACAGTTATATTTGTTTGCTTACATCTGCCCATTGCCCAAGCGGTTGGTGACACCTAGAAAGTATGCCTTCCTATTAAGCAGTTTATTTTTTAAGAGATGCTTTTTGAATACCTCAAAACTGTGTATTTTTCTGTAGGTTTTTGTTTTTGCTTTTAATATTCATAATGATCTTAATAAATCCAGTAATGTCTGCAGTTGTTTACGCAAATTCCTTGTAACTTCAATGAACCAATTTGTACTGATGCTTTACTAGTATTCATTATGTTTTTCTGTCATTAATATTTTACTTAATCCATATTTGGTTTAGGTATTTTAAAGCTTCTGTAGGTTGATTTACAACTGTAATTTTAATATTTCTTTTGTTTTGACTCATGTTATGTATTGAATTATTCATTTCTGTATTTATCTGTGCACTATGTATGCTCTGTTTATAGTACTGCATGACTCCTGACGCAGGCAGTGGTTGCCAAAACACAGCCGTGTCGAGTCCTTTGAGTACTCTCGTTTGTGCCACATGCATTGATGGACTGAACATTAATTGCTTTTTACGCTTTTATTAGGTTGGTTCTTCTATTTGAATAACTTGCTATTTTATTCAACAAAATAATTGGTAGATGAGTAGAATTAAGGGGACAGTGGCACCAAATACACAGCCAATAAATGTATAGCCAAAGAGTTTCAATTTTTTTTAATCAAAAATTATACTCTTCTGACCTACAGAGTCCAAAAAAGGTCATACAGTAATATATTCAGAAACCTCAGATGCCACAGGCACAGGGAGATGATGTGGCAAACCTGAATAGAGTGATCATTTTAACTGAGCTGGAGACCATGATTTGAGGTCTTCCCAGAGGAAATGTCCCAGGTGATGATGGGCTTCCAGGGGAATATGATAAAATATTACAATCTGAATGGTTGGGGATGATAACTAGGTCGTTTACTGGGTTGAATGAGTGGGGAAAGCTACCACAAACTATGTACCTACCAGGCAAATGTAGTGGTTCTCCTCAAGCCTAGGACAGATGAGGCTAATGCACAAGTCTCTACGTATACAGATATGAAAATGTTCACCAAAATATTAGCTAATTGTTTGGAGAGAATGTTACCAAAGCCTATTCACTAGGACCAAACAGATTTCATAAAGGGTAGACAGTTAGGGCCTTAGTCTTAATAGCAGTTATTCAGAGGAGAGAGGACAAAGCTTTATGTATGGCCATGGATGCTGAAGAACATTTGACCAGGTTGAGAGGGAGTTTCTATTTGATCATGGAGGATTGAGGGATCTTTCAGTCAGTGGGTAAAATCCCTATACATTCAATCTAAAAGCTTGATAATGGTGAATAGGGTAAAATTTGAAGAGTTTGAGGGGCCTTTTTTTGAAGCTACGGTAAAAGGGCCCTGTGATAGTGGCGGCCGCCATTTTTGCCGCAAATGAAAAGGTAGAAAAAAGATATGACCATGCGGTAAGATTGCACTTACCATGTGGCCATGCAGGGGGGGGGGGGAGCACTTACTGCCACCCACTGAGGTTGACAGTAAGTGCTACCATGCTAACCCAGCGGTAACCCCCTGTGGTTCCACTAGCGCCAGAAATGCTGTGCACTGGGGATGGAACTACCGCTGGCACCTGCATTGGGCTGGTGGTAGTTCCGGATTGCCGTGCAGTAAGCCCTCGATGGGCCACTTAGTAAAAAGGCCCCTGAGTTAGTTAGGGGGGTATGTCAAGGGTCTTATGTCCCATTGCTGTTTGTACTGGCAATAGAGCCATTTGCAGTGAAGATCAGAATGAATCAAAAGATTCAGCCCATAGAGTTTGGTGGGGAAGAAGACAGACTTTTGCTGTATGAGGATGACATTCTAATTTTTATGAAAAATACTGCAGTCTTACAAATTTCTTTTTTTTTTTTGTCTAATTATTTTCTCTTTATGAAATTTTACAATATAATTACAAGATATAGGGGCTCATTTTGAACAGAGAAAAACATCTCAGACACTGCATAACTGTGATTTTCAAAACATGGGTTTCAGATGTTTTTCTTCTCAACAATGCATGCAAATCACAAGGGGGCACACTGAGAGCAAGATTTCAGCACTGGACATTTTTCAGCTTTAACGGGCCAATGGTGGTCAATGTAAAACAAATGTCAATAAGAATCATGTGGGCAAGTTTTGGTTAGGTTGAATCACTAGGGTAGGCTATCTTGAAGAGATGGGTCTTCAGTGCTTTCCTGAAGGGCAAAAGGCAGTTAATGGTACAGATAGGTCTTGGTAGAGCATTCCAAAGCTGGCTACCTGAAAAGGAAAAACATGATGTTCAAGCAACGGGCAATGTCATTGGAGATATCAGAGAGATCGTTTCTGAAGGGGATATAAATTATGTTCTCATCAGCTTAAATGAACGATTGGAAGTTCTGTCCGGATAAAAAGTAGGCCAATGGGGACATCATTATATTGAAGAGAATTGGCGATAATGGTGAACCTTGGGGTAACTCCACAATGTGCATTCCACGGTGATGAAATATTTCCATTTGATTTAACTTGGTATGTTCTTGTAGTTAAGAAACAAGCCATGTCGGTGAATGGCGAAACTGAACTAAATGGTTGTGTACAGTAGATGAGGTATCTAGTCAGCCACCAAAACCAGAGAAAACAGTCTACTGAAGCACACAACACCAAAAGTAAATGCATCAAGAGATGTAGCCATGGTAGCTGGAGCTATGGACGTACATCCAGGTTGTTGTGGTAGCAGGAGTTATAGAGGTGGGTGCACAACTGTATCCATACAGGCATCCGTAGTAGCTTGTGCCATATTGAGGCATATTTTCAAAGCACTTTGGGAGGCTAAGTTCCATAGGTTTCTATGGAACTTTGGGAGGCTAAGTGCTTTGAAAATAAGCCTAATAGTCAGCCATGGTAGGGGGGTGTCATACAGGCGCTGCAGCAGCTAGTATAATACTGGTGGGTGCAGTAGCTGGTGTTAATACTGTTGGCTATGATTGATGTTATACAGGCGCTGTGGTGGGTTGAATCATATAGGCGGATGCAGCAGCTCATTCCATTCCATCATGCAGAGTAACAGAAGTAGCTGTGGTAACTGGCATCATAAAGGTGGCTACTGCACCTGAAGCCACATGCTTGCATGCTGCAATTGAAGTAATATCTATGGATGCTATGGCAAGTATGATAGCTATGGCAAGTGCATGTTATGACAGATGTGGATGCTGCATCTGATGCCCCACTTATGGGTATGCCAGTCGATGTCATGCAGTCAAGCTGCTGCCTGGGAAAACACACAAATGTGTATCTAATGTCCCACAGACAGCTGGTGCATCTGATGCAACATAGGCATAGCCATATATGCAGCTTCCGTAATTGAGCCATACAGCAGGCAGGCAGGAACTGTGCTATACAGGCAGCCAGTACCTTACAGGCTGATGCAGCAGTTGCTCAGCCATGCTACACAGCTGGCTACTAAAACAGCACTGTACAGCTAATTTGTGACTAGATCACAAACTCTGCCCTGCTCTAAACAGCGCTCTGAAGTTAGTGCTGGAACAGCGTGGTGCAATAACACTCCTATGATCAAAGTTAATAGCATGCAAATTCGTGCGAGCTGTTAGCTCTGATCATAGGGGTACTTCTACAGGAGGATTGTGCTTGGGTATGTGCCCAAGGCACAATTATCCTGCAGAAGCTGTTTGACAGATCTGGCCTGGCAAATGGTGTGATAACTGATGGCGACTCCCCTCCTGTTGGGATCAAAAGGAATGAACAACTGGGCGGACTGTCTACAGGGCTTCATACGCTCCATGTAAAAGGCCAACGCTCTCTTGCAGTCCAAGGTGTGCAAGCTGCTTTCGCCAGGGTGTGCATGAGGATGGGGAAAAAAAATGTTGGCAAGACAATCAACTGGTTCAGATTGAACTCAGACACCACCTTCGGCTGGAACTTAGGATGTGTGTGAAGGACTACTCTGTTGTGATGAAACTTAGTATAAGGTGCATCCACTACTAAGGCCTGAAGCTCACTGACCCTACGAGCTGAAGTAACAGCCACCAAGAAAACGATCTTCCAGGTCAAGTACTTCAGATGGCAGGAATGCAGTGGCTCAAAAGGAGCTTTCGTCAGCTGGGTGAGAATGACATTGAGAGCCCATGACACTGGTGGAGGTTTGACAGGGGGCTTTGACAAAAGCAAACCTCTCATGAAGCGAACTAAAGGCTGTCCAGAGATAGGCTTACCTTCTACTTGCTGATAATAAGCACTAATTGCACTGATAAACCTTTACAGAGTTGGTCTTGAGACCAGACTCCGATAAGTGTAGAAGGTATTCAAGCAAGGTCTGTGTAGGACAGGAAAGGGGATCTATGGCATTGCTGTCACATCAGACGGCAAACCTCCTCCATTTAAAAGAATAACACCTCTTAATGGAATCTTTCCCGGAAGCCAGCAAGACTCGGAAGACATCCTCCGAGAGACCCAAGGAAGCAAATTGGAAATGCAGGCAAATTGCTTCAGTATTGCAGTATTCCATTCAAAGTACAACTGCCTCATTATTCTAAAGTACCAAAATGAGGTACTAGAGCAAGCAACGCTAACATCGTGTATTGCAGAGATTATATTTTTATGGGGCCCTTTTACTAAATACCACACTCAGATCAATAATACTGCTTACTGATACTGATAACCTCAAAAACCATACTAGCAGTTCCGTAGTGTCTATACTAGATAGGGGGAAAAGTCTCAACCACTGCGGCAAAAAACCTCAATCGTTAATTGCACGCAGAAAAAGTCATCATAGACTGAAACCCCCCCCCCCCCCCCCCCCGTAGTGTATTATTTATTAATTATATTTTCTTTATTGTTTTTTTCTTTTTTTTTCTTTAAATCTCTTCATGCATCATATCCTCATGCATCAAAATCTTTCCCAAAACTTTTTTAAGGTCAAAAAATAAAAAGATGAATATGTGAACTTATCTTTCTGTTGTGAACTCCAGCTCACGTGTTAATTCCTGTGCAGTCCCAACGGTCCCATTTCGCAGTGCTTCTTCAGGGAACCACACCGCAAAGCATCATTTACTTACTAATGCTAAATGCTGGGGAACTCATTCTCATCAACCCATGTAGGCGCCTACACATGTCAAATTGGAGTTACTGCCCGGTTGCCACGTGGCCATTGCGGTAATTTCAATTTTGGCACGCATCCACTACGCGCGTCTGAAAAGCATTTTTTTATTTTCTGACGCGCGGCAGCTACGCGCATCAAGTGGAATTTGACACACGTAGACCATTGCTGCCTGGTTACCGCGTGAGACCTTACTGCTAGGTCAATGGCTTGCAGTAAGGTCTCAGACCTAAAATGGACGTGCGGCAATTTTCATTTTGATGCACGTGCATTTTCTGCAACAACAAAAAAAAGGCATTTTTTGTAGGTGCACTAAAAAATAATTCTGCACGCGCACAAAACCCACGTCTACACTACTGCAGGCCATTTTTCAGCGCACCTTAGTAAAAGGACCCCTATATGCTGGAACGTAAATGGTTATGCTAGCCATTTTAGAAAGATAGACTTCAATTTGGGCAGTAGGTAGCTATGTGCGTTTGCTGTAACAGTACAAGGTACAAGGGAAGCCAGGGTGCCAAAACTGTACCCTGTCCATTGGCTTTCCTTGCTGAAATCACACAAGTGGATGGGGCAGGAGCACTTTTGGGCCATGTCATACAGGGACGTTTGTGACACTCCTGTCTATCACAGAGCCAGTTTTGCTTTCAGAGCAAACACCAACCACTGGGGGATGAAGCAGGTGACTTCCCCTAATCCCTCCAGTGCAGCTCTGCTCAGTAGGAGCACTTTTATGAAACTGGAATGTTTCAGGTGGCAGGTCTAACTCCCACTGTGCATCTTTTTGGACACAGATATTCATTCCCTTTACGAAATGGGAAATAAACACCTATTTTTGGGCCATCCATAGTCCCACCCAACACATGCATAGATCACACCCCCTTGCCATTCGGATGTTCTTCAGTTTTAGACATCCATACCCAGCTTTGTAAAATCAGAATGTAGCTGTCTATTCATGATTGACATCTAAGTGCCAGTTTATAGATGCCCAAAATAGTGCTTCAAAAATAAGCACCATAAACACCTGTGAGTCTTTGTAAAATAGACTAAAAATAGGCACCTTCTTGCCCTTTCAACCAAGGCAACCTGTTATAATCCACCTCCCCCCCCCCCCCCCCCCCCCCCCCATTGTTTTCATTAGATTATTTAACACGGGCCACACTTCAACAGCCTTTTAATTCCACTGCTGTCTCTTTTGACCTCTTGCTCGTGTTCATCAACTTCTTCTCTCTCCCACCTATGGGAAACTAGATTTTTTTTTTAATACCATCTTTGGCACTGCACTATGTGGAAGGTTTTTCTCTGTGTCCTAAATATTGCAGCATTTGAATAAACAGAGTGCTGCTGTAATTCATTTCCATCCCAGACGGCCTTCAGCAAAAAAAAATTTATCACAAATATTTTTATAACAGAAATATTGGTTGCCATGTTTTTGGCTGAACTCAAATGCTTTTAGCTCAGCTCATAATATGCAGGCTTCTCCTGTCCACCCAGAGTCTATTTTAGGCCCCCTGCTTTCAGATAATCTTATAGAACAGAACAAATATTTTTCATTTTGTGCAGACATATGTATCCCATTTCATTGTTATAGCTTTAGAAGGAGCTTCATGCTGCTTATCATTGCAAACCATCTGGGGAAAAATTGCTCTTGTAAAGCAGCTCAGCACAAAACATGAAGGGTCTGGTTAAAAAAAAATAGTTTTGGCACGAGGAACATAGGGCTCTTCTACTAAAATTTGTTCATTTTTGAGCTTAACATGATATAACACAGAATTATAACATTCAGCAAGCCCAAACTAATGCTTTTTTTCAAAAAGGGGTGAGCCCACTATTTTTCATTACAGGTTGTGCATGAACATTCAGATTAACACACAGTATTCATAGCACTGAATATGATTGTCAGCATGTCATTCACATGCAGAGGAAGCCTGCTTATGCTAGTCTCATAAAAGTGGAAAGAAAGCTAAGATTTTTCTTAAAAAACATATCAGACATATCAGAACTAATGGGCCTGATTTATAACTCTTCCCCACAGGCACAAAGCCTTAGAGGGGCTTTTTCGACTGGGGGCGCCCATCCCCGAGGACAGCGCCAACCGTATTATTGAACGAGATGGGCGTCCATCTTTCGTTTCGATAATACGGTTGGAGGCGCCCAAATCTCAACATTTAGGTCAACAATAAAGATGGTCAACCTACATGCTGAGATCGCCAGATTTAGAGATGGGCACCCTTGGTTTTCGCCGATAAGGGAAACCGATGGCACCCATCTCAAAAACAAACAAATCCAAGGCATTTGGTCATGGGAGGGACCATGATTTGTAGTGCACTGGTCCCTCTCACATGCCAGGACACCAACCAGGCACCCTAGGGGGCACTACAGTGGACTTCGCAAATTGGTCCCAGGTGCATAGCTTCCTTACCTTGGGTGCTAAGCCCCCCCAAAACCCACTCTCCACAACTATACACCACTACCATAGCCCTAAGGGGTGAAGGGGGGCACCTACATGTGGGTACAGTGGGTTTCGGGTGGGTTTTGTAGGGCTCCCATTTTATTTATTTATTTATTTATTTATTGCATTTGTATCCCACATTTTCCCACCTATTTGCAGGCTCAATGTGGCTTACAATATATCGTTATGACATTCGCCATTTCAAAATAGAGGATAGCAATTGGTATTACATGCAGAACATGGATGTCATGGTAAAAATTAAGTAACAGAATTAGAAGAACATGGTTTCAATACAGGTTAGGTGGGGATGTGTTACAAGTGTAACAGGTGTAACAGGTGGGATGGGATGGGCCAGGGTCTGCCTGCCTGAAGTCCACTGCACCCACTAAAACTGCTCCAGGGACCTGTATACTGCTGCGATGGACCTGAGTATGACATTTGATGCTGGCATAGAGACTGGCAAAAAAAGTTTTTTAAGTTGTTTTTTGGAGGGTGGGAGGGGGTTAGTGACCACCGGGGGAGTCAGGGGAGGTGATCCCCGATTCCCTCCAGTGGTCATCTGGTCAGTTTGGGCACTTTTTTGGGACTTGGGCCTGAAAAAAAGGGGACCAAATAAAGTGGACCAAATTCTCACCAGGGACGCTCTTCTTTTTTCCATTATCGGCCGAGGGTTCCCATCTCTTAAGCACGCCCCAGCACACCCCTGTCCCACCTTCACTACCCTTCCGACACACACCCTTGAAGTTTGGCCGGCTCCGCGACGGAAAGCAGTTGGCGCCAGCCAAAATCAGCTTTTGATTATATCGATTTGGCTGGCTTTAGGAGATCGTCGGCCATCTCCCAATTTGTGTCGTAAGATGGCCGCCGATCTCCTTCGAAAATGAACCGTCAGCTCCGGGGGTCCTCGGGTATTCAATCGGTACTTGGTCGCGATTCGGCTCATTTTCGCTGGACCTGTGCTTATCTGGGTCCGCGGTGCCGAGGGGAACCTGTCGGGCTGTCGACCGGCTAGTCGGATCTGTTCTTCGCCAACGTTTCTGTGGATCAACTGCCGACCAACTGCGGCCTGACCCGTTAGTGTTGCCTTTACTCCAGGCAACCTACTATCCTGCCTGCTTTGAGACCCTAGTAGGACAGTCACTCGGTCTTGAATTGGCCCGTCTTTGCTTGATCTTTAACTGGCCGAGGTGATCCGAAGTGCAAATCATTGAAAAACAGCTGGATTTGCTCGTCTTTGATGTTTCCACGCCCCAACCGCCATCCAACTTCGACGAATTGGTCCTGATTCAGCCTGCCTCCTGGACCTCCCAATTTGTCCATTTGCCGGACAGTTAACTCCCCTTGTGCAGTAGACCTACAGCCGAAGAGCTCTCTCATTCTGGCAGGCTTGTTGGCTGCCATCATGCGGACGGATAAAGGAGCAGATTACAACTCCATTTCCATCATGCAAGGTCATCCTGGTGTGTCCAGTCCATTTACATCGCTTCCAGCCGACAGAGGTTCAGCCTACTCCAAGGATTCATTATATAACCTGAACTCCTTCCTAACAACATGTCTGCGGACCATTTTAGACTCTCTTCTCCTTTCCCTATTTTCTTCTTTCCCTTTATTTTTTGTCTATTAGATTGTAAGCCCTTTGAGCAGGGACTGTCTTTCTTCTATGTTTGTGCAGCGCTGCGTATGCCTTGTAGCACTATAGAAATGCTAAATAGTAGTAGTGGTAGTAGTAGTAGTAGATAGTCTTGTGTTAAGCGGAGCCTTTCAGGCAGTGCATTCCAGAGTGTGGGAGCTACTCCGGAGAAGGCTCGCTTGCGGGTATCACATCGTGGAATGTCTTTTGGAGGTGTGGTTAGTGATAATCCTTGAGAGGACCTTTGTGTGCTTGACAGTGTGTGGAGGATCATCCTATTCTTCAGGTACTCAGGGCCATTTCCTTTCAGGGCCTTAAAGATCAGACACAGAGTTTTAAATTTAGCCCTGTATTGTACTGGTAGCCAATGAAGTTTTTGCAGAAATAGTGTGATGTGGTCACGTTGCTTTCAACCTTCTATGAGTCTTGCTGCTACAATCTGAATCACCTGGAGCTGGTGCAGGCCCTTTGTAGTCAGACCATTCTATAGTGCATTGCAATAATCCAGTCTTGATGTTATGGCATGCACAACTGGGATAAGATTTACCTTCTCGATGTAAGGAGAGAGGCAGCGTAGCTATCGCAAATAGTAGAAGCAGCTCTTGAAGGTTGCTTGGATTTGGAGAATCAGAGTAAGTGTTGAATTTAATTGTATTCCAAGGTTCCTGACTTGTGATTTGAGGGGGAGATCGTACTTCCCAAAAGGGATTTTGATGTCAAGTATGTATCCACTTGTGTTGGGGACCCAGAGAAGCTCGGTTTTACTTGGGTTCAGGAAAAGTTTGTTGTGTTTATCCAATTCTTGAATTGATGTTAGACAGGTATTCAGGTTATTCAAGGCTGTAGGTAAGTCAGGTTCAGTGGGTATGAGTAGTTGAACATCATCCGCATAGATGTAGAACTGAGTGTCCATTGACCAAATCAGCTCAGCTAGTGGCTTGAGGCAGATATTGAACAGAATAGGTGACAGTATCGATCCTTGTGGTACCCCGCAGGTCAGTTTACATGGTAGTGATAAGTTGCTGCCAAACATTATGGATTATTGCCTGTCTGATAGATAGGATCTGAACCAGGCAAGTACTGTTCCACTGATACCTGTTTCTGTCAGTCGTGCTAGCATGATATCATGATCCACAGTGTCAAAAGCTGTTGAGAAATCTAGCAGTACTAACATTGAGGCGAATCCCTTGTCTCGGTTTCTGTGAAGATCATCTAGTAGGGATACAAGGACCATTTCTGTTCCATAGCCGGGTCTGAATCCAGATTGACATGGATCTAGCCAGTTTCTCTCTTCTAGCCAATCATTAAGTTGAACACAGACCGTTTGTTCTATGAGTTTCCCTAGAAACGGGATGTTGGATACTGACCTGTAACTTTCAAGTTTGTCCTGGTCAAGTTTGTTTTTCTTTAGCAGAGGCTGAACCATTGCCCTTTTTAATGCTGTTAGTAGTTACCCATTAAAAAGAGAGGTGTTCACAATTTTTCTGGCACCTTCTATAAGGCCCATACTTGCCTGCTGCACTATCTTTGATGGGCAGGGGTCAAGGGAGCAGGTAGTTGGTCGAAGGTCTCTTAGAATTTTGTCAAGGCTCTCCTCTGTCATTGGGTTAAAAGTGCCCCATCTGTCTCTGTCAGGAGGGGGTGAGTTTGTGCACCCCTGGTTGACTGGTTGGGAACTGGGTGGGATTGCCTGTAAATCCTGGCAGAGACTTTTAATTTTGTTGGCAAAGTATGCAGCAAAATCATTGCAGTTCAGTTTAGACTGGGCAGGCTAGTTTTGTTGTGGGGGTTAAGTATGCTGTTTACTATACTTAACAACTGCTTGGTTGAAGTGGCAGCCTGTGCAATGCATTGAGATAAATACTGTTTTTTGGTTGCTGTTAAGATTTAGCGGTACTTTGCCATGTGCTTCCTACTGTTTAGCCTGTCTTCATCCAGGCGAGATTTACGCCATCTCCTTTCCAGTTTTCATCCTTCGTGTTTAAGGATCCGAAGTTCTGGAGAAAACCAAGGTCAGCGTTTGTGAGTGGGGCATAAAACCTTTTTTAGTGGTGCTGTTTTCTCTAAGGTCTTGGCTGTGTATTCCAGATGTCAACTTGTTCTGACACTGTTGTTGTCTTTTCATCCACATGTGGATAGTCCAAGGCCTCTAGGAAATTCTCAGCGGTCAGCTTTTTTTTTTGTCTCTGATCTCCTTCCAAACTCTGGGAGGTGCCATTTGTTTCAGGTGGTCACTTAGGGAGAATTTAATTAGAAAATGGTCCAACCATGATAGGGGTGTTATTTCAATACTGTTATCCCAGAATTCTGGGATATCCACCCCTTTGTAGAATACCAGATCTAGTATGTGACTCTTTCCATGGGTTGGAGAATTGATCATCTGTGTAAATCCTAGTGCTGTTATTGTGTCAAGAAAGGCAGCTGCGGTCGTATCTGGGGTTTCGATGTGTAGATTGAAGTCTCCCATGATCACCAGCCTAGAGTTGAGTCTGAGCGGAGAATGGGCAGGGGGAACACTTGTGCATGTAATTTACACAATACTGTAAGTTATGCACATATCTCTCCGTCTAGGTACAAACATTTACACTGACTCAGGCGTAAACATATATGTGTATATATACCTGGTTACAATATAAAGGAAAGTAGGTGCCTACTTTACAATACAGGCTCCAAATAGGTGTCTTTTTAAAGAATTGTCCTCAATGGGTGCACTCTGTAACCCTTACTATTTTACTTTTAAAACTTGCAAGACTGTCATTCCAACACTAATTCCATCATGACAGTCTATAGATATTTTAAAAATATTTATTTATTTATTTATTTATTGCATTTGTATCCCACATTTTCCCACCTATTTGCAGGCTCAATGTGGCTTACAATACATCATGGGTAGTGGAAATATAATAGAAAATAGACAATATGTAATCAATGACAGCTTCAGTAGTTGGAGAATAAAGCTAGTGCTGGGCAGACTTCTACAGCCTGTGCCCTGAAAATGGCTAGGTCAAATCAAGATCAAGTATACATATGTAGTATCATATCATACCCTATGCTATGAGTTTACCTTGCTGGGCAGACTGGATGAACTGTACAGGTCTTTATCTGTCATCATCTACTATGCAGTATTTTATGTTAACTGTTTTAACACAAACCAGATATCTGCTTTTCCCTTGACAGAAGCCGCATGCAGGAGCCTCAAGACATCAAAATAAGTGCACACTTTTCCCAAAAACTGTTAATGTTCTCTTTGCTACATATATTTTCCCTTTGCCACTGTTGAAATTATAACTGACTTTGAGCTACATTAAGAAAAATTCTGGTTCAGAACAACTTTACTGGAGTCAAAGGAGTTATCGAGTGGAGATCTGTAAAAGTCTGAACTGCTTATTTGGCCTACTGGATGTTCTCCAGTCTCAGCCTTGGTGTCATAAACAATACATTTGTTTGTGTACCCAGTTCCCACTCCACGGGACATGGTCTTAGCAGCAACCTAGGCAATCACTTGCCTCACTCACTCTGAGCAGCCGCGCTGCAGATCAAGCAAGAACTAGGTTAAGCAGGAAGTTGTTATGACCATATTACTCCATTAACGGTCCTAGTTGCCATGGTGACTCTGACATACTGCATACAGGCATCCAATTTTTTTTTAACTAAGGAGCTGCTAAGATGGATCACCATTCGAGCCAATCAATTGCTCAGGATGAAGTCAGTGCAGCATGCCTGGGCTGTGTCAATGGTGATATCTGGTGATTTAGTGTCTTTCTTCAGGCTGAATATTTCTTTCAGCCCCAACTAGCAACAGCTTTCCAGGCAGACATTACTAGATGAGATAGCCTGGTCTGCACCTGCATCACCGCATAAATTGGATGCGGTAGTGGTCACAGGGGGAGGTGAAGGATCTGGCACTGATGCAGCCTCTGTTAAGCCACAGTGGGAGGATTCTTTGCCTTTGAAAACCACAGGAGGCAATTTAGAGGCGGTGGTGAGGCTACTAGTGACTTCTGTAGGAGACTCAGCTACATTTGTGTAAGATTTGCCAACATTTTAGGGAACCAAAGCCTCTTCTGTGGCTTCCTCAATAGCTGTTTCAACAGTCAGCAACTTGCTCCTTGGAGTCTATCTGGGATGCTATTCAAACTCTGGGAACTGCTTTGCACTCTCAAGTAAATGATATTAGTTAAAATTCAATCACAGGAAGAGCAGACTGTGAAGTTGAAAGAATTTGGAGTTAAGATTCAGAGGAATTGTAAGGATTGAAGGAAAGGACTAGTGTTATTCAAAATCACTAGTCTGTGATAATTAAAGATGTTTCCGCATTAAAATTGAAAATTGAGGGGCTGGAAAATTCAGTATGGAGGCTGCTTCATTTTCCTAAATCTTCATCAGTTTTGCCAAAGGATTTATTTAATAGGTATCTTATGGAAGTATTGAATATTCCTCAGCATCCTTTACCTCCTATCGCATCTACCTGTTACCAAGAACCAGAGAGATAAAGAACTAGTTGAGGATCAAGTGATGGATACTCTAGATGTTACCGCATTGTTTGAAAGATTTGATCCAGATGACTTAGTTGCTGGGACATTACATGTGAAATTAGCTTTGGTGGTGGACCGGGACTGATTACATGGAACTTAAGCAACGTGATGTGCCTTTTCTGAATTTTGTAGTTGGGATGATCAACTTAGAGTAGGATGAAGCAACTTTTCTTATTTTGTCTGTCAGTAGTTCAG
Organism: Microcaecilia unicolor; assembly: GCF_901765095.1. Classification (NCBI taxonomy): domain Eukaryota; kingdom Metazoa; phylum Chordata; class Amphibia; order Gymnophiona; family Siphonopidae; genus Microcaecilia; species Microcaecilia unicolor. The sequence goes on along the minus strand of NC_044031.1, from coordinate 403,826,128 downwards.
TTAGGGGCACATTTTATTTCCTTGCAAATGCATTGTTAAAGACTGGAAGCGGTTCAGAGAAAAGCGATAAAAATGGTATGGGGTTTGTGCCACAAGACGTATGAGAAGAGACTTTACCCTGGAGGAAAGGAGAGACAGGGGTGATATTTTTTATTTTTATTACATTTGTACCCCGCGCTTTCCCACTCATGGCAGGCTCAATGTGGTAGGCAATGGAGGGTTAAGTGACTTGCCCAGAGTCACAAGGAGCTGCCTGTGCCGGGAATTGAACTCAGTTCCTCTGTTCCCCAGGACCAAAGTCCACCACCCTAACCTCTAGGCCACTCCTCCACCAGGGATTTGTCAAGGTAGGCCCACTGCCCCCCCCCCCCCAGGCCTACCTTGCTCTATCTTCAGGGGATGGGTATTAATATACAAACAAACCTTTTCCAGAGGAGGAAAGGTGGTAGAACTAGAGGACATGAATTGAGATTGCAGGGGGGGGTCGACTCAAGAAAAATGTCAGTGTCAGACTTGTGAGTTCTTGTACCAAGTAGAGCGCTGCTGAGCCCAGTACTCGGACCAGGTTCTGCTTGGCAGCCAGACAACCCCGGGTTTCACCTGCGCTGACCGCCGTTCCCCAGAGGTTGAGCCCCTAGGTGCGGGCGGCCTGCAGGACTTACGAGACGGAGCTGGAAGTGGGGTGGTGAACATATTGGCCAGGCAGGCAGCAGGCAAAAGAGTGATCCAGGTACAGACAAAGTCAATAGGCAGGCAGCAGGCAGGGGAGTAATCCAGGAACAGACAATGTCAATAGGCAAACAACAGGCAAGAGAGTAATCCAGGCACAGGTAAAGTCAGTAGGCAGGCAGCAGGTCAAGAGGGTAATCTAGGTACAGGCAAAGTCAGTAGGCCGGCAGCAGGCAAGAGAATAATCTAGGCACAGGTAAAGTCAATAGGCAGGCAGCAGACAAGAGAGTGATCCAGGTACAGGCAAAGTCAGCAACGAGAGACAAGTAGATAAGAAGCAAACTACTGAGCAAGTAACACCTACCAAAGTAGAAGCCGAAGCATAGAGTCTAGGAAGAGCTCAGTTGATAAAGTGCTGGCGTCTGACATCAGCAGGGACCAGCAGGGAGAAGGGACACAGCCATAGAACAAGAGCAGGGGAAGGAGGAACCAGAAGACCAATAGGAGAGAAGCAAGGGAAGCCAGGCAGAGAGAGAGCAGACATAGATGCATGGAAGCAAAGCAATTAAGGAGCCTGCAACCACCGCTCTCTGAACAAACCCAGAAAAGAACTACACACACATGGCTCAGGGCACTGCCAGTCAAGTGTGCGTGTCGACGGGACCCCGCGCAGCCCGAGGATGCCGCTTGCATTGAGGTAGGGGACATGACAGTCAGAAAGTACTTTTTCACGGAGAGGGTAGTAGATGCCTAGAATGCCCTCCCACAGGAGGTGATGGAGATGAAAATAGTAACAGAATTCAAAAATGCATGGATAAACACAAATGAATCCTGTATGGAACGCATGGAACCAAACAAACTTAGAGGTGATTAGATGGCAACATCAGTAACTAAGAAGCAAAGCCAGTGCCAGGCAGACTTCTATGGTCTGTGCCCAGTTGAATATCGGTTTGGACTCGCATACAAGATTATTTCCCAGGTCCCGAACCCATTCTCATCCTTCTTGATTCCACCCCCCCCCCCCCCCCATAACATAAAACATCCCCCAGTCCGATCCCCTCTCCCACCCATCCCCTGAAGATAGAGCAAGGTAGGCCTGGGGGGGGGGGGGCAGTGGGCCTACCTTGACAAATCCCTGGTGGTCCAGTGGTAAATAGGCAGAAGCGCTCCTGCCCACACCAGAGGCCACTTCAAAATGGCTGCTGCAACCTCTAGAAAGAGGGTCAAAGAGGATCACAACAAGCAATTCAGCAGAAAAAGTATTGTATTTTGATACCATAATTACTAAAGCTCCTTTTTCATCATATAAGATATTTAAAATCATGAGGAATTTAACTTTTGTGCCATCTGAGTCTACATGTTTTGACATTACTTGTTAAGACTTTGCTAGCTTTTTAAAGAAGTAGATCATATAGTAATTTATTTTGAAAATATTTTGCTTCCAATTCCAAATGAGCAATCGGGGAGTTCTGATGCAGTTTGGTCCTGTTTTACAAATGTTTCTCAAGAACAAGTTCTGTTTATAATGAGTAGTTTAAATCCCTCTCATTGTCCACTACATTGTTGCTCTCCAGATGTTGTTAAATCACTAAAAGAAGAACTTTCAGACCCTATCACCATCATTATTAAAAAGTCATTAACTGAAGGTGTTGTACTGGTTGATCTCAAGAAAGCATCTGTTTGTCCTTTAAAAGAAGCAAATTAAACAAGAACTATAGGCCTACTTCATCCTTAACGTTTCTAGCAAATATTTTAGAAAAGATCGTATTACATCAATTATAAGATTTTTTGGAGACTAATAATACATTAGGCATGACGCAATATGGTTTTAAGGCAAAACACTCTACAGAGACGTTGTTGATTTCAGTTCTTGATTCTATTAGAGCTGGTTCTGATCAAGGACAGAAATTTTAGAGGTCTCTGCAGCTTTTGATACTATTCATCATGAGATTAAACAGGTTGTATTCTTTAGGTATTCAAGGAACAGTCCGGAAATGGTGTTGCTCACTTCTAACAGGACGTAGTTTTCAAGTATGCCTGAGAAATGATATGTCAGATTGGGCATCCATTACAACTAGAGTGCCTCAGGGTTCTGCCCTTACAGCACATAAGCACCGCCATACTGGGGTCCATCAAGCCCAGCATCCTGTCTCCGACAGCGGCCAATCCAGGCTTCAAGAACCCGGCAAAACCCCCAAAAAATATATAAAAAAAAAAAATAATGTTCAATGGACTTTTCCTTCAGGAATCTGTCCAAACCAGTGGTGTGCTGGTAAATTTTTAACAACAGGCTCTCTCCCCAGTCCACCTCTGCGCCCCCCCCCCCCCCCCCCCCCCCCCCCCCCGTCCACCTCTGCACCGCCCCAAAATTGCAGAGCTGGCTATAGCCGGGGGAGGGGCGGCAATGCATTACTCTCTCCAGGAAAAAAATATTAAATGATCCCAGATTCCAATCTAATTCATGTTTAATGTGGGATAAAATGCCATAAATAAGTAAATAAATATAAACTTTTAATGTTGAGCACCCGATTCTCAAAGTGAACATATTCCAAATACTATAATGAAAATAAAATGATTTTTTTTTCTACCTTTGCTGTCTGGTGACTGTTTTTCTGATCATGCTGGCCCAATATCCGATTCTGCTGCTATCTGTCCTCTTAACTCCGTTTCCAGGGCTTCCTTTCCATTTATTTCTTTCCTTTCTTCTTCATTTCTGGTCCTCAACTTCTGCCTATTTTGTTCATCCATATGCAGTTTTTCTCCTCTCTTCCTTTTCCCTCATCTCATCTCCTTCCTCACTCTTCCCTCCCCTCCATCCATGTCCAGCATTTCTTCTCTCTCCCCTCCTCTCCCCTGCCCTCCATCCACCCATGTCCAGTGACCCTCCTCTCCCCTGCCCTCCATCCACCCATGTCCAGTGACCCTTCTCTCCCCCTGCCCTGCATGCACCCAGCGACCCTCCCCTGCCCTCCATGCACCCATACCCAGTGACCCTCCTCTCCCCTGCCCTCCATCCACCCATTTCCGGTGACCCTCCTCTCCCCTGCCCTGCATGCACCCATACCCAGTGACCCTCCTTTCCCCTGCCCTCCATCCACCCAATCCAGCAGTGACCATCCTCTCCCCTGCCCTCCATCCACCCATACCCAGTGACGACCCTTCTCTCCCCTCCATTATCCACCCATGCCCAGCGACGACCCTTCTCTCCCCTCCATGATCCACCCATGCCCAGCGACTCCCTAGTTCTCTCCCCTGCCACCCCCTCCCGAGTTGTTAATAGAATTCTCCTCCCTCCCTCCCGTCACCGATCTGACTCCTTTAATTCTTCGGGGCAGGCAGTCTTGCCTGCCCGCTGCAAGCACTGACTCAGTCCCCCGCTGGCGCTGCCGGTTCACGCTTCAAAATGGCCGCCGAGACTTACAAGGGCGAAGTCTTGCGAGACCGCCTCTGGAAGTCTCGGCGACCATTTTTAAAGCGCGAACCTGCAGCGCCAGCGGGGGAGAGTCTGCACTTGCAGCGGGCAGGCAAGACTGCCTGCACCGAAGAATTCATCAGGTCGGTGATGTGAGGGAAGAGGGAAGGAGGAGAGCCGGCTCGCGGGTTTCAACAACCGGCTCGCAAGAGCCGAGCAAAGTTAACAAGCGGCTCTTGCGAGCCGGTGCGAGCCGGCTCCAGCACACCACTGGTCCAAACCCTCCTTAAACTCCATAAGGACAGCTGCTGTCACTACATTCCCCGGCAGCGAGTTCCAGAGTCCAACTACACGCTGTGTAAAGAAAAACTTTCTCCTATTTGTTTTAAATCTACCATATTCTAGCTTCATCTTGTGTCCCCGGTTCTATTATTGTTTGAAAGTGCAAACAAACGCTTCACATCTGCCTGCTCCACTCCGCTCATTATCTTGTAGACTTCTATCATATCACCCCTCAGCCGCCTTTTCTCCAAGCTGAAGAGCCCTAACCATCTTAGCCTTTCCTCATAGGGAAGTCGCTCCATCCCTTTTATCATTTTCGTCGCCCTTCTCTGCACCTTTTCCAATTCTTTTATATCTTTTTTGAGATGCGGCGACCAGAATTGAACACAATATTCGAGGTGCGGTCGCACCATGGAGTGATACAACAGCATTATAACATCCTTGTGTTTGTTTTCCATCCCCTTCCTAATAATACTCAACATTCTGTGCAATTTCTTAGCCGCCGCAGCACACTGAGCAGAAGTTTTCAACGTCTTATCAACGATGACTTCCAGATCCCTTTCTAGGTCTGTGACTCCTAACGCAGAACCTTGCATGACATAGCTGTAATTTGGGTTCCTCTTACCCACATGCATCACTTTGCACTTGTCAACATTGAACTTCATCTGCCACTTGGACACCCAATCCCCCAGTCTCGCGAGGTCCTCCTGTAATCATTCACACTCCTCCTGTGACTTGACGACCCTGAATAACTTTGTGTCATCTGCGAATTTAATTACCTCACTAGTTACTCCCATCTCTAGGTTATTTATAAATATGTAAAAAGCAGCGGTCCCAGCACAGACCCCTGCGGGACCCCACTAACTACCCTTCTCCATTGAGAATACTGACCATTCAATACTACTCTCTGCTTCCTATCTTTCAACCAGCTCTTAATCCATAGTAATACCCTACCTCCGATCCCATGACTCTCCAGTTTCCTCTGGAGTCTTTCATGAGGCACTTTGTCAAACACCTTCTGAAAATCCAAATACACAATATCCACCGGCTCCCCATTGTCCACATGTTTGTTCACCCCCCTCAAAAAAATGCAGTAGATTGGTGAGGCAAGACTTCCCTTCACTAAATCCGTGCTGACTTTGTCTCATCAGCCCATGTTTTTGTATGTGCTCTGTAATTTTATTCTTAATAATAGCCTCTACCATTTTGCCTGGTACTGACGTCAGACTCACCGGTCTATAATTTCCCGGATCTCCTCTGGAACCTTTCTTAAAAATTGGCATAACATTGGCTACCCTCCAGTCTTCCGGTACCACACCTGATTTTAGGGATAGATTGCATATTACTAACAGTAGCTCTACAAGTTCATTTTTCAGTTCTATTAATACTCTGGGATGAATACCATCTGGTCCTGGTGATTTACTACTCTTCAGTTTGCAGAACTGACCCATTACATCCTCCAAGTTTACAGAGAATTCGCCTAGTTTCTCTGACTCACCTGCTTCAAATACCCTTTCCGGCACCGGTATCCCTCCCAAATCTTCCTCGGTGAAGACCGAAGCAAAGAATTCATTTAATTTCTCCGCTGTGGCTATCTTCCCTGATCGCCCCTTTAACACCACTTTTGTCCAGTGGCCCAACCAATTCTCTAGCCAGCTTCCTGCTTTTAATGTATCTAAAAAAAGTTTTACTATGTATTTTCGCTTCTAACACTAACTTTTTTTCAAAGTCCTTTTTTGCCCTCCTTATCCCCGCTTTGCATTTGGCTTGGCATTCCTTATGTTTTATCTTATTATTTTCAGTTGGTTCTCTTCTCCATTTTCTGAAGGATTGTTTTTTGGTACTAATGGCTTCCTTTACCTTACTGTTTAGCCACGCCGGCTGACGTTTGGTCTTTTTTCCTCTTTTTCTAATACGCGGAATATATTTCCATTACCCACAAATCACACAGCACTCACATACACACAATGCCTACCATAAAGAACATCCATAACAACTCACCCACAACACAACAATCCTATGTACAACCTACCAACAACCCACCAAACCAAAGACACAATAACCAACCAAAAGGAATAATCTCCGGATATGAATACCACCGACAAAAAGAGGAAAACAACAACAAACTCAACCACCGAAGAAACAGACAACTAATAAAAATAAACACATCAAACCCCCCCCACAGAACCATACCACTCAATCCAACTAGGATACATCAATGCAAGATCAGAAGTAAGCAACGCAGTAGACATACTAGACTGGATTACCACAGATAACTTAGACCTTCTATTTATCACAGAAACCTGGTTCCATAGCCCCACAGACCCCGTCATCTTAGAAACATGCCCACCAGAATACAAAATCACCCACTGGACAAGAAATAGAATAAAAAGAGGAGGCGGAATAGCTATTATTTACAAACCCGAATTCACCATCACAATCACAGGTGAATCCACCTCACCACAACTTGAAATTGCATCGACAAGAATTAATCATCCAAACCTAATAGGACACCTTAACACAATCCTATTCTACAGGCCACCAGGAAAATGGCAAGACTCCCAAACAGAACTTATGGACTTCATCTCGAACTCCTGCGTATCTGCCTCAAACATCCTTATACTAGGAGACATCAACCTACACCTAGAAGATGACACCTCACCAAGCACACGAGAATGCAAAGAATTCCTAAAACTCTGGGATCTGCAAGTACCCAACACGCAACCAACACACAAAAAAGGACACACACTAGATATCATAACAAACAAATTTTGAACCAGACTCAACTATCATACTCACTGACACAAGATGGACACACACATTATGGTCAGACCAAAATAAAGCAAACGTCTCTCTCTGCTGGCAAAAAACACACATAAACACAATCAATAAACAGAAGCGAACAACATACACAACGAGAGGAAAAATAGACCCCACAATATTCTGGCAACAGATCTACCTGAACGAATGGTCAACAAACGCTGACACCATCCAATTCCTCCAAGAATGGGACAATCTATGTACAACAACATTAGACAAAATCTCCCCAATCCAAACCAGAACATCTCACAGGAAAAAAGCAAATCCATGGTTCACCGAAGAGCTGAAAAAACTTAAAACACAAGTCAGGAAACTAGAACGAGAATGGAACAAAAAGAAAGACGAACAGACACTAAACGCCTGGAAATCACTTAGGAGAAAATACAAATACACCATAAAACAGACCAAAAGACTACACTACAAAACAATAATAGGACCAAACTACAAAGACACACATAAACTCTTCAACCTTGTGAACAAACTGCTAGACACCACACCAGTTACAAACAACGGCAAAGATATACCAGATGTTGACAACCTTGCGAAATACTTCAAGGAGAAAATTATACAACTACGACTCAAAATACCCGCTAGCCCTATTGAGTACGCCACACTCTTAGATTGTCTAGATCCAGAAGAAGGAATACACCCAGCAGACAGAACCTGGACCGAATTCGAAATACTATCAGAAGACCTCATCTCTGAAACTCTCAAAAGATATGCCAAATCCCACTGCAAACTAGACACATGCCCAAACAACCTCATGAAATCTGCTCCTCAACAATTCAAAATAGACCTAACGAAACATGTAAACTTCATGCTACAAAACGGACTTTTCCCAAATGAAAAAGGAAAAATCTTACTCACCCCAATAACTAAAGACACAAAGAAAAGCACGAGTGAATTAACCAATTATAGGCCAGTAGCATCCATTCCACTAATAACCAAAATAACAGAAGGAATGGTAACTAAACAACTCACTATCTATCTAAACAAACACTCAATATTGCATGATGCCCAATCAGGATTCCGGTCGAATCATAGCACAGAAACAGTATTAGTCACCCTTATGACTAAATTTAAACAAATAATCGCGACTGGCAACAATATACTCCTCCTACAATTTGACATGTCAAGTGCCTTTGATATGGTAGACCACGGAATCCTATTACACATACTTGAATACTTTGGCATTGGAGGAAATGTCCTAAATTGGTTCAAGGGGTTCCTAACCCAACGTTCGTATCAAGTCACATCAAATTCAACCACGTCTAAGGCATGGACACCTGAATGTGGAGTACCACAAGGATCACCTCTCTCACCAACCATTTTCAACCTAATGATGATCCCTCTGGCAAAACTCCTATCAAACCATAACCTCAACCCTTATATATACGCTGATGACGTGACAATATACATCCCTTTCAAACAAGACATTAACGAAATCTTCAACGAAATCAATAAAAGCCTACACATCATGAACACATGGGCAGATGCATTTCGTCTGAAATTAAATGCTGAAAAAACTCAATGCCTGATACTCACCTCCCAATACAACACAAAGGAATTCACTGCTATAAACACACCAAACCTAAACCTTCCAATATCAGAAACGCTCAAAATCCTTGGAGTCACTATCGACCGCCACCTAACACTCGAAACTCACGCAAACAACACAACTAAAAAGATGTTTTACTGCATGTGGAAATTGAAAAGGATAAGACCATTCTTCCCAAGATCCATCTTTTGCAGCCTAGTGCAATCCCTCGTACTCAGCCACCTGGACTACTGCAACTCACTATACGCAGGTTGCAAAGAGCAAACACTGAGGAAACTTCAAACAGCCCAGAATACGGCAGCCAGACTCATCTTTGGAAAGCCAAAATATGAAAGTACAAAACCATTACGAGAGAAACTGCACTGGCTTCCACTCAAGGAATGCGTCACTTTTAAAGTATGCACATTAGTCCACAAAATCATCCACAGCGAAGCCCCAGCCTACATGTCTGAGCTAATAGACTTACCACCCAGAAACGCCAAAAGATCATCCCGAACTTTCCTCAACCTCCACTTCCTCAATTGCAAGGGCTTGAAATACAAGACGCTACACGCGTCAACCTTTTCTCACATGAGCACGCAGTTTTGGAATACACTGCCGCGCAACTTAAGAACGATCCACGAGCAAGCTTCCTTCCGCAGATTATTGAAGACCCATCTCTTTGAAAAAATTTACGGAAAGAGCCAAAACACATAAAGTCCACATTTACTGTTCATTAATGCACTTTACATCCACTTCTGAACTCTCATCCCCCGTAATCCCACATCACTCATACCTTTACTCACAGAAATATGTATACCATATGTCTTTATGCCTTAGTATTGCCCTTTAAGCTCCCATTGTCTCCTTCCAATGTTCAATGTTTGTGTTCCATTGTTGCACTCCTTAACGACACTTCGATTGTCTCGCATTATTCTGCACAATGTAATCCATAACCAATTTGTAACAAATTGTACTTCCATCATTCAGTTCTTATTGTAAGCCACACTGAACCCGCAAAAAGGTGGGAAAATGTGGGATACAAATGCAATAAATAAATAAATAATAAATATTTGTCCTGTACCTCTAGGATGGTGTTTTTGAACAGCATCCACACCTGATGCAAGCTTTTTACCCTGTGAGCTGCTCCTTTCAGTCTTTTTTCACCTTTTCTCATTTTATCGTAATCACCTTTTCTAAAGTTAAACGCAGTATTAATCAATTTGTACATGGTACCAATTTGTAGAGAGCTCTCCTTTTTGGGTGTCCAATACCAATTATAAGTGGATAACATTCAATTTTGAAGCACTCCATTGACACTACCATGTCTTTCTTACTGATGTGCTTGCAGATGATTAGATCATGGATGTCTGCTAATAGGTTAAAACTGAATATTAGCAAAACTCAAATTTTGTTTTTCTCAGATAAAAGCGATACTATGAAAATTCCTCAGGTTATTAGGATGGATGACATTGATATTGAAATTTTGAATGAGTGTAAATATCTTGGAGTTATCTTAGTTTTTTTAGATTAAAGTTGTTGAGGCTACTGAAGACTCTACTATCTGAGATGAACTTTCGTTTGGTACTGCAAGCGTTAGTCTTTTCAATCATAGATTATTGTAGCTCACTTTACTTGGGTTTGGCACAATCCATAATTCATTCTCTGCAGTTAATTCAAAATGATGCTGCAAGATTTTGAAAGGACTCTCCAAATACAATCAAGTAATCCTGGTTTATAAAAGAACTTCACTGGCTGCCTTTGTATTGGAGAATTAGGTTCAAGGTTTTGACATTGATCTTTAAAGCTTTTAATAATGAAGCACTTCTTGCAATGGCATCCTCATTAAGAATTTATTGATCTCCTCGTAATCTACGTTCTGCAAAAAAGTTGATTTTGAATACGCCGCCATTCAGACAGATTGGACACTTATCATACTAATATGATTCAGGTGTAAGGAGCGTGTTTTTGGAACACATGAGAGATTACATCAATCCTACAATTCAGAAAATATTTGAAAGCTGTTCTGTTTAGCTTTGCTTTCAATTAAGCATCAGGTAGATACTCATATTTTTTTAAGTATGATGTTATGAAACACATGTTTCTGTCTTTGTGTTTTGTATTGTTTTATTTTATTATGTATGTCTATTTTGTTACCCACCTAGAATTATAAGATGATAGAACTATAAATATGTTAATTAAATAAATAAACTAGTGGGTTGCCATGTGTCTTTGTGGGGGAGGAAGCTTTTTTTCTCCCCAAGTCTTGCTGAGTACCTTCATGTGGTGACGCTGTTGATTAACATCTATACTAAATCTCGGTAAGGCGATACTGCTATATAAGTATGATAGGAAAGAAAAAGAAGAATACATACTGGCCACATGTCGTCCAGGATAAAAAGGTGCCCACCTCTGGCTTATGCGCTAGGGCTAGTGATGGTGGTAGTGACAATGCAAATCCTTCAGGAGAAGAAAACAACCCTGATACAGCCATAGGCTATGGTGAACCTGTTCATGGACCCACTGCAGCAGGAGATAAACCACATAAACTGATGCAAAAATTAAGAGGATTAAAAACTGTTAGCTTGACTCTTGGAAGATAAAAAGGAGATAATGTACTGCTATTATTATTCTATAAACCCTCTACTGGATTGGCCATTGTTCAAAGCAGGATACTGGGCTAGATGGACCATTGGTCTGACCCAGTATGGCTATTCTTATGTTATGTTATTTTCTTAATTACAGAGGATACACAAAGAGAGCTCATCAGAAATTGGAGGAAAGAGGAATATCAAAGGACAAGCTTCAAAAGACAACTGATGCCAATCTAAGGGGGTCTTTTACTAAGCCACGCCACGGTAGCATTTTTAGCTCACGGTAGAAATCAAATGGTGGTAAACGCCAAGATGCCCATAGGAATATAATGGGCGTCTCGGCATTTACTGCCAGCTGATTTCTACCGTGAGCTAAAAACACTACCGGGGCTTGGTAAAAGACCTTCTAAGATTGTGGGTAGACAAATTAAGGGGGTCTTTTACTAAAGATTAGCTCAAGTTATCTACAGCAGGGCCCATAGGAATAAAATAGGCCCTGCTACCGATAACTTGAGCTAATCTTTAGTAAAAGACCCCCTAAAGAACAGTACCTGAGTGAGGATGTCTTGAAACAGCTGAGTGATGCTGCAGAAAGAGAAATACAGAGGGAGAAAGGGGATTTTAAAAGGAGTGCAGGAGGGGAAATGGCACAGCAACAATGGAGGCATTTGGAGGCAGCAATAGGGAAGATTTCTGTGGTAGATGAGGTGGATATGGAAAAAGGAGCACAAGAAATGCAAGACAGAATGATAAATGAGGGACAGGAACAGAAGACAACTGAAGAGGAAGAATAATTGCAGAAGGACCTAGAGGTGGAGGAATTAGCAGCTGAGCTCATGGTTTATATAGATTTAGATACATTTGCTGGGCCTCGGGAGAGAGAAAGGTTATCCAAGTTGAGTCTAACATCTAAAGTAAGGAGTTTGATAAATAAGATGATTAAGGGCATAATTTGTATAAAAGTCAGCCTTTGGATATTACGGAAATTAACCAAATACACTACTGTGCAGCCAAAACTGTCACAGGTAGGGCTTTAGCACTGAGGATCCTTGGCCAAAAGACAGAGAAAGACTACAACTCCTCCTCAGAAAAGTCGCATTGAGGGAAAAATAAAATCTTTTTTAACGGAGGTGTCTTAGAAATATGGGTACCTAAACGGATCACTATCACCAAAGATACCGAAGAAGATCCAAAATATCAAACTGAAATATGCTGCAATGACGGAGGAAGACCTTAAATTAATATGCTCCAATAATACATTGAAAGTAAAAGCTGAAGCACAAAAATTGCGAAGATATGAAGAAAACAGAAAAGAGAGAAATCAAAATAAATTATTTAGAGAAAACCCAAAACAATTCTACAAGGAACTAGGAAAGAATATCCGTATGGTAAAAACACCATCAATTAAAGCTGAGACAGAATCATGCTGGAGAAAGTTACACGACGACCCTGTACAGCATAAGCAAGATGCAGAATGTCTACCCTGTATACAGGAGAATTTGGAACGGGTAAGCATTACCCCTATGGAATGACATAAAGTAAAAACAAAACAGTTGGAAAACAGCTTAAAGAGAGCCCCAAAGGGAAGAGTCCTGGCCCAGATGGAGCGACCATTTTTTGGCTCAGTTAACATCTCTGTACCAAGAAATGGCAAAATGCAAAACTCAATTCATCAGGCAGCCAGATCTGACACCACAATAGCTAATATCAGGCAGAACACTTCTTCCAAAGGGAGATCCAAGTAACATTCCTAAAAATTATAGACCAAAAACTTGTCTATCTACAGTCTATAAGTTATTCACTGCAATAGATGCCAATAGAATATATTAGTGGTTCCCAAACCTGGCCCTGCAGGCACCCCAGCCAGTCAAATTTTCAGTATATCTACAATGAAGATGTACATGCAGTGGAGGCAGTGCATGCAAATCTCTCTCATGAATATTAATTGTGAGTATCCTGAAAATCTGACTGGCTGGGGTGCCTCCAGGACCAGGCTTGGGAATCACTGGAATATATGATCATATAGACTCTAATAACATCATGGCAACAGAGCAGAAGCGCAATAAGAGAGGAGCATATGGAACGAAAGACCAGTTCATGTTGAATAAAGCCACCATGGCCAGTGCTAAGAAAAGCAGGAATATTAGTATAGCAGAAGGCTTAGTAAAGCCTTTGATAGTGCCCCACATTCCTGAATAATAAATTACCTTGAAATGTACAAAATCAACTCTGACATCACCACTAGATAGATAGATAGATAGATAGATAGATAGATAGATAGATAGATAGATAGATAGATAGATAGATAGATAGATAGATAACGTATTGGGGTAATTTTCAACTCTATGTTTTGATGAAAAGCCAATGAGTACTTTTACCCATGGCCTTTGCACCTATTATCAAAGGGAAGCTGACATTGTACTCTCTCTTTGAACTATACACACTTTGTTAGTTTTAGGGTGGACAGTTTTCAGAAAACCCTTTTACCTGGACTAATCAGTATTTACTGGCATAAATAGATTTTAAAACTTATCATCCTTAGGTTCAATTATGTGCCTTATCCAAATGAAAATAAATTAGCACAATCTCAAAGTGGGTGTGGCCTATGAATCTAATGTTAAGTTAATGAGGGAGGACACAAGGCTGAAGGTTCACTAATATTCTGGTACTAACCCTGCCTTTCAACAGCTTGGAATTCCCTTTACCCCTGCTTAACCTCAAGATGTGCCTTGTAGGCAGTGGCGTAGCCAGACTGCCAATTTTGGATGGGCCTGAACCTAAAGTGGGTGGGCACAAAATTTTCTCTCTACCCCCCTTCCCCAGCAAAATGTAGTCACAGTTATCAGACGCATTTGTCACACAGGGGTAAAGTGCTGCTTTTCAGTGCATCAGGTTTCAGAAAATAATTTATTTCATAGCCTAACACCCTTTTCAATGAGCTTTCAGAGGCCAAAACCTCCTGCCTCGGGTCAGTATAATGCTGTTACGGTATCCTCTCCTGACCTAAGGAAGGAAGTATTGGTCTCTGAAACTTTATTAACACAGGTACCATATTACTTTATCCTAAATTAAAAATAAAATTATTTTCTTTACCTTTGTTGTATGGCCATTTACTTTTCTCATTGTGTTGCTCCCAGTCTCTAGATTCTGCTTTCCTTCGTCTTTCTCTTGCCAGGGTTTCCTGTCCGTTCATCACCTATGGCTTTTCATCTTTTCCTCACCCTTGTTCTCCACATGCCCCTTCCTCTTATTTTCCAGTCTTTCCCTACTCTGTCCTCTCCCTCTTTCCATCCAGCAGCTCCCCTCTTTCTCTCCCCTCTTTCTTTTGCATCCAGCGTCTCCTTTTTCTCCCTACCCTTCCATCCAGTGTTTTCCCTCTTTCTCTCCTCATCCTTCCACTCATCTACCCTCTCTCCTGATCCTTCCATCTAGTGTCTCTATCTCCCCTCTCCTTCTATCCAGTGTCTATCTCTCTACCCTTTTCTGTTCAGTCTCCTCCCTCTCTCCACATCCTATAAGTTTCTCCCCTTTCTCTCTGCATCCTTTCATCCATCTCCCCTCTTTCTCTCCCTATCCTCCTATGTCCAGCAGCTCTCTCCCCTCCAGTTCCTTCTTCCTCTTTCTCCCTTGTCCAGCAGCTCTCCAGCCCCTTCCTCCTCTCCCTCCCATGTCCAGCAGCTCTCTCCCTTCCCTCCAGTCCCTTCTTCCTCTTCCTCCCTTGTCCAGCAGCTCTCCAGCCCCTTCCTCCTCTCCCTCCCATGTCCAGTAGCTCTCTCCCTTCCCCCTAGTCCCTTCCCCCTAGTCCCTTCTTCCTCTCCCTCCCATGTCCCAGCATCTTCTCCCTTCCTTCCAGTCCCTTCTTCCTCTCCCTCCCATGTCCCAGCAGCTTCTCCCTTCCCTCCAGTCCCTTCTTCCTCTCCCTCCCATGTCCCAGCAGCTTCTCCCTTCCCTCCAGTCCCTTCTTCCTCTCCCTCCCATGTCCCAGTAGCTCTCTCTTCCTTCCCTCAAGTCCCTTCCTCCTCTCCCTCCTATGTCCCAGCAGCTCAGCTACTTTCCCTCCAAGCCCGCAAATCCACATCCTTCCCGCACTGTCGCTGCCCTTTTGTCCCGCGGAGGCAGAGTTTCCTTCCTGCCCTGTCTTCTCCCCAGGCTCCGCTGCATCGTACCTGCAAGTGGAATCCTTTTCGGCCGTCGCACTGCACTGCCATACAAACAGGCAGCTTCGCTCTCCCCCGCCGCGTTCATCCAGCCCTAAACAGGAAGTGCATCAGAGAGGGCCAGAATGGATGCGGCGGGGGAGGAGCGAAGCTGCCTGTTTGTATGGCAGGGCAGCGCGACAGCCAAAAAGGATTCCACTTGCAGGGACGATGCAGCGGAGCCTGGGGAGAAGACAGGGCAGGAAGGAAACACTGAACGCTGCCTCCGCGGGACAAAAGGGCAGCGACAGCGTGCGAAGGTTCTGGATGGGCGGGCCTAGAGGGAAAATGGGTGGGCCTGGGCCCGTCCAGGCCCACATGGCTACGCCCCTGCTTGTAGGGCAAAAGTTTGCCCATCCCCCAGCTCTTATACGGTGAACAAGTAGAGAAAGAATGTGGAGCATGGCTTGAAATTCATCCCAACCCCTCTGCGTGTATATGTGCATGTGTCTATGTATCTGTGTGTGTTGGGGAGGGGGTGGGGCAGCTATGTGTGTTTCTTTGTGTATGTCAGTGTATGCTTGTGTGCGAGTTCATGTATCTATGAGTGTGTGTCTCTGCCCTGAAGAGAAGGCAGGAGGGGCAGACAGAATTGGTGTCCTGGCATGTCAGGGGGACCAGTGCACTATGAATACCATGACCAAAGGGCTTGGATTTGGTCATTTCTGAGATAGGCGTCCTCGGTTTCCATTATCGCCGAAAACTGGTGATGACCATCTCTAAGGTCGACCTAAATGTGGTGATTTGGGTGTCCCCGACCGTATTATCGAAATGAAAGATGGCTGCCCATCTTGTTTCAATAATATGGGTTTCCCCGCCCCTTCGCGGGGATGTCAAGCAAGGATGCCCTCAGGAAAACTTGGGTGCCCCGTTCGATTATGCCCCTCCACGTGTCATCTTACATGACAACCATGAAGAAAGCTATACAGTTCATTCACTAAGTTTCACAGTAGAATTTACAACAAAGAAAATGAAATACATATCTGAATCACTAACATACAACCTAGATAGGATAGGGGTGTTACAGCAAGGTATGGGGTGTATGGTGGAAACAAACATGTGGAGAATAGCTGAGGAAACAAACATGTGGAGAATAGCTGATGAAGTTATTTCCAATCCTTCTGTATGTGTAGGTCTATATATTTGTGTGTGCCTGTCTGTATATGTTTCTACATATGTATGTAAGTGTATGCATGTGTGTGTATTTGTATCCAAGTATATGTGTGCTTGTGTGTATGTTCCTGTGCCTGTTTTGTCTGTTGCTTTGTGTGTGTGTGTCTGTCTGTCTGTGTCTGTATATATATATCTTTATGTGTCTGTCTGTGTATCATCTGTGACTAGGACAGGAGAGGGAAAGGGGGAGGCAAGTTGAAAGGAGCAATTCCACTATACTTCAGTGAATTAATGTTTCTGTGCTGTAGCTGCTGGAACTGCCTCTGCCAAAGAAATGTATTGGGCTATTTTGGACGGGACTTTATTTCTCTGGAACCCCATATCTGTTCTGGACCATTTTAAAACGGGATGTCTTTTTCCTGGTTTTTCTTCTATGACAAATCTAGTCCTGTTCCATTACATTTTCAGAGTTATTTTGCCACTAGACAGACAGACAGACTTCCTTGAACTTTTATGCCTAATTTCTTTTCAGCATTCTGTAGATTTGGAGAAAAGAAAAATAAAACATCATACTGAGGATATTAAGCAAGTAACGTTTGTGTTATAAACTCAGACATAGTAAAATATTTACAGAGCAACTCCAGTTGGTTTTTATGTGGGTCATTGGCTCCTGTTGTATCAGATTTACAGCTTTAATCTTTTTAAGGAAAGGGGGCTCACTCTCCTGGCATGCAGAGAAACGGTCTTGATGTTTCTAAGATTAAAGCTATTGAGCTGAACTTTGCTTGCCATGAGCTGGGAGCATTTGGAAACCTAATAAAACATTCCATTAAAATCTTGGCATCTTTGAACCACAAAAGAAATAGCACTTTGCAAAATCCAAGTCAAATTGAAAAGTGAATCTTCTTTGTTGAGGCAACAGGATGGAGGGGAAGGAATTTGGATGTATATTGCGTCTCACAACCAATAAAAGCAGCCTGCCAGGACAACTTATCACTAGACGTTTGATGGCACTAGCAGAGTTTTAGCTGAATGTTACTTCTACCTTTTCCTGCAACCTTCTTTGTAACTGAATATTCCTTATTTTTATCTTGTTCCGTTTTGCTTCCAGCCCAGTCTGAACCAGGGATGGGATCTGGCACTATGAGCTTTCATTTGCAACTACCAGGGATTTTTTTCTCATATTTCTCCCTTTTCCCAACATACTTAGTCTGGTCCTAATAGTGACAGTCTTGAACCAAGAAATCCTCTCAGGATGCTGTAAGGTGGGCTTTGAGCCAGCCAGTAGGGGGGTAATTCTATAAAGGCCTAAAGTTAAGTGCCAGGATGATGCTCACTAAAAAAAAATAAAACGGAGAAGTTAACAACAGGAAATGCAGCAAAATCACGATTTACAACATTCATACGCTCATGGGAGCGTCTTACTTACCTATAAACAATTTTTATGCAAACAAAAAGGATGAAACAACGTGGCACACACGATGGAAAATTGCAAGCAGAAAAACCAATGAAAAATCAAGCTGGAGGCAGTACTCGCCAGTAGCCCTGTGATTGCAAAAACAAACAGTGCAGTGACGTGATTCTTACATGCCGTGGACGCACGCCTATGAGGTCACATGCGCACATTAGCCACACCGATACCGTGTGCTTTCCGAATGAATCTGTGCGCATGCGATTCCTACTCCGCTACGGGGGATTGCACCAGATTAGCGAAACTTTCATGCATCCGACATTTGAATACCGCACCGAACATTTCTGAGGTGTTTTTTTAGTGCATTCTTCGTTTTTTCAAATTCGGTAAGTTCTTTTACGTTTTAGATTCTTTTACGTTTGGTTGATGCATCTTGCCCTCAGTGTGAATTCTATAATGGCACCTGTACACATAATTGCCAATATAGAACATAACGTAAGTCTGCATTTATACACCTAACTTTAAGTGCAAGCACTTAAGCTAGCTCAATGGCTGGTGTAAATGCTAGTGCCTAACTGAAGTCAGTTAAGCACGTAAATGCTAGCATTCTAGAACCAGTGTGTGGAACTGCCTGACACGCCCCTGCTCCTCCCAGGTCCACATCCCCTTGCAGTTGTGTGTGCAGGTTATGTGCATAATTACAAATTAGAGTCAATCAGGGCCACTGAGAGACTGAGTTGGGCCCAGGGCAGGGCTGCCACTGCCGAGCCCCTCTCAGGACCATCGCTGCCATCCTCTAGCCCACCGCATACCAGACCACAAAAATTGGGGTAGCCAGAGCCCAAAGT